>NW_006297811.1:3652978-3655501 GCF_000327345.1 Myotis davidii | reverse complement strand
ATGCCTAAGCCAGCAGGTGTTCATCCCCCGAGGGGTCCCAGACTGCGAGAGGGCACAGGCCGGGCTGAGGGACCCCCCGCCCCCCGAGTGCACAAATTTTTGTGCACCGGGCCTCTAGTATTTTTATATGCTTCTAAAGCTGAATTTTTAGTAAGTCTGAATTGATAGTACCCTGAGATGATTTATAGTTTAGCAATTCATTAACTGTGATTTTGTAGACTTTTCTGACTCAGCTGTCAGCAAAGCTGATAAAGTTTCATTTTAATTGTAAAGAACACATTTATTTAATTTAAAAAATAAGAAATGGGTCATATCTTAGAATGCATATCAGCCAAAAACAAAAGATGTAGTTGTTTCTGAAATAAAAATAATTAAATATAGAAAGAAATCCTATATGCCAATAAAATTAGCCACAATGTATTCTCGGAAAACTCATTAAAATTCCCCCTTAATTCTTCTTTTTATAGTTGTGAGTTTGACAGCATAAATTTATCCCTTTGTTTTTAGTAGAAGCAGATAAAGAGGCATTTTATTTGAATAAGAAAACCAAATAGAAGTTTCAATGTGGTATTTTTTAATCTTGTTTCTTTGAATTCTTATCTATTGTGAAAATAAATTAATTTTAAGACACATTAATATGTTTAATTGGACCACACACACACACTTCTGGACTAACAGATTGTCCAAGCCTGAAGATTATCATTGAATTCAAACCCTTTGAGCCTTCTCAGGGAATGTAGAGTGTAGGATAAGTAAGCTATGCAAGAGGAAACATCCTTTTCCTGCTCCCTGGCACATAATGGACAGGCATCAGTATTGGAGAAACACTTGCCTTTTCACCCCTGGGGGATGCAGTTCTTCTATCACTTTGGCAAAAGAGCCCCTGTTGGTTATTTTGCTCACTAAACATGCCCCTACTGGTTGGTGTGAGGGGAGGTCTTCTCCAGATCATGGGAGATCTTCCTGAAGCAATGTAGGTGTGTGAAAATGTCTTTGCTTCCTCTCCAGGACTGGTGGTGTCCTGCCCAGGTGCCTGGCGACGTAAGTATCCACTGCAGTATTCACTGTTGCAGGCATCCTCACTTGCACCATACTCTGCAGAGCAGGTAGGTCCTGTAGTCCTAGAGGTGACATGTGACCACTAACAGCTCCTGCTATTGATTCTATGCAGACATTTCTAAAATCCCTGGATAATGCAAGTACCAACTCGTTCTCTCTTCCTCTGCCTTCTGTTCCTGTTCTGTGTATTCAGGCATTAACCTGATTATTAACCTAACCTGATGGCAATGAATGGCTTGAAGTTCCCTTGACACCCAGTCTTAGGCCTTGTACAGGATAAATATTTTTTTTCCATACGGCAGAGGGTCACACCAAGTGTTAAGCAACTCATCAGGGAAAAAAATCACCTAAATTAAAATGCAGGCCACCTGTGAGTTTTTGTTGTTGTTGTTAATCGTATTTATATTTTAGAACTGAAAAATATTGAATAGACAGTACGAAGTTCCCATATGTCCACTCTCTTATACACAGTTTTCCCCATTACATCTTGCATTAATTTAGTACATTTGTTATAATTAATGGACAATGAATATTGGTACATTATCATTAAAGTACATAGTTTACATTTAGTTTCATTCTTTATGTGGTATAGTTTTATGACTTTTCAAAAATTCATGATGTCATGAGCCCACCATACAACATCATATGGAATAATTTTACTGCCTTAAAAATATGTGTGTCATCTGTTCATCCATCCCTACCCTCTCCAAACTTTTAGCAACTATGCACTCTATAGGGTGATGCCTTTTCTCTAATGTCATATAGTTAGAAATATGCAATCTGCAGTTTTTTATCAGACTGACTTTTTCTATTTAATAACATGCATTTAAGTTTCTTCCAGATCTTTGTGTGGCTTGATAGTTAATTTCTTTTTAGTGCTGAATAATATTCTATTGTCTGATTGTACCATAATTTATTTATTCATTCACCTATTGAAGGGCATCTTGGTTGCTTCCAAGTGTTGACAATTATGAATAAAGCTGTTCATGTGCAAGTTTTTGTGTGAACTTAAATTTTCAGCTCAATTGAGTAACTATCTAGGAGCAAGAATGTCGGATCTTATGGTAAGACTGTGCTTACCTTTGTCAGAAATTGCCAAACTGTCTTCCAAAGTGGCTGTACCATTTCTCCTTCCCACCAGCAAGGAATGAAAGTTCCTGATGTTCTATGTCCTCACCAGCATTTGGTATTGCCCATTTTGTTGGATTGTAAGCATTATCATAAGTATGTAGTGGCATCTTATTGTTACTTTAATTTGCAGTTCCTTAATAACGTATGATGGAGCGTATTTTCATGTTTATTTGTGCCATGTGTATATCTCTTTTGTGTGGAGATCTTCAGGTCTTTTGGCCATTGTTAATTGGGTTGTTTGTTGTCTTATTGCTGAGTTTTATGAGTACTTTGCGTAGTTTGACTACACGTCCTTTATCAGGTATGTGTTTTGCAAATAATTTCCCCCAGAAC
>NW_006297811.1:3648210-3652945 GCF_000327345.1 Myotis davidii | reverse complement strand
AGAGTGCTCTCTTCCTAAAAGACATTATGCTACATACATAGGTCAATGAAATGCAATTAGCTCCCAACTTGTGGTAAGAGGTTTAAAAGCGCTGAGCATACATTAATGCCCGGAAACACGTAACCTACCATACTGCCCTTTATTGTAGTTAAGCAATTATCTTTTAGAATCTTCTCTGAAAATATTCACTTTATGCTTAAGCTGACTTTAGCTCCAGTTAAGAATTGGTTATATTTTTACATCTTAAAAATCCTTAGTGTTAAAAGGATAAAGCTGACTATACACTTAGATTTCAAAGGGAAACTTGATATTCACTGTTTAAAGACCAAAGACTGTTTCTCATAATGATATTCTAAATAAAGAGCTGTGTGGTGCAAATCCTTGTTACCACTTTAAAGTGCTGCCTGCCTCCGTCAGTGGCACCTCATGCTGGACACGACTTGTTACCTGGCTTAGGAAGATGGGGCTCATGGTGGCTCAGGTCTCAGTCTGGACCAGAACTTCCAAGGCCTGTGCTTACTTCTGCTTCCGCTGAGGCATCCGTAAGGGTTCCTCCTTTCTGACTCAAGGAAATCCTCAGGAATGTAGAAAGCTCTTGCTGAGAAACAGTGACTGACGCTTGAGTTTTTTTCTTTTAGTTAGAGAAGCTTGCATTTTTTCGAATGAAGAAAATCAGTTTGTTTGTTTGTCTGTTTGTTTGTTTGGCTAGACCAGTCAGTACTTGCCATTTTTCTTAGTTATCCTACCATAAACCTGCTCGGGAGATGATTAATTTTAATAAAATTTGGCGGATAATTACCCAAATAAAATTTGATGTTTGCTTAGTGGGATGGTGGAAAAACATGACATCTTCAAAAAGTGAGTCACATTTTAGAAGGAAATAAATTTGAGGAAAGAATAGCATAAAGGCAAAGATGTACCCCTGGAAGGGTAAGAAAAGGTACTTGGTACATGCTTTGAAATTAGAGACTTTATGAAATGAAGAAATCAGTTTTAATTATCACAACTTCATGTATATAAAAGTCTTTAAGTCATAGAGCTCAGGGTTATACTCTGTTAAAGTCTAAGCAGCTTGTCTTATTACATATTAGTGATTTTATTGTAGGAAGAAATGTAATTCAGTGATTTTCCAGCCATGAAGTATTAGTCAGAACAAGCTAGGTTCAATGGCTTAGCACAGTAAAAATTTACTTCTTGCTTATGTCATGGTATACTGTGGGCTGGAGGGAGGGTGTGGTGGGGTCTACTTTCTACACTCATTAACGTGATGGCTCATTCATTTAAAGGGTTTCCCCATCCCAAGGCCTTTGGAATTCTCTTCTGGAAACTCTGCATATAGCTTTCAATGAGAGACGAGAAGGTGAGAGGTTTTTTATGGGTCAGGCTTGGACGAGGTAAACATCTTTTCTGGCCCATGCTCTGTTGGCCAGTCATCTAGCCCCACCTATTCTGTGAGAGAGGTTGGGAAAGGTAATCTCGCCATATGCCCAGAAGGAAAATAAAACAGGATTTAATGACTCAAAGTAGCCTCTGCCACTTATGACTACATCACAAAACAAAACAAAAACCAAAAAACTGTGAAGAAAAATATGAGAAGTGATGAGAACTCTCAAATAGAATGACATTTATAATTACATTGATTAGTCAGTCTCTTTCTATACTTTTAGGAAGAACTGACTTTATAAACTTATTCTTGTGTTTCTGGAAGCAAAAAAACCAAACCTAACCCTTCCTCCTGAATACATGGTGTAACTAAATGAATGAATGAATAGAAAGAATTACATTGTTTCCAATATAATTTAACAGTGCTGATGAGTTGTGGGAGAAATTTATTTCATCCTCAAGGAATAAAGGTATAGATAATGTTTTATTTTTTGTTTCATATTAACATCATTTCATATTTTAATTACTTTGTAACAAATCTCCTCTAAACTTGGTGGCTTTAAAGAGTGACGATCATGCCATTATTCTTTCACAATTCAGAAATTTGGTAGTGGCTCAGCTGGGTGGTTCTGGCTCTGGATTGTCCCTGGTGTGATAGCAATTGGGTAGTGACTGGACCCATAATCTCAGGATGCTGAAACAGCTGGGATCAGGAAAGACCGTAGGGAGAGATGCTATCCATGCAAGCGTAGTTATCTCCTTAGTGGCCTCTCTGCATCATCTAGTTTGAACTTCCTGTCAAATGGTGGTATTAGTCTGGCTGCTCACACAGATGCTGAAGTCTTCAAGAAATGTCTTTCTGCCTTGAAGTGTCCTTACCTAGATTATTAAGTTCATTAGATACAACTTAATTTTTTTTCTCTGTTTCTTCCAGTGACCATGTTACCAAACTTTCCACCAAAAGGTTTCCATTTCCTCCAGCTTCCAGTAACGTTTTCCTTACTTCTCTTTACGCTCTCACTGACCGTCTCGTCAAGAACCTTTAGGCTTCTCCTAACGCTCTCGTGGAGGCCTCTTGGGCTTTTCACTCACAGCCTCCTTCTGGTTCTTGCACCTCCCACCCACCTCCCAGACCCAAAGCCAACGTCATGTGGTCCAGCTTTTTGTAACAGTGGCACCTTACTCCAGGCACCAATATCTGTTTCCTTTATATATCTCTGCATAATAAATAGCCACAACAGTTATTGGCTTCAAAGAACAACAATTCTGCTATTGGCTCTCACTGTTTCTGTAGACCAGGAATGTGGGAAGGTCTCAGATGGCCAGAAGGTCTGAATCAGAGTCTCCTGCAGTTGCACTCACATCACAGAGGAGCTAGAACCACAGTTGGCAATCTCGGCAGGCTCTTCTGAGAATTAAGTGAGATTCTCATAAAGTGCTTAGTGCTGTGCTTGTCATGCCGTTAGTGTTCAAAATATATAGCTCTTATTTATCTGTGCATCTTTTATGAAACCTAGGTAACGTTTTGTATGTAATTCTCTTTAATGTTAACAAATAAAATAAGGAAATAATGGAGTTTTAGGAACCATATATTCCCCATTTTATTGTGAATTTCCAAGGATATTTTGGATTGAATTTATTTGATCAAGGAAGAAAAAATTAGCTAATGAAAGATGGCACCAAATGAAAGATGACACCAGACGAGGATATTACATTTCTGATACCCAGGTCTTCTTTCTTCCCTCTGTAAGTTTAATATCTACTTCTAATAAAGTGTAACTTGCTCTTGGTTTTATCAGGAACTTCATGTTGTATCTGAACGAACTCATCCCACAGATTAGAACCTCCAATTCTCATTGTTTTCAATTCTGCCAACCAGTGGGTCCTCATCTGAAAAATAAAAGGAACTTTCTATGGATTTTTAAGATTGGCCCTTCCTATGGTTGGTGGGATTGCTTTTTCATTACCTTAGTAGAATGGAATTCTATTGTGTCTACCCAGATCAAATTGTTAATTTTAAGGACAATCGAGAGGAGCTGAGCGATTTGGGAGGTTGAGGCAAGATGTCCCTTGAGTGCTGTCCCATGGTGCAGGGTGGTTCCTATTCACCCCTGCCTTCTGCTGATTGGATTTTTCCTTTTTATTGAATTTACTGGGGTGACACTGGTTAACAAAATTATTCAGGCTTCAGGTGCACAGTTCTACAATACATCATCTGTACACTGCATTGTGTGCTCACCACCCCAAGTTGCTGATTGTGTTTTGAGGTGGTGGTAGAGAGAGGAGAGAGACAGAGATACAAGACTTGTGATTGAAAAGCATAACAATGAACTTGACCTAGTGTTTACTTTTGGCATATGCTTGAAGGAAGAGAAGGAACAAAAACACTCTTAAAAATGCCACACACTTTAAAACCTGACATCTGACTAACCTATGGATTGCTATTATTGGGGATCAGCCCAAATTGACACCTTGAAAACATTCTGGGGTCAAGAAACTTCCAAAAACATTTCTTAAAGTCATTCTCTTGGCACCTCATAGACTCTTTTCAGAAAAGAAAATTTGCTCAAGCAGCTTTTTTTGATTTTGAAGTCAGTTCTCGAATCTGAAAGCAGTTGCAGGCCCTGGGAGGCAGTTTTTCTTCTGGCTGGATTGCAGCGTGCATTTTAACGTCCTGCTACATTGAAAAGGTGTAGGAGAAAGTCACAGATGCAACATTCACGAATGGTTTCCAGCCAGTGGAGAAGAAATAGACTTCAGGAGAGTGGGAGGACTGAGGACGTCTCCATGTTCACCATCTTGGTTTCTGTTCAGAAGCCCACCATGCCCACGCCATTCTTCTGGAACTCATTTTTCTTCTTTTGAGTGGGCATTCCTGTAAAGAATGAAATGAGCTGAAAAAGTGTGTACTGTTTCAGTAATAAAATCAGGTTTGTATCTGGGTGTAAAAGGAGAGAATGAGGACTTGCACTTCATTAAAAGTCTCCCCTCCCCCTTTTTCTTCCACTTAGAGAATGCTAGCCTGAAAGGTAAGTGACAATAGCAAAACAACTGGAATAGTTGGTGATAAGTCTTAGACCCTAAAATTTACAAAATGGAAAAGAGAAAAGTTAATTTAGCAAATGTAAGAATTTACTACTTATTACAGCTGTCAACATCTGGAATGTGCATCTCTTCATGCTGTTTAGAAAGGCTCATAAGATACATGGAGATATTTTTCTAGCTGATAAATTTGAAAAACTAGGGAATTGAGAATTTGCATTTGGTTTTAAAAATCATATTTGCGTGCAATCTGATGTGAACTTAACTGGATTGTGAAGCTATTTCTTTCTTTCTTTCTTTTTTTTTTTTT
>NW_006297811.1:3642147-3648165 GCF_000327345.1 Myotis davidii | reverse complement strand
CCAGTTCTGTTGTTCAGCAGCTTTGTGCCTTCAGCAGAGAGTTCTGTGTTTTAGGGGGCAAACTTCTATTGTTTCCTCAGGTTACACATAGAAGACATAGAGTGCTGGCAATTTCCAAGAATGTATGGGGTACCTTCAAATAGGTCCCAAGGATCATGAAAAGTTCTAGAACTTTGAATTCTCAACCGTGAATCTGGAGAATAAGGACCTATAAATGGACGTATGTGTGAGCATTGGGCTGCCGTTGCTTGTTTCAGTGTTCCCAGAGTGGACCACAGAGTGAAACATGAGCAAGGGGCTCTATTTGGGGGAGAACTTTTGAAAACTTATGAAAACATGTAAAGTTAATAATGCTGCTTATGGTGATCTGGGCCCTGCACGGATTGTGGGAAGGTTTGGACTTTGGTCTTAGGCTTCCCCTTAACTGTGCCAAGGTGTTCTGCTTTTATGGCTTAAATCATGTCCTATCGTGTATAAGTTCTTACTTTTTACACACCTCTTGGCAAGAACATAGTTTATTTTAAGAGTTACTGGTTTGTAAGTGCAAGCTTAGTAGTTTTATAGGCTTTCTTTTTTTGAGGGGAGTGGGGGTATAATCCATGAATAAGGTGTAAATTTTTGGCCTTTTTGATCTACTAAGCCCCTTCTCCATGAATCAAGGGCAAACAGTAATGAGAACACTCACCACAAACGAACAAGAATTTTCTTGGCCATAGGAATGTCAGAAAAGTTAGCCAAGGGAGGCTGATTTGTGGTGCAGAGCAATGTGGGTGATTGTGGCAGTTTGGGGTGATTCTGGCTTAGGTAGAACTACTTCACAATCACAGTCCACATGAGACCTGTGCAGATGCTCGTTTATTCAGCTTTCGGTTAAAATTAGAAAACCACAAAGTCATGTTATAACCATTTAGTGACATTCAAAGTTGCTCTGAGAAGTTAATGGAAAAGGTTGAAATTGAAAATTGTCAACTAGTTGACAGTTTCTACCCAGGGCCCTCAAGTTGTGCCATTAGAAAATATCTGCACAGAGAAGTCGATTCCTGTAGGTGTGTCAGCATCCATTTTGGAGCCAGCTCCATAGACAGTAACCTGCCAGTCAGTGACAAAGCTAGTTTTTCTTATTACTTTGTAGGTTATAGGAAAATCAGCAATTTCTGAGGTGGAACAAAGCTGTGTGTGTGTGTGTGTGTGTGTGTGTGTGTGTGTGTGTGTTTATGTGTGTGGCTCTAGGATGGAACAGTCTCCAGTAGTATTTGGGGTGAAGGATTCCCGAGTGCTCCTGTTGTATTGCACAATGAATGAGTGATGATGCTAAGGAAACAGGCTTCTAATACTTCTTATGTTCAGAGGATAAAAATTGTTTCAAAGCACTCCTGGGGTCTTATAGGTAAAGGACATGTTTACCTCTCTTTCTAAGGCTGCAGCAGAGTTAGGGCTGGCACGAGTGAATTCGGGGACCATTTGGCTTTAAAGTCATGGTCACTCTTGGTTTTCCAAACTGCCTGCTTCTCCACCATTTCAATCTTCGAATCACCTGCCTCAGGTGTATGCCTAGGAAAGGATTTCCTCCGACTCCAAAAATACAGAACTTTTACTGTGCATATTTTCTTATGTTTCCTCAGAAATACAGTTCTTCCTCATGCAGTGTACATAGTGCCAGAAAGTAAAAACACTGTGCTTCCCACAGTGCGTGCATCCTGTCAATCAAACCCAAATAACCACCTCAGTAACCCGTAATTATCACTGACAGTATAGTTCACACCTAACGTGTAATCATCACAGACACTGGTTTCATAATTAGCCCCCTGACTAGCCTGGGTGAGAAGTATAACAATGGAGAGGGGTGTGCCAGTTAGGCCAGTTGCCAACGCTGTAGGCAAGTTGATCCACCCTTCCTTGGGCAGAGAGGAAGATTCTAACTCCTCGAGCTCCCCACTAATAAAACGTGCATCTGCAAGTGTTCAGATAGGTCATGACTAGTTCAGTGCCTAAAAAAAGTTATCTCTGGTTGTTCTTTGGGGAGAGAGCTTTCCCACAATGCAGAGTTAATGCAGCAAATCACAGGATGTATGGCCAATTTGGAAGTGAGAATAAAAGCATCAGAGTTGTAAATGCTTGGTACCTTGAGAGTGACAAGTTAATTTTAAATGTGTAGACATCTTGGATGAGTGAGGCCCACAGTTTTCCCCAGAACCTTCTGTGGCTCAGAGTCCCTTCTAACGGTACATAGACTCAGGTGGGAGTCATTTGCCTTGGTGACCATCAGCATAGGGAGCACTGGCTGACAAGGAGGCTGTGGACCAAGGCTGTGGAGGTGAGTGGCCAGGTATACCTGACCCAGGAGTTTGAATCACTGTTATTCAGGGCTGCTTGTGACTGGGAACACATTCCTGCAGACTGGGGCCTGGTTTCCTGAGGGGCCTTCCTTTTCCATCGTTACCTCCTAGGCTGCTCCTTCCTCTAAATATAAATGGAATTCTTCACTCTCTCGCTCTTCCTCTCATTAATCTATCCTCCTATTCCATGTGTATTTGCTTAGCTACCACCTAGAACTGTGCTAGGCAGTAGGGACACAAAGATGACTGAGAAGCCTCTGTCCTCAAGGAGTACACGTGGGGAAGAGGATATGCAAACCAATAATGTCAATTCACAATAAAAGAAAAGCCATACAGGAGGCGTACCCTGAGGACTGTGGAGGCACAGCAGGGACATGACAACTTTTCCTGGGAGAGCTGTGGGGGTGGGTGGCTTGGTAGAAGAGTTAATGTATGAGACGGTTCATGAAGAAAATTAGAAGTATGCCAGGCAGAGAAAGAGGAAAATTACGGTGCTCATGTGGTAAAGTTTATATTTTATTATGTAGGCAACACAAATCCATTTTAAAAGGAAGAGAGACATGGTTAGACTATTAGAAGGTAACTCTAGGTAATAATTCTAGCAGTAGAGGGTACCTTGTGGGACTCTAAAACAAAGAGAGAATAAGCAGGAAGATGCAATAGTCTGATAGGCAAAAGTGAGAGCCTGGAATAAGGTCATAGTCCTGTGTGTATATGAGAGGGTGAATAGAACATTTCTCAGAGGTGGAATTGACAGATATTGGTGATGGGTGGGGTTGGGACTGCATGGCTTTTAATTTGTGCATTTGCTTAGATGTTGTACTTATTTGTTCACTCAACAAATACTTACTAAGCACCTGACATGTATAACACATAAAGATAATCCAAATGAAATAACTCTCCTCAGGCCAGCAGTTCTTAATTTCAGCTGGGCATACGAGTCATCAGGAAATTTAAAAAAATCCCAACACCCAGGCTGCACCTCAAACCAATTAGTTCTCAGGGGAGGGGTGTGTGTAGGGGTGTGGGGGTGATATTGGAGGGGGGGAGATCCAACATTTGTAATTTTGAAAGTTCCCCAGGTGATTCCAAAGTGTAGTCAGGGCTTCAAAAAATCACAAGCTGGTTACTCAACATAATGCTGCAGAATGTGACAAGAGCTCCAACAGAAACCGGGACATGGTCCCTGGCAGCAGAGAGGAGGGCCATTTATCCTGCTCCCCAGCTCAGGATGGCCACCCTGGAGGAGGCACTGCTTCAGCTGAGACTGGGAGAATGTGTCCTGGAGTGAAGTTGGGTTGGGTATTTTTACTCCAGGGAGCAGCTCCTGCAAAGGAGTGTGCTAATATACAGAGGAGTCGAGGAGGAGCATTGCGAGGCAAGGAGGAGGAAACAGTGCATTCTGGTTTTGCAGGAATATGGGCCCATGGGGCCTCCAGGTAGAAATGTCAGCGCCAGTTGGAAATATGAATCAGGACTTTGGAAGAAGTGAGGTCTGGAGATACAGATTCAGGAGTCTCAGGTTGCTAGCTGATACCACAGGGGTGTATGAGATAACTCAGGAACATTGTGGGGAGCATGCACAGCCCTAAGAGCATGGACACTGACTTGGGGGCCAGCCTCAGAAGAGCCATGCCCGGGAGCAGGAACAGGGAGAGGGTGCCTTTGTCTTGGAAGGTTTCCATTCTGCAGCCTTGTTCCTGTGAGTGGGTCTGGTCTGGCCCTTGGTAGGCAGGAGCAGTTACATAATTGTCATGTTCTCAGAATGCTTGTTAATGGGGAAATCACCAGCAAAAGCCATGGACTTATTACTATCATTTTCATTATGAAAAGAACACCATTTGTTCAGACAAAGTTTACCATTTTACAAGACACGAGGGGTGTTTCCCTTCCTTGCCTTTAGGGGCTCATAAATGTCAAGCCATAAGATATAAATATGTTCCTTAACCACCCGGTGAGGAAGTGGAAACCACTCAAAGATAAAGTATCTCTTTTCTTAAATCATTGTCTTCATTTTCAGTCTCTCTTTCCACAGGTAGGGAGTCTTTAGTTTACCGTCTTCAGAAATGAATTTGAAAGAGTAAATGGAGGAGGAGACAGAATGGAGGTAAAAGGAAAGTGGTCTTTTTGAGTATAGGAGGTGCTCTTTTGATTAATTTAACATATATTTATTAAACAATGACTATTTGGTCACTAGAGTATAAATTCCTTGGTGGCAGGGAAGCAATTTATGCTCCCTAGTCCAGCGTCCGGCACATAGTTTATGCTTAATAAATGTTAGTTACATAAATGAACACAGACACACACACAAAATACAAGCTGGCCTGGTCTCTACTTTGACCAGAGAGGTAAAGTCAAATCTAATACAGAGCTTTCTCTCAAGCATTTTACAGTTTAATGAGGATAAGGGAATAAAAAGTCCCCAGGTTGTTATAACACAAATTGGAGTATAATGAAAGACTTGGGGTGGATATAAACTCACTTAGGGGGAGTCAGAGAATGGCAAGTGTGTATTCGAGGGGTGGGCTTAGGGAGAAAAAAAATCAATCAATACACAAGGTTTGAAGGAAATATTTACGATGGTCCTTAAAGATGATACTTAGACAAGTAGAAATACATCGGGAGGAAATATGCTAAACAGAGGCAAACTGCAGTATATTCAGAGACAAGTAGAACTGGAGGTGGAGAGGTAGTTAGGGGGCCACTGGTTGTGGAAGACCTGCTGTCCCTGAACACGGTCTTCCACGGCTTGAGTGGGCAGCAGCCCCGAGCCCCTCTCCGTCCTACATAGGTAAAGGCATGTCCCACAGAGATGAGTCATCCAACCCCAAATGGAACAAAGAAGAAACCAGGGAACGTGCATAGTAAGCCCTTCACTTTCCCTCTAACGTGCCCTTTCTCCTTCCCCTGCCTGTCCCATGGAGCCCTAAGGAAAATGAGCCGGGCATTGGCTGGGGTCAGGAGGGAGGATGGAAGGTGAAGGTTGTGGGCTAACATGTACTTATCCCTGCCCTTTACTATTGTGATCGTCTCGCTTAGCTTTGCGTCTTCTGACAGAGTCTAACATATAAAAGAGCTTCAATAAACATTTGTTGAATGAGTGTATACTAATAAAGTTCAATACACTTTTATGTGTTACTTTGGAGTCCCCCATGAAGCAATGAGGTTATAGAGGCCTCTGTTAGACAGAGACAGGGTTCCTTTCCGAGAAGTGAAAATGCCGAGAAGTTTGCGCCAAGTGCTTCACGATGCTCCTGTGGCTCTGTGGGTGTGAGCCTGGCAGTATTCTGGCCTCAGTGTTCTTCTTAGTTATCCTGACAATCAAATCGTGTGATGATGAATTTACCACAGTCCACCTAAAAGCTTTAATTGCATTTTCAAAAATTATCATTTGCTCATCATCTCTTCAAAGCTGACTTTACCTTAAAACATGATCTCAAATTTCCACTAGCAAACATGAGGACTTCTAAATTTTTCAATGTTTTATCAGTGAATAGCTATAACTTCTCTTATATGTTATCAATTATGTTTTTTAGTAATAGTACTTAAATTATTTTGAACCTCTTGAAACTCAGGCATTTAGCTAGGTACTGAGTACCTTTCATTTATTATTGTATACTTCATTCAAACAGAGTCTATTCATTGGAAGTCAGAAAGTGTAAAATATGAGTGTTTAAATATA
>NW_006297811.1:3624696-3641819 GCF_000327345.1 Myotis davidii | reverse complement strand
CGGCCGTGAGGACATGGGGACAGAGTGGCTGGGTAAGCCTCCTTCATGGTCCTCAGCCCTGGTCTCCCCCGGACTTCCCTGACGGATGGCACAGGCTGGAGGCCCGGGGCATGTCTCCCACAGGAACACTGTAGTCACACGCGGCCAAACAGCAGACTCTCCAGGAATATGAAGGGAGCTGAGACCTGCCTCCTCCCTCCCACAACACCCTCCTGTCAAACGGAGCTGGGGAGGAAGCTTTGGCCTGGACTTGAGCGAGATTGTAATCCCCACTCTGATATGGAGTTTGCTTTTCCTAGTCTGTGGAATATGATTTTATTTCTTTGAAAGCTTATAATGATTTTAAAGTCAGGTTGACCTCCCCAACTGTTGCAAATAATAACCCTTGTTAAAATTTAATAATAGATCAGATGAATTACTTAATCCTTTCATGAAAGAAAAGATGTACTCACAACTTTAGCTGAATTCTTCTTCTGGGTTTTTGTTTTTTTGTATTGTCTGTAGAGAACGTTGAACGTTTCTTTCCAAAATTACCCTAGAATCAGAGTTAGAACCCAGCTAAGGGAGGGGTAGCCCCACTTCTCATGAGAAGCCAGGTGAATGGACCGGAACTCTTGGTCTCCAGGATTTGCCCCGTGAGGATCTGCTGATGCAATGTGCTTTATGGCACAGGGCACCTTTCAGACCTTGTGTTCCTGTTAATGCTATTCTGAGATAGAGATTTATTTGCAAATGTTTTTATTGGAATCTCCCGGGAGCCATCTGATAATTTAAAGAGTAACCAGCATTTCTGTGGTTATAAAACAAGTGTCAGAATGTTTATTGGTTTATTTTCTTTAGTGTTCTTTCTACTCTCTTTCCTAGCCCCATTTCCCCCTTCATTCAGAAACAGAACTCAAAAATCTCATAATCAAGTATTTATTATTAAATAGGAGAGGATCACCAGAAAACATACATCCAATTAAGTAATGTGGATGACAAATGGGCTCTTAACTCAGATTTCTTAGCAGTAAAGAATGCAGTACATCATTCCCGGAAGAAAGGTTTTGAGTCTAATTTTATATGGATGAGGCAACTGAGATTTGGGGAGATGAACTGGTTTGCCTAAGGTGACTAGAGATATAGCTGTTGAATTTCCTTTTGTGTTTTTCCTTCTGCTTCTCATTTTCCACCTACGAATATTCTCTCTTCTGGTTCACAATGATTTCTGGTTCCCTTCCTTCCTACCACATGCCCAGAGGGATGCCCCTGTCCTTTCTTTGCAATCCCAGCCCCTTAGGAACCCCCTTGTTCCATTTAGAGGTCATTGTGTCCAAACGTGCTGTTCTGCTGCCTTCTTAGTTAGTGACAAACAGTCCATGTGGGTGTCACAGAAATGTCTGCTTCTCAGAATTACAGCGTCCCTTTTCTATCAAGAGGACTGAAGGCATTTTATAAAACCGTTCAAATTTGGTTACACTGGTGATTATCACAGTCACCAGCTCTCCTCATTGCTATATCGAACTACCGCCCATTGATAAGAAAAATCTTCCACTCACTTCTGTTTGTCATTTATGGCAATAGTAGACTCGTTGAGGGGAAAGGTGACTTTTGAGCCTTCCTTAATCCTGCTCCTGCGTTTCTGGTGCTTTTTTCCCTCCTGGAGACTCAGCAGTGCTCTGGGTTTGGGGTTGTTGCTGTTGAGAGGAGAGCTCATGTGTTCATGTGACTGGCCCGCTCAGGCCGCGGTGCACATTTCAGTGAGGTGGCCCACTGGCCTAAAACATCCCTCTTCATTTGGGGGTTAGAACTTCTCTCTGGGATCGCGGCACATTTTTGAGCGTGTAATTCATGTTTACTGAGAGGGAAGTGTTCCTCCCCTGGCGAGGCTCTGGACGCATCCCTGTTAGCTAACACTTGCTGGCTTTAATCACCATGTGCCTGCCCCGAGATTCCTGGGGCATCCTGGAGAGATGCTGAGAGCACGCCCAGGTGCCCGCTGTGACTTTGCTTCTGAGAGCGTCACAGCCCCTCGGCCACAGGGGCTGCTTCAGGGAGGAGCTGTGCGGCCTGCGGTCAAGGAGACACAGGGCGACCTTGCCTGGGCTCCTGTCCTCTTGCAGTGCGAGGAGAGGCAGGCCTGCGGCGGGTGTCCTGCGACCATCTGGAGGCTGCATTTGGAGCAGTGCCCAGGAGGCAGCGCTGAGGGAGTGAGAAATTGGTCCTTGATGACATCGCGTGAACCTTGAATTGAGCTCGGTCTTCTCTGTTACACCTGCAGTAAGTGATCTTTCCTTACAGTTTGAGCGGATCTTTGGTCACTTGCCTCCAGAGCCCTGTCTGATGACTCAGCATGCTAGTCAAGAAACTGTGTGTGTGTGTGTGTGTCTTTCTGTTTTTCAGAAATAGAAAAAAAAGATGAGGGACTCATCTTTTTTCCAGAAATTCCCATCAGTAGGTTAAGATTTTATTTAGAATGACAGAATTGAGTTAGTGAATTTTTAATATTAAAATAGAAAAAAAATAGAAAAAAAGACTTCTAGGTACAAAGATCACTTAAGATCACAGTGAAAGTTTAGCTTTCATATATTTGTATCATTTAATTACTCCAACCCACAGGCGATTTCAGGTCATTTCCTGAGTTTGACCCTATGTCAGTTATTAACTAATTTGGTACAAAATACAGTTTGGTGTATTAAATGAACTTTGTTTTCAATGTGGTTCATTCTTTGACTTTGGGCCAGTTTCTTCACTCAACATTTTAGGGACATTATTATGGAACAGTGCATGTGAAGTGCCTAGACAGGGGCCTGGAATAACGTAGGCGTCAAAAAGAAGAGTAGCTTCTATTTATTACCACTGCTCCGCCGCTGGCCACCTGCTAGAAACCCGAGTATCCTCCACGTGGTCCTGTTTTCACTTGTCTTGCTCAGGGAGCTGCTGCTGGCCTCGATCTCTCTCTCCTTGGTCTCTCCTGTTGTGTAGGACCTTAGTTGCCTTTCATATTGATTGTGACGACCCACAAAGTGGCCGCTCCTGGAAATTCTGATTTCTCTTCACCAATGATCTCTGGGTTTCTGATTTTTATTATAAACAAGGAAGAACATAACATATACAAGGTGATAACTCAATTTTGAAAATAAAATGCATTTTAATAAATACTGCCTTTATAATTATTCAAAGCGTATGTTTACATTGTTTTGGGACACCCTATTGATATTTAAGGCAGAACTCAATGATGAAACAACAGAGATGGATGGATTGTGACTCTGCTCTGGGTCACAGGTATGCCCATAATCCGCTAGTTCAGCGGTTCTCAACCTGTGGGTCGCGACCCCTTTGGCGGTCGAATGACCCTTTCACAGGGATCGCCTAAGACCATCCTGCATATCAGATATTTGCATTATGATTCACAGCAGTAGCAACATTACAGTTACGAAGTAGCAACGAAAATAATTTTATGGTTGGTTCACAACATGAGGGACTGTATTTAAAGGGCCAGAAGGTTGAGAACCACTGCCTAGTTTTCTTTTGCTGGGCAGTACTAAAAAATCTGAAATCATGCACTGGTTTAGTAATAGTATTGTATTGTAAGTTACCCCAAGGGTGGCAAATACAAGGTTGGGCCATCTCCTAACCTCCCATCAGCCTTGTTTTACCTGAGGCAGAGCTTGGTCTCAAAGTTCTTCTCAACCCAAAGCAGCCAGCAGGCACCATTATGGGATGTTAGTGTCTGAGCAGAAAACTTTATTCCCCCACCCGCACCCTCCCACCCCACTTCATGCCTAAGTTTCTGCAGTTTGAGATTTTATTATCGAAGTTGCTTGCATACTTTGAAGTATTTAAGTTTTTTTCTTTTAGTTCTCTCCATACTTTGGATTTTAATAGAAAGAGGGATTATTTGTACAGCCATAAAACTGGAAGTGTCTGGTCCCATGATTCAGGTTCCTATTTTAGTGGGAAGAAATGATCATTTGAGATTGCTTTCTATCTTAGTCCAACAGATGAGAACAGCAGAAACAAACAAACCATACAAAATAGGTTAAAAAAAGAGAATCCTATATAATAAAAGCCTAATATGCTAAGTGTCTGGTTGACCAGTTGGCCGTTCAACTAATCAAAGCATAATATGCTAATGATATGCTCAACTGCTTGCTATGATGTGCACTGACCACCAGGGGGCATACAGTTGACCAGTCTCTATGACGTGCACTGACCACTACGGGGCAAACGCTCCAACTGGTAGGTTAGCTTGCTGCTGGGGTCTGGCTGATCAGGACTGAGTGAGAGGGGCCGGACATGCCCTGGAACCCTCCTGTGGTCTCTCCCTGGCTGGCCAACCTCCCTCATCCCACCCTGGCCCTGATCATGCACTGGTGGGGTCTCTTGGCCCGGCCTGTGCCTTCTCACAATCCAGGACCCCTCAGGGGATGTCAGAGAGCCAGTTTTTGCCTGATCCTGCAGGCCAGGCCGAGAGACCCACTGGTGCACGAATTCATGCACTGGGACTCTATAAGGAAGCAATAGGGGCAGATAAGAAGCCAAGCAAAGACAATCAGGCAAGAGATGTCATAACCCCAAATCCTAGACTCAGTTTGGGTTCATTCATAAACATGTATTGGAACACCTGTTCAGTGAAGCGCTGGGATGCAGAGATGAGTAAGAATAGGTCTTGCCTTTGAGGAGCTCATAGCCTGGTTGGGAAGGCAAAACAAAGATCACAATCACCAGGCACTGTGACTAAGGTGGAGTGTGTCTAGAGCTGAGTGAGACTGGGTGTCTGATTTGGCCTGATGATAGTAAGTCAAGGGTCCCCTCCTGATGCTGCCTCACATCTCTTGTTTCATGGCCCAAAGATTGGGTATTAATGACTAAGTGAGTTGTTACTTGGCTTGCTCTTGTCCTGTGTTCCTGACAAGTCTGAGGAACCAACTGTGATGAAAGTTCAAAAACATGGGCTCTGGAATCAGACAGTCCTAGCTTTGAATCCTGACCTGTTACTGACCTGTTGTGTGACCTTGGGGAGGTTAATAACCCTTCTGAGCTCTTGACTTAGTTGTTGTTGTGGCATTAAAATGGAGAATGTCTCTGAAGTTCCTGGGGCACATGAGGTGACAATTAAATAAAATTTTATTATTATTGGTGAATTTTCGTGTGGTTATTATCAGGTCAATAATGTTGAACACTACTTGAACATTCGTATTTTGTTTATCTACTCCAATGGGAAGTTTGTTTCAAGTTGTAAAGAAAAAGAGGGACTCAACTTGGAACAGAGTCAAGGATTAAGGACTTTGGTGATGGCTGGGGGAGAATTCTGGACTTTGTGTTCAGGGTGGGGAGAGGAAGGGAGGGCTGATGGAAGGAGAAGAACAGAGTTGAGAGTAGCAGAGGTCCAGAGAAGACTGACCTGAGCATGGGGTTAAGGGATGAAGGAAATTGACATGGAGAAAAGTATGGCTCCTAAGTGTTCTCCAGAGGGCCAGAGAAAACTATCTTAGAGTTTGGGAACAGTTTTGTTGATGTGTTGACAGCAAAGGTTAGAGTGGCACTTCCCTTTGAAAATCCCAAGTGTGTAGAAAATGAGTTCTTGCCGAATATTTTAGTTTCAGTTTAACTTCTTTCTGCATAACCACACTGTGTGTGTGTGTGTGTGTGTGTGTCTGTGTGTGTGTGTGTGTGTCTGTGTGTGTGTGTGTGTGTCTGTGTGTGTGTGTGTGTGTCTGTGTGTGTGTGTGTGTGTCTGTGTGTGTGTGTGTGTGTCTGTGTGTGTGTGTGTGTGTCTGTGTGTGTGTGTGTGTGTCTGTGTGTGTGTGTGTGTGTCTGTGTGTGTGTGTGTGTGTCTGTGTGTGTGTGTGTGTGTCTGTGTGTGTGTGTGTGTGTCTGTGTGTGTGTGTGTGTGTCTGTGTGTGTGTGTGTGTGTGATGTTTGTTTGTTTTTTTGGCTACATGGAATCAATTGTATCCTAAATTAGGGAAATCTGATAGGACAGAAGAAATGATGCATCAGGGAGCAGATAACCAACAATAGTTTTATATTTGTTTTATGAACAAACAGTAGACAAGGTTGGTTGATGGGGAGGGCAAATGTGGCAGAGGTGGCTATAAGGCCATCTGTGTCCTTAGAATTTGACATCACCTCCCTCCTCGTGACAGCAATTTGGGGTTGGGTAAAAAATGTAGCAAATAATGATAGGAGCTCATAGAAAGCCACCCAGAACCTCAAAATTTACAAATAAGTGATGTGAGGAAGCATCAAGCAGGCACATTTTCACTTGAACAAACTTAAGCTATAAAAACACCAATTTACCAAACAAGCACATTAGGTGGGAAGATAAAAATACTTAGTTAACATCTCATCATCTGTTTTAATAAATAAATGTCTGATTTTGGTATTATTATCTTCTTTTTACAGGCTCAGAGGTTTTGAATAGCTTGCCCAAAGTCACCATCTAGTCAGTGACCAAGCTTGGACTAGAACCAGGTTTGAAACATACCA
This sequence comes from Myotis davidii, assembly GCF_000327345.1. Taxonomy (NCBI): domain Eukaryota; kingdom Metazoa; phylum Chordata; class Mammalia; order Chiroptera; family Vespertilionidae; genus Myotis; species Myotis davidii. The sequence goes on along the minus strand of NW_006297811.1, from coordinate 3,635,345 downwards.
GAGAACAAACTCTCAACCACTGAGCTAGTCCACCTTGAAAGATGATTCACTATAGTAATCTATATAATAAAAGCCTAAGCGACCGTTATGGTGGAACGACCAGAACAACTGGTCGCTATGATGTGCACTGACCACCAGGGGGCAGATGCTCAAAGCAGGAGCTGCCCCCTGGTGGTCAGTGCGCTCCCACAGGGGGAGTGCCACTCAGCCAGTAGTTAGGCTCACCGCTGGCAACACTAAGGAGCAGCGAGCCAGGCAGTAAGAAGCGAGGGGTCCCGACCTGCAAGAGGGCGCAGCTCAGGCTAAGGGACCCCAGCCCCCGTGCATGAATTTTATGCACCGGGCCTCTAGTTGTTAAATAAATACACACACACACACACACACACACACACACACACACCAGATTAGGAGCTGATAACTGAAATAAAATGAAAATGGTTTAAAGATCATATCTATTGTGTAGAATAAATGCCACACTCAAAAGTGTACTTTTTCATTGAGACATAAGGTTAAAGGGCTAATTTTAACTAGTCTTTCATATAGTCTTGTTGGTAAAACAACAATAACTCCCCAAATGAGTTTCTCTGTTGCTAAAATTCATTTGAACAACTCAGGTCATGGTGACTGTGTGACAGGGAATAAGCTAACACTTTCTCCTGGATGATGTCACTGATGGGAATGCCATTGCCAGGCACACTCACCGGGGGAAAGGTTAGATGTCCTGGGAGCAGATATGCTTGCAAAATGAAGAGTAGTTTGCTTGTGAGAGGGTGATTATGGTAACCCTCAAATGGTTTGTCATTGTGCAAAGTGTTAGAGCAGGGGTCCTCAAACTATGGCCCGCGGGCCACATGCAAATATAAAAATATTGTATTTGTTCCCGTTTTGTTTTTTTACTTCAAAATAAGATATGTGCAGTGTGCATAGGAATTTGTTTATAGTTTTTTTTAAAACTATAGTCTGGCCCTCCAATGTCTGAGGGACAGTGAACTGGCCCCCTGTTTAAAAAGTTTGAGAACCCCTGTGTTAGAGGAAGCGGTGCATATTATAGGGGAGCAAGGAGAATTTTAAAAAGGGAGGATTGTATCCTCTATTAATGATCTCTTTAAAACATCTGTCTTAGCAGAGCAAAGTTTTCTTTAACAAGTAGATAAGTAGAGGAAAGGAGCAAATGCGCACCCTGGATACTTCCTTAGTGTACTGAGTGTGCAGTACATCTCATCCGTAAGTCTCTGAAGCACTGCTCAGTGCAGTCAGTTCTGAGGAGCGGTGAGCTGATGACAGCACATAACAATACTGGCTCATGGGGCACAGAAGACAAGGGGGTGCGAGGCTGGAGTGAAAGACGCGGCTGCTCTCTTTGCCTCTGGGCACAGCCTGGCTCTTGTGACCAGGTGGGCCAGAGCCACGGACAATGGCAGCAAGGGACCTGTTCTCAGGCTGAGATGCGAGCCCAGGGCTGACGAGGTGAAACACAGTACAAGGACCACCCTGTGTCTTCTGAGAGCTCTGGCGGACGCCTGGGGGCCTGTGCGCAGGGACTCGGGAGCAGCAACGGCAGATGCTGTCTTACAGAAGCCGCCTTCCCACCACATCTTCTCCCCAAGTTCTCCCCTCTCCAAGTGAGGGACAAGCCACAAATATATGGAATCTTTAAGAACCTTATGTGCCCTTTGCCCCTCCGCTATGGTAATTCATAGAACATGTCAGCAGTTTAGTGTAGATATAAAAAAATTTTAAAACAACCCTTTTCATTGTTTGCTCTGCTTATATATTAATTCCTAACATATCACATGGTACGCATATGTGTGTATGCATATGTAGATACATATGAATATAAACATGTGATCTCATTTAATCCCCATAATTTTATAAAATAATAATATACATATATAATACATATTCACATAGATACTAGCTTTATAAAGTAGCGCACCTATTTTATTAAAGAGGAACCTGGGACTCAGGGAAATGGGCTGGCAATCCTGAGATGCTGGAGCTAATGAGATGCACAGTCCAGGGTCCTTTTGACTCCACTCCCCCCCCACCCCCCCCCAGTTTTGACTCCATGTGAAGCCTGCTGACTGCCCCAGGTGTGCTTGAGGCAGGACTTCCCTGGGGTCTCAGCCACCTGGTACAAGGCATCGAAGTAAGAGAGGCCGAGTGCCACACAACACGTGAAAAAGCGCACTCCACACCCCTGGTGTCCGACTTCGCTGAGCTTGACTCCATTTTTACAGGACTTGGGTTCGCCTTCCACCAGCTCACCTTCCCCAGTGGGGGAGATTAGTCAAGTGTTCAACAACATAGGGGGCCGTGTGGTGTGGTGGGAAGAGTGGGGAGTTTGCAGCTAACCTGGCCTGGGTTTGAATCCTGGCTCTCGTCTTATGTGACACTTATGAGTCTTTTGCAAATTACTTCTGTGTGAACTTGATTTCCTATCTGTGAAGTAAGGGTACAATACCTTTCAAAGTTGTGTTAAGGTGCTTGGTATGGTGGAAGGTGATTAGTTGGTGCTATTATTACTGTTACCAGAGGCACAAGGATCCAAGAAGTGGAGGGTGGGGTCCTGCAGAGCCATTGCCCAAGGCTCTCCATGACCAACTTTGGGAGGTCCAGGATGTCAAGGATCTGTGTGTTTCTCCTGTCCCTCCTCACCTGCAGCCTCTGGCTCTCTCTGCTCACCTTTCCATTTTGTTGACTGGGTTACTGGGGAGATGAAATAGCTGTGAGGCTCCAGAGAGGTTTTGCAGAGTCCCCCGCTGCTGCAGGGCCTAAAACTGATCCAGAATGTGCGCGGCACCTGTGTGGGCATCCAGGGAACCTGCCTATCCCAGGAGGATCTGAACAGTGGCTTATGACACCACAGACCAGCGTCACTGCAGTAGAAACGGGACTTCCAGTCGCCCCTCCAGCTCTTGCGACTTCCCCTGGGGAACCAGCGTGGACACTGTCCCGGTGTACTGTGGCTGGCAGACAGCAGAGGGCACCTCTCGCATGGGCTGGGAATGCAAATAGACCAGAGAGCACAGAGATGTGAAATAGCACATCCCCAGCGGTGGCCACACTGACTGCTGCTCCCTCCACTTCTCTCCTAGTTTTAAACACTGCATTTGTCTCACCAGCGTTTGTTCCTGGCTCCACCACCTCCCTTGTCTGCTGGGGACAGCCCGTGGGTTTTTCACAACTTCTGAGTGAAGAGGGAGCTTTGGACTCGGAGGGGGCGGTTCGCCCAGAAAGCCTGGGGACGGCCTGCCTTCACTCCTCCAGGCCTTTGTTGAGAGAGGCCTTCCAGTCATGTGTGGATTTTTGGTTTATTAAATCTGATGAGCTCTATATTTCTGCCACATGTCACAGATCACCCACGTTGACTGAGCCCTGCCAGAGCGGGGCTGCTGTTAGCCTAAAAGAAGCCAGGTTTTTTAAGTTGGTGGGGGTAATTTTAGTTTGGTGCAATAAATTATATGGTTCTGCCTGATTTGCTTTGCTCTGCGCTGGGAGAACTCACCCTGGAACATATCTTATAATGCGCATAGGGGCAGCAGAGCGGGAGTGAGGGGTGGGGGGAAGGAAGAGGGAATTAAGGTTTCTATAGTGAATGGGTTGTAGAGTAGATACTAGCATAGCCCCTGGCTTTTCTTTTCCATCCTCTTCCCCAACCCTGTCTTTCTTTTCGACTTTTATGCTTTCAAAACTTGGGGCTGGGTTTCTAAAATTCCAGGAAGAAATTTGGGGACTCAAGTTACCCAAGAAATAGGCTCTTTGGAAGTCCTTTTCGTTTTGTTTTGTTATGAGGCTGTTGGGCTTTGAAAGAGGATGTTGGAGGTGGGGCTTACCATGGGTTCACCCCCACCTTTAAGTGTGGTTAGTTTTCCGGGAAGATGAGCAGGGAACTATGTAGATAAGAAAATAAGGTTAAACCTTATCTTTCTCTTAATTAAATGGGGGATTCAAATCATCCGGACTTTAAGGCAGGGGACTAATATATAAACCATATCGTGAGAGAGTGCAGAAAGGGCTAACGTTGAAAATCTGTCAAATCCTGACAGCCCAGTTCCTAATCTCTTGAGGACTCACTTTGTTAATCTTTAAAAAATGGGAATAAAGTCCACCTCCCAGGACCATCGTGAGGTTAGGTGAGAAAATATGTATGAGTCCTACTGTGACATCCGGAGAAGTCAATAAGCCTTTAGTTTTTTACTTTCAACACAGTTCCGAGGGCAGATTCAGGCTGCTGTCGGGGAATAAGATCCATTTGTCTTCTGTGACTTCTCTTTGAAAGGGCAGCACTGAGCAGTCAGACCAACAGTGTGACTTTCTGTTTAAAAGCCTACAGATCTGAGCAGGATTTTGCAGAGAAGCTAAGAATCACATGTGGAAGACACTACATTTATAAATGTGCCCTTCATTTATTTCCAAAACAAATACATTTAAATAAGCTCTAGATTTTATTCCTTATTCGGGATCATTGTGCATATAATTTCAGGTTTGGAACTTTACAAATAAAATTAAAAAATTTTCAGTGAGATCTCAAAAGCATCAGGAAAATTCCTAAGTGAATAAAACACGCTTCTCCCCACCCCCTGCCAAGTTCAGAGAACTCTAAGATATATATTTTGTAAAAACTTGCTTCAAAAATCATACTAGTGAAAAAAATCTTAGCTGACCAGAGAAGTGAAAATGTCTTTCTCATTGTAACATTTACTTGCATTTGTACCCATGTGGGATCAAGTTGAGTGGAAGGTGGCTGCATCAGAATGATGGAGGGAAATCTTGGGCTTTTTCCTCCACTATATATTATATGATTTGTTGAAAACTTGAACTCTGGTGAGAGTCATTGCTATCCAAATAAAAATGAACTGACTTCCTTCACTGGCTTGTGTGTTGTGTTGTAGAGGGTATGCTCTCTGCTCTCTGGGTGGCACCTACACACCCATCTTAGGTTAAAACTAGTTCTTATAATTTCTGCTTCTTATAACTTTGTGGGGAAAAATATTGAGCAAGTTTTTTAAAAGTTGCTAGATAAAAAGAAGACTTATGATCCTTTGGCAATCAAAGGCTTGAGCTGGGAGGACTTGTTCATGACTGCATGAGGTTGCCCCGCTGCAGAAACCTCCCTTTTGCTTGCACCATGGTCCTCACTCTTGGCTTCCCAGCTGTTGCCACATCCCCAATCCTTTACTCTTCCTGTTCCCTGCCTGGGCACAGCCTTTCTCCGTGGAACACTCAAACTTCCCAAGATGTGTTATTACAGAAGATTAGCTGATAATAGTGTGGATATCTGTTTCTCTCAGCTCTATCTTCTGATTCCCTGACTAAGCAAAATCTACTTTTCCCATTGAAACGTTTCCCAGAAATATTTTCTCCTCCCTTTGACTTGCCAAAATGCAAACTTTATTAAAGGGAATTATTCATGGAAAGGCTCCTGAATAGTAGATTTTGCTCTGTGGGATCACATGGAATTTACTAACTCTGGCTTTCTGTTGGTTCAGCCAATAGCAGGCGAGCCGAGAGGCTGGAGCAAGTCCTTCTCTGGCCTCCCCTGCTTGGCTGCACAGTCCTTTCCACCTTTGGCCATAGCTCTAGTCTGACAGCCCCTCTTCCACTAACATTGTTCTCTCCTCCTGCTGTGTAGGCAGAGGGATGACATCTCCCTTGCTGTGATTTCTTAAACACTGACCACACCTCTCTAATGAGTCCCTCCATTTGCTGAGGCTTTTGAGTGCCATTATCCTGTCTCCTGCTGGGACTCTGATGGACACTGCAGGCTTTCTAGGTGCAAAACAACAACAACAACAACAACAACACTACACAACAGTATGCATGGAGGTGAGAGCAGGTGTAAGCTCTCTGACAAATTCAGTCAGACCGGAGGGAAAGGTTAAGTGAGAGGGGTTATCATACAAACCAAGTTTAAAGAAGATGGTAGAGGCTGGGTAGGAAAAGACATCAAATACAGAAATATATGGAAACCGCCTCTGAAAAGGAGAAGTCACAGGGGGTTGTTGGGTAAAGAAGTAATATGATGAAATAGTGTAGAAAAACATCCGTCTGGCGGTTGGATATGGTATGGAATAGAGAGGAGAGACTATTAGTGAGAGAATCATTTGTGAAGCTCTGACAGAAATCCTGGAACTTGTTGAGGATGGGTCTTGGTCTGTCATGTAGAAAGCACCCTTGAGAACTTGAGGCCTGGCTCTCCAGACACCACCGAGTCTAAAGAGGTAACAGCACAGTACCAGCTGAGACTCCTAATAAACATACACAGAAAATAATTATTGGCTTTTTGGGGTGACTGTGGGAGTTAGAGAACACCTTAGCAGCTGGTAATACACCTTTGCACAGTGAAAACGACTGAACAAATGACCCAAGGACTTTGTAGCAAGGAATATTTGAAAGGGGACATGCTTTCAGCTTAGTAATATGTTTTGTATTAGGGATCCAAATATTACATTTCTTACAGATGTTGGAAGAGCATCTGCATTTCCCTGATTGGTTTCTGGTGGCTGCAGCTGTGCCCCACTGTTAAGTTGACATCTGGGAGTCCCAAAACTTGGATAATGCAAGTGGTGAAGCTATGAGCAGAGCTGGCTGGAGATTATGGGGACCAAGCAGAGGCGGTCTCGACTTTCCTGATAGAGATAGAGAGCAAGATCTCCAAGTAATAGTTGTTGCTCCTCCTCCATTTTTTTGTGTACATAGTGGACTTTAATATTGTATAGATTTCATTTAAAAAAACCATGTTGCATAAGGATGCTAAGAGCAGGGTTTCTCAATAGTGGCACTATTGACATTTTTGATCAGATGATTCTTGTAGTGGTGGCGGTGGGGGTGTCATGTGTACTGCAGGAGTGTAGTGGCATCCTTGGACTCTACCCACTAGATGCCAGTAGCCCTCTACCCCTCCCTCCCAGTTGTGAAAAAACATCTCCAGACATTGCTGAATGTTCCCTGGGAGCAAAATCATACTTGGTTGAGAACAACTGCTAAGAAAAAGCAACAACAAAATTTCTCTCTTTGGTAAGCTAAAACAATTCTTTGCAAGTGACCAGTGAGTGATGCACATTTGCAAGCAACCGATACAGGTAAGAACTTTGGTGTGATTCCAATAAAATAGAAGAAAATTGACTGACCTTACCCACTCCAGCACGATGCTCTCACTGCTTAATCATCAGCTAAAGACAAAGGCAAGCAATACGTTTTCTAGCTAGGCGGTGTAGTTTTAGAGTTGATTATCAACTGGGCCATCTATGGCTATTTCACTTCAGTTTGGGACTGCCTTATTCATGTCACCATGGAGGCTACTGAATCACCTTACTGTTGTTTTATCATGTAGTCTTGGAATGTGATTATTTATTTAGGTCAGGAAAAATGAATCCAGACTTCTCTATTCTTACAAGATTTTGGAGACTCCCCAGTAGCTAGAAATGACTACTAGGTCCCTCTAGATTAATGTTTGTCAACACTGGCTCACTAGTTGATTGTGCCTCATTTGTAGGTCATAAAATCATTAGTGGGCCATGATCAGTATTAAAAAAATTAAATGAACTAAAATTGAAAATATTAGATTGCATTACACAAAGTATGGGTAAATATTGAATTAAAAGGCTGTGATTTCTTACAATGAGTCATGGTGAAATTTTGCAAAACACTCCTCTATATGGACGATGAAAGAGAAGTACTGATGATTCATTACTGGCAAATCGTTTGGTTTGGAATCATTGGGTAGAATAACCTTTGGCTTAATTTAATCTATAATTCAACCACTTTGCTTTAGTGTATTTCAAAGCAAAGTGATAAAATATTTGACGATTATGAACAAGGCATCATATGATGGCAGTGGCTGTAAGGAGTTTAAAGAAGGACTATAACTCATGCCTTCAAAATTTAATAAATGCAAATTTCACATGCTGGCTCATGATGGCGATGAAGCTTTGCAAGTATTAGTTGACAAATGTGTAGAATATATATGGACTGTTGTATAACTTCAGAGATCTCCAAAGCCTGGATCGCTGGTGAAAAGTGCACGAGGAAGAAAAGGCTAGGCTGTGCCTGAGCCCATAGCCAAAAGGAGACATGTGAACTTGTGCGGGAAGGGGAGCTGGGAGGGCAGTCCAGGCTGGTGGTAGAATGCAGTGGGAGATAGTAAGTGGACTAGTTTGTCAGGGGATTTTTGTCTAGGTAGTTTAGGATCAAACCTAAAGATATGTAGGGGCCCAATCTGGAGGGAATTCCAAGGCGGTTGAATTTTATTCTTTTTAAAAATTTTTTTATTTTTTAATATATTTTGTTGATTTTTTTTTTTTACAGAGAGGAAGGGGAAGGGATAGAGAGTTAGAAACATCGATGAGAGAGAAACATCGATCAGCTGCCTCTTGCACACCTCCCACTGGGGATGTGCCCACAACCAAGGTACATGCCCTTGACTGGAATCGAACCTGAGGCCCTTCAGTCTGCAGGCTGATGCTCTATCCACTGAGTCAAACCAGTTTGGGTGAATTTTATTCTTAGTCCATGCAAAATCATGGAAAGTTTTGGGACAGGAGATTCCAAAATGAGCAGGCTATTTAATTTACTCATTCACTGAACAATAGTTATCAATCACTTGTTATATAAAGAGAAGGAATGAGGCAAAAAGATGCATAATATGTGATTCTTTACACAAATTTCTTGAAGTCTAGAGAGAGAACTACACACACAAGTAGCCTCTGGGGGCAATACAGGTAAAGGGCTACAAATAATCAGAGGAAGGAGAAATTGATTTTGCCTGATTCTTCGGGAATTAATTGTAAAGATGGGCAAATCAGAGGTAGTCAGGAAGAGGGATAAATAATTGGGTTGGGCTGGAGCATAGGAATGTGAAAGAGGTTGAGGATAAGACTGGTGAGGCTGATGGGGCCCCAAAGACAAGGACCCTGACCACCATTTGGCAGGCAGGGCCACCTGCCAAGACGTGTCAACCTGGAGAGGTGTAACCAGAGTTGCTCTTTAATGCGAGCAGTCCAGAGGTCATGTGCAGAAAGGAGTAGGTCGGGAAACACTGGATTGCATAGCATTGAACTATGGACATCTCCTGTGCCTCGTTCCTCCCATTCCTCATCATTCTAGGAAGCCCAGGGTGAGCCAGACTCTTGTGTACAAGCGACTGAGGACACCAGGTGAATGTCATCAAGTTAATAAGGACTAACAAACCATGTTGGTCACTGCTAAGTGTATTGTTCATTGAATAAAAAGCAATACGAGGATTTTTTTTTGTGTGTGTGTTTTTGTGTGTGGAACGCTTTTTTGTCTTTGACCTATTTTTTTTAAATGTTGAAAAAAAAATCAATAAAAGGGCAACATTCAAACAGCTCCTAAAACATGACATCGAATCTCCACTTTATTTCTAGGGCTCACAGCTCTGGAAAGCAGCTTGTACAATACCAGATTTCTAGAGTCTTTGTATTTCCTTTCCTCTGCGGATCAATAAATTAAGTAACACGTCAATACCAAGATAGCAGATGAACATCTGTCAGGGAGAACTGGTCCTGGGGGCTTTGTGCTCTGGTATGGAAAGTGTTTGATCTCGGTGTGCCTTCATAAAAGATGGGAGAGAGTTTATTATCTTTTATGATCCTGACTTACTAACAATACTGACAGGGTGATTGTGTCTCGGCCTCTACTTGGAACTTAGGATGTTCTTATTGGCTTGTGCCTGTATGAAGCACAGGATTTGCTGGTGAAACATCAAAACAAGCTATAATCTGCCTCTGGCAACGGGATTCAGAACAGCTGCAGGGTTTTCTCCTATAGGGGGCTGGCAGGAAGAAGAAAAATGAAAGTACAGCAATCAATCTCGATAGCATTCTATATATTAATAATGTTTGCCAGCTCCAGACCTTGCCTAATCAATACCGGATGCAAGGCTTTGCAATGGTTTGTAATACATACTTGGTACGCCTTATCGAAACAGCCTGCACCCACAGCCTGGGGAAGGGGGTGTCCATAAATGCTCATACTGCGTGTCCTCTGGCAGGAAAGGATTGTAGGACCTGGAACGTGATTAAAAGGAGATTAGATCTCTCACACTCAGCAAGATAATTCTTGATGTTTCCTAACAAGGACTGATTCCCAAAGAGGCTGGACAGCCACTGTTTTTCGTCCTCTTGTCTGTCTCACACTCCTTGTTGCTGATGATGTCCTCTGTGAATTTGAAGGGGGATTCTCCCATGAGACCAGCAGAGAGGCCTGGTGCAGCCACCAGGGGGAGCCCCTGGGGCACAGCCCACAGGGTGCTGGGGGCCTCTGAGGCCCAGAAGAAAAACATTGATTTCATAGAGTTCTGGGATTAAAGATGATTGTAAACACTTGGGAGGCTCACCGAGTGCAGACATTTGTAAAAACAACAAAAGTATGAACAAAAGTCATCTAATGCCACTGATGGATGTTATTTAGCTTAAGTCTGAATGGCATGGGCGAAGAGAAGAGGTTTCCTCTTTGGAATGTTTACTTGATGGAAGACAGGGGTGAGCCTCCCAGCTATTCTTGCAGCAGGAAGTAGAATGGAGCATAGATAGGAGTGCTGTGAGAGAGGCATTTCAGTGTTCATTTAAAAGCTCAGTATAGCCCTGGCCGGTTTGGCTCAGTGGATAGAGCATCGGCCCCCTGCC
>NW_006297811.1:3614610-3624572 GCF_000327345.1 Myotis davidii | reverse complement strand
TTTTAAAAAAGCTCAGTATAATAAGTGGATTGACTTAGCTACAGTCAGCTGTCATGTTTTTCAGGCCCCTGAATCTATGAGTGTGTCCAAGTGTGCACTGATTTAAAAAAACAAAACACGTCAAATTAAGTCTACTCTGCAAGAAAAAACAAACAAAGCACAGTTCTGCCCCCAAACTTCAGCCCTTTTACTCACAAGTCCCCCTTCCCCTTGCCCCCACACAACATACTTTGGCAACATCATTTAAAGACCAAATCTGCTGAGAGGTTGCCAAGAAGCGTGTGTGCACACATGCATCTAACAAGCTGAAAACCAAAGCTGAGGTGGCAATTTGCTCATAAACCAGATAATTAAGGATGTGCCAAACTACCTGTGGGGGACCTGGATTTATCAGTGGTTTTTATTTACTGTTTAATAGTATAGCATGTTACATAAACCTTTAAGTAAAACAATTTGATTATTAAAAAAATAGCCTTTTCAAAGTCACAGCACCTCCCCTACAGAGTTCTAAAATCAGTGGAAAATGGGCAGCATCAATAAACACGGTGACTTATGTCAATAAATGTTCTGCCCACCCGGTACCTTGTTATGCAAGAGGTACATGAGGGCCAGTTTTATGCATGAAGATATTCCCCTGTCCTTCTTCGTCTAGGACTAGGGTTTTAGAAATGTGGAAGTCTTTACACATAAACTTGAGAACTTCTTTTTTTCAATGTACCTACTTCAAGGGTTGTCCTTTCTACCCTATGTTTCTTGTTTAAATATTTTCCTATTTTTTAAGGTTTATTTTTGTTAATGGGACTTGAGCAGTGGTTCTGAAACTTGGCTGCACATTAGAATCATCTGGAGAAATTTAAAAAGTATTGATGCCTGGATTTCAACCCTAGAGATTTTGATATAATTGGCCTAGGACTGGGTCCCACTATTAGTCTTCTTAATAAATATCCCAGCGTTCATGTCACAGTGATGACCCGGGGCTCCTTGCAGGCTCTGACTCCGTAGGTGGGTGTAGAGGGCCGGGTGTCTGCATTTTTAACAAGCTCCTGGGTGATGTTGCTGCTGCTGTCTGGACACACACATTGAGTAGTGAGCAGCGAGAGGAAGTGATTTTGGTATGGATTTTTTTTTCTTTTTTCTGAAACAAGTAATCTTTGCATTATGAAGGTTGGTATGGGAGATAGAAGGTGGTGTGGCAGGTTCCTTCCACTGTTCTCATAAGTCTTGCACAGGGGGATTTCTGGGCCCACTGACCTTGATCTTGTTATGAGTTTTAGTGTAGATACATCTTATTAAAAGGTAAGGTTTTCCTAAGACAACAAGAAACTAATCTCAAATGCACCATGCTGAGGGTTCTTGTAGGCCCGTGGTCAGCAAACCGCTGCTCACGAGCTGCATGCGGCTCTTTGGCCCCTTCAGTGTGGCCACGAAGTTTCAATTGCACTGTACGTGTGCGCCCACACGTGGTATTTTGTGGAAGACCCACACTCAAGGGGCCGCAGTTTGCCGACCACTAGCGTAGGCTGAGGTGTTTCTAGGGATGGCTGGGGGCAGGAAAGAGAAGAGAACATACATGGTCTAACCTTGGTTGAGCACTTACTATGTGCTAGTAGCTATGCCAAGTGCTTTGCACACACTGTGTTATTCAATCCGGGAAGGTGAGATTAGTGTTCCCTTTCCACAAGTGCGGAAACCAAGGCTAACGGGGAGAAGTGACATGATCAGGAAGAGAATTATATCTGGGGGAGATGATGTCTCATCCATGTTTTCAGGATTTCAACTGCACCCCTGCCCCCACCAGAGTGCCCAGCTTGGGGAGCCCAACTTGTCTTGTTTGGATGACCTAGTCGTCTCATTCTTTATCAAGACTATAAAGTCTTCTCTTTTGCTGGGTCACAGCTACTCTGATAAACAAAGTTATGTTCACATATTAATGGGTTTTGTTGGCTACTCTCATTGTCCCGTGACATAATTATTAAGTGTTTCCTCTTTTATCTTCATTTTAAAATGATAAAAGTTCTTCTGATTGAGTTTCCCTGTTTTCCTCGTGGCTCTTAAGTGATGCCAAAGTAACCAGTCCATTCATTAAGAAAACAAACCTGGCAAGTGGTGTGCTTGAGGTCCTGTGGAACAAGTAACTGCTTGACTGACAATGTTGTTTTCTTTCCTCCAGTTTAGCTGGCATCAGATGGACCCAACCACGGAATCTTAAGTACTTATTTTTAAAAACCTACCACTGACTTGAGTCCAATCAGGGTGGCTTTCGCAGGGCACACAGTAACACCATTCATCACTGCTGGCTGGAAGGAGGACATGGAGCTTCAGGGGTTGGAGAGCCTGCAGTCTCCCGTGGGCCCTCCCCTCTCAGCCTGACTCTACACTTACCCCTGCTTCCTCCCTCCCATCCCCAGGGCTTCCCTTTGGGAGCAAGATGGGGATTTTCCTCTTCTTTTTCCCTTTTGAAGCTTTGCAAGGCTTGGGGCACCCACCGTAGAGAGTGTTTGTGTTAGGGAGAGAGCCGTGGTTCTGACAGGACACATGAAACAGGTAGCAAGGACTTCAGCTGCCACTCCCCACGCTCCCCACCCGAAGCCGCTTCTCCCAACAGCTGCAACTGCTAAAACCATCTTGTTCTTTTGTTTTCCACACTTACAGAAAGGCCATCGGCCAAACTGTCGCCCCTGACCTTGTTTTATATTTCCAACGTGCATTTTATTAACTCCTTTCTCATATGGTACGGATGGCGCCTGCCACCAGATGACAAGGAGGCACATTTTGCGATTCTGATGGGAAGAGCAGCAGTGAGCAATGTTTGTAGCAAATATATCTCCTGTACGGGTCTGAGTTCCATGTGGGTAAGTGAGCTCTACGCATAGGTGATGAAAATAAATTCAAGCCCAGCAAGTCACTTCATTGAAAAACAAACACAAATAAATATAGCATTAGCCATTCTTAGAAGAGGAAGAAGTCACTTTTGACTGGAAGATAATCGGAGAGAACTACAGGAGTATGCTCTCTTGTGGTGGAGAAGTTTTATTTTATTCTTTCACTTGGCAATCCACCTCGGCTAAATTAGGAAGAAGTTAAAGTACTGCACAGCCTTAAACAACGAATCCAAATAAAAATCCATCTTGCATACACTTCCATTGATTTCCAACCATCCCGTTCTTTACAGAACAACAGCCGGGAAAATAATTTCTGTCTATGGAGGAATGATATACTGCCTCCTCCTTTTTTTTTTCTCCTTCAAAACCAAAGTTAAACTTTTCCCCCCAGAGTGTGTGCCTGTGTGCAGGGGTGTCTATCTAATTGGCCACAAGAGGGAATTAAACTAAATAGAATCACTATCCACGGGGGCCTCTAAATATGCCTTTTTAATTTGAAAATTTTTGTGGGTTATAGTGTAATTCAAGCTTTTCAAGGTTTATTAGTGCATGGTTGTTGGCGGGGCTCGCAGAGCCCAAGCCTCCGCGGCCGATCGGCCTGCCGCTGCTCAGAGCAAGCAAAAGCCTTTCATCTGCCCGACGCAGGCAGTGACATAACCTTCACAAAGGGCCTCCCCCAATAAAACACATATTAATAAAAGTGACTGAAGGGAGTTGAAGTTGGTAATTTGTGCTGCTGACTTGACACTGTGTTCGTCATTCCCCGGCCGAGGAATTCTGACAATTCGCTGCTTAGCGGGAGGAGCAGCGCTGGCGATAGAGCCGTGGCTCCCAGAGAAGGCCAGGCCCGGGGCTGCGGGCGTTCGCTGCCGTCGGAGTCAAAACACGCCACGCGGTGCAATTAATTGCTGCAAGAGGAAACGGACCAATGGCGCCTTCTGCTGTGAAACTGTTAATGGAGAACTTATGGAGGGAGAGCCAAGTCCTCCCATCCAAATTGGAATGTGAAAGAAATCTGTTGGAAGGTGATGACAGAAATGAAGTAAAACAGTTGTTTCCTGATCCGCGTGCCAGGTGTGTCTCATACTGTGATAAATAAGATCTGCGTCTTACACTCCAGAAATTGGGGAATATTACAAGCGTTTATTATGGTGAGGCACAAAGAAATGCACTTGAAATGCTTTGTTTCTCCTGGCACCAAACAGGGAGCAGTTATTGCACAATGCCTGGAGCTGCTAATTCCTTTGTTTAGGTTCAAGCCAACGTGGCCTATTAAAAGCTTAAATTCGATTTTATTGTTAAGGTATTTATTAACTGATTATGAAAAGACATTAAAGGACTCATAATGAAGCTACTAAGTTGCTCCTTACCTTGATGAATTCTCTCCTTTCTCACACAATGGAAACTGTCGCTGTGTAACTGTTCTCTCCCCGAGGGTTGTTTCAGCGCTTTCTCTGCTCCGGCCGGAGCCCGAGACGGCAGGGCTGCGGGTAGGGTCGCCAGCGTGTCCTCCTGGCTTCAGTTGTGTGCCTATTGGCACTTTGAAAGCATTGCCATGCTCCACCCGCCGTGTGTGAATGACTCCTGACGGGTTCCTGAAGTACCTTGCTGACTTCCTACCGGAGAGGAGGCTGTTGCTAACATGTTCGTGTGCACACGTGTGAATGTGCATGTAGGAAAGGGCACCCGTGGACCTCTTACTTGAGCTTTGACTTTGGGTATGCGTGTTAAAATGATCATTGATCCGAAGTGACATTTTCTTAAAGTTTTCAAGTATTGTGATGTATTTCATTGACCAGCTGTTGCTTTCTCTAGGAACTTCGAGAACACATATACAATATTTTCTTCTGAAAGTCAAAAGAAACATCTTATGAAATATTATTGGAAATCCTGACCATACATTTTTTTTTTTGCTATATAAAATATAAATGTATAAAAATACATCTTTGTGGCAATGAAACTTTCTTATTTAAACTGTTTTTAAAAAGTTTTTCAATAGCAATAATTAATCACCGAGTAAACCTCATTGGCTGAAATACTACCAATAATCAAAGCAGGGAATCATAATAACTTTGAAAACACAAAATATCTAGCTATTGTTAAATCATAATTTTATTAAAATCTTTGATTTCAGTACTATAACCCCTGCTACTGTTCTGTCATTTAAACCTGGTTTAAAAGACGAGGAAGCCTAATTCTTAAAGAGTCCCCTTAAGCATATTAAGAAAATTAAACACACTTAAGTAGAATTGCCTGCAAAATGATTATGACTTAAAAATTATAAAATATCAACTACAGCTATGCTTCTCTCAAGGATCAACTATACTTTTTGTACTCATGTGTGTCATCAGGAATTTATAGAATTAGTGCTACAATTTTGAAAAAAGCTCACTCATTTTAAAAAGTAATATAAGTAGGAGCCAATTTGAAGAAATTTAAACTTGGTGTTGTTTAACTTTGTAAAATGTTGAGTTACTTTAGTGAGCATTTATCATAATTTCAAAATATTTTAAAAAGAAATGCTCACTAAAAATAATGCCCTTTCCCTGCACAGTAGTCTCAGTGAGTCTCAGCAGTCTCAAAATAAGGGTTGTTGTTTACCGATTAAAGTTGTTTTGGTTATTTCATAAATATGTTACTTGAGAGACAAATCACTATTTTTGACATATAGAAAGTTTCTTTTACTAGTTTCTCATAACAGAATCTTAAATGGTATTCTTCATGCAATGCAAGTTTAGGTAAAATGAGAATTCTTTTATATGAATTATTGTCATTGGAATTAATATACCAATTATTTTTCTTCATTAATAAAAGCATAAATATAGGATTTTATAGTTACCATGCATCTTGAAAATGTAAGAGTAGCCCATCTATTTCAAAGTCTCTCAATACAGTATTTCACTCACTCATTCATTCATTCATTCATTCTTTACTCACTCATTTGACAAAAATTAAGTACCTATAACAGGCACTTTTAGATCCTAAGAACTAACAGCAGTAAAAGCACAGTCCTTGTTCTTGAAAATCTCAGCTGAATTGAGAACTGGATGAAAAAAGAGGCCTGGGAAAAACATGATCCAACTATCCCTTTTATTTTAGTATTTTAAATTCACTTTCAATTATTCATTGACATGCAATATTATATTACTTTCAGGTACAAAACATAGTGATTAGACATTTATATATCTTACAAAGTGATCACCCCCAACTACCCATTTTAATTCTTCATACTTTGAGTGGGGAATCAGGAAAATACTCTATAAATAATTCAGATTTGACTGTGGATAAAGCCATCAGATAAAACTAGACTATTCAATAGTCTCCTCTCCCATCCCATGGATGAGTCTCTAGGCCTTTCTTTCCTGTCTTTGTCGATGGACCCTTTTCCAGCTCTCACCCTACAAGCGCCATGTACAATACACCCACAGCCCGCAACCTTCTCTGATTGTTCCTGATGTCCAACCAAGGTCAAATCACAGCCTCTCTGTCTCTAGACGGTTTGCTTTGGACAGAAGAGAACACAGTTCCCACTGAGGGGTGTGTATATTTCTCTAACCTTCCCTACTAGATCAGTGTTGTGTTCCGGGCTTAAGGAGGCTTTTAAGCAAAGTAGGCAGCTGAAGAACAACTCCCACTTCCCTTCAGAAAATCCCCCCAGTCCTGGGGGTCTGAATGGGAAGAATGATGTGGCCATGAAGAAGCTGTCTCTTTATGAGAGCACCACCCCCCTCACTGCCCAAAGCCAACAGAATTTGCCAGGCAAATATCATCTGGTGCCGGCTGCAGCCAGCACACCTCCCACTGCCTGAGTCAAGGCCTGTTGGCAGCTCCAGAAGTGAGGTGTCGCTGACTGACGCGTAATTATGGCGGACAGAAAAATGTAGACGTGTTAGCAAAGTCAATATTATGGAGACCTCTGCCTTTCTCAAATATTGTAACTAAAAGATATTTCTAGGGTATAGCCAATTACATTCTCTATTTTTACGACCAGTCACAAATGTATTTTTTATTAGCTGGTGTGTTCAATGTTTTGAATGCATAGCCCTTATTTCAATCTCATTTTCATTTGTGGTAAGTGCAAAAGGATTTTTGCTGGCTTGAAACAGCGAAGCTGCTCTCTTTTAACTGAGCGGCAGGGCCTGTGGCACTGAGAGTTTATTCCACAGCCTTCTGTGACTCTGGCCTGTAAATTAGTCTGTGAAGTGGTGTTTATTGCTGTACGGGGAGGTTAAGACAGCCTAATTATATGTTTGTGCAGGAGAAAACACCATGCCCCACCGTGAGCAATTATCCTGTCCCCTCTCATGGTTTAATCTAGCTCCAGCTAAGAAGAATCAGGAGATGGCTTGTCTTCACCACAAACCTAGCTACCACGCGTTTTCAGTGTTAATTAGAAATTTTGTTCACTGGAAGAGCGACTCCTTAGCAGAACTCAGCCTTCAGCCAAGTGGAGGGCATCTGGTAAGGCGACTTGAGGCGTCTGTGGATTAGGTGTCTAATTCCACCCACGGGACAGCACGCAGGTGGGACTGTTGCCATACTCTCAACTTCACTGCATGAGGACATTTTCCCTCTTTTATACGTTTAAACCTCTATATAGCAGTAGAGACTGTTAGGGTACTGGGGTCTGTGTATTTTTTTTTTTTTTTTAAGAAATGAAAATCTCACTTATCCTTCGGGACTTTTTCTTATGTTAAGAAGGATGCAGCGAATGAAAACCAGAACGAGATCAACAGGTCAATGTCTTTAAAGTTGGTCATAAAAATGTATCACAACAAAAAATCCGTAGCGTAGGAAAGGCATGCCGAAATACCTGTCTTTGTTCTTGGACACTTCTCTGTCACAGGGCAGCATACTTCTGTTTCTTCTCAAAAGCATTTGGCTCATATTTTTCATACACAGGCACATGCTGAAGTCTTACAATGCATAGCTTCAATTTCCTCTTTGGAAAATAAAAGATGCCCTTCATGTCTTCTCGCACTCAACTAGAAATGCTCATTGTCATTGAAATGAGCTGAGGGAAGAACCAGTTTTCTAAGAAACAGCATCTCCAGCGTGGTCCAATCGGCTCTGAAATGATGGGCTGCCTCTGGGGAAATAGATTTCTCATTACTAGCAAATTTCCAAGCTATCACTCAGTTTTTCCCCTCCTTATTCCATTTCTACGAGCTTTGTTTCTAAGATGAAATAACATCTCTTTTCTGTCTTTCCATTACTCACCCCCCTCCCCCTTTTAGTTCTCAACTTTCTTTGATTCTTAAACAAGACTTAAGTAAGACCCTTTCCGTGTTCGCTAACCCTTCTGGGCTCTTCGTTAGCGTAACTTAGGCCCTCTCTTCTGTGCCAGAGCTTGTTTACTCACCGTGCTGGAGGCGGAGGCACGGGAAGCTGGGAAGCCGTAAGGAGAGGAGGTTGAATGCTTTCCCACTCCATTTACTTTAAGAACCTGAAACCTCTGGCCACGCTGTAGAGCAGCCAAGCACTCCAGGGTGATTTTTTGATGGTCTAGTCTCTCTTTCGCTCCTTCCTGCTCTCTTCCCTGCCTGACAAGGGAGAACGAAGGGGGTGGGTGGGAGCTGGCAGAACTGTTTCTAGTGTCTTCCTTATATTTAACTTATTTTGAAAAACTGATCAAAAGACCATGCATGTATAAGCATAACCAATGGACATAAGACACTGGGGAGTAGGGGAGGCCAGGGGATTGTCAAGGGTGGGGGGAAAAAAGGAGACAAGGAGACATATGTAATACCCTTTGTAATAGTTTAAGCAACAAAACTAAAAAAAAAACAAAACCAACCAACCAAACAAACAAAAAACCATGCATGTAGCTAGTGGAATC
Source organism: Myotis davidii (assembly GCF_000327345.1). Classification (NCBI taxonomy): domain Eukaryota; kingdom Metazoa; phylum Chordata; class Mammalia; order Chiroptera; family Vespertilionidae; genus Myotis; species Myotis davidii. The sequence continues at coordinate 3,615,851 of NW_006297811.1, read as the reverse complement.
ATATCAGGACCCCCTAACCAGTCTCCTCCTCCTCTGTGATGTACCAGTGATCTCTTTCCAGCTGAAAACCATTGATATTTTGGCTGGCCTATCGTATTGCAAGCTCATGCATTTAATAACAATTTGTCGAGCATCTACTATGTGCCAGGCCTTATTCACATACATGCTGCTGACTTCTCAGGCTTTTTAGTGCTCTGCTAGAGCATATCTTTGCTTTTTTGACATACTAAAATCCCGGCCCCATATGAATAAAATGTGTTTGAAACAAACAGTTTTAATCTCATAAAGCAGCATGCTGTTTTTTAAAAAATATATATATATTTTATTGATTTTTTACAGAGAGGAAGGGAGAGGGATAGAGAATTAGAAACATCGATGAGAGAGAAACACAAGAAACATCGATCAGCTGCCTCCTGCACACTCCCCACTGGGTATGTGCCCGCAACTAAGGTACATGCCCTTGACCAGAATCAAACCTGGGACCCTTGAGTCCGCAGGCCGATGCTCTATCCATTGAACAAAACCGGTTAGGGTGAGCATGCTGTTTTAACCCTTCACTTGCCAGAGTGAGATAGAGGCTGACTTCCCTAGAAGTGTGTTGCTGTGGTAAGGAATCTGATGCATGGCGATCTGGTGGGGTGTTGGGTGCAGGGGGCAGTGTGGTGGCAGGAGCCCACAGAGCGTTCTGTGACTCTTTAAACCATGACTTTCTTTGATGTGCATTCTGCATTCACCCCCTCCTTATATCAGGGAGCCACATGAAAATGACCGGAGAATTTTTTTTTTCCAGTGGGAATATCTTTATTTTCTGATTAATATATTCGAAAGGAGCTGCTTTGAGTTTGGGAACTCAGAATTTAGTCTGACTGCAGAAAGTACAGGTTTAGCCTCTGTGCTGTATCTCTTCTCTGAAGACTAGAGAGTTTAAAACCTGAAGTCCAAGGTCACACACATGGTTAGTGGAAGATTGGGGCTAGGACACAGGGTTCCTGAGTTCCACTTTAGCACTGAAGCCACACAGCCCATGGGGTGACCGGACATCTAGCCCCGGGCCCCCTCTATCAAATCAGTCACCATCTCCTAGCCTTGACTTTGTTCAATGGTCAATATCTTTAGAAAGTTTTCAAAAGAATTCCAAGAAAATTTTTCTCCAAGTCTGCTTGGAAACAAAGAAACCTTGAGGAAAAATTCCATAGGTTACTGTATTCAATTCTTACTCAGTGCAAATTCTGCTTCATTCC
>NW_006297811.1:3611281-3614595 GCF_000327345.1 Myotis davidii | reverse complement strand
TCCTGCTTAACATTAAATTTCAGCTTTTCCAGGTTTCTTGGTGTTAAGACTGAATTAAAAACCAGCTGACTCTGTCTTACATAGTGAGGTACTAGGCTGATGCTGGAGTCAAGGAGAGAGAGTTAAGCATGGCAGTCTTCCGCTGAGAGGTGGGTGGAACACGAGCAGGGCAGCTTCAGACCTCAAGAATTTCCAGGAAATCAGCCCCGGCAAAGGAGACTGCTTCCCTATAGGGTGACCCATTGGACTGGAGTAAAGACTTGAGGCCTGGCTTTGGGAGGTAGGTAAGGAGGGTATGAGAGATGCCACCACAGATATTGTGGAGAGGACATTGTGGGCAGAGAAACCCAGGTTTGAATATGGACTCGGAATACTACGTGTGTGGTTCGGGGGCAGCTTTTTTCTTTTTTTTTCCTTTCTGAGCTCGTTTTCACATCTTTAAAATGGGCACAGTAGTGCTCACACAGTGAGCAGCGACTAGAGAAGGAAGGGATAGACTATGTATAATGCACAACACTGTGCCTGGGATGCTTGCTTCATGCCCTTTCCCCTTTGTTCTCCCAAGCAGGTGGCAAGCTTACTGATCCCCTCCAGCCATGATGCCTAAGACATGTGCTTGACCGGTGATTTTCACACTGCAGTGTGCAGCTCATTAGTGAGTTGAAAAATTAACTTAGTGTTCATGACTGCGGTAGGCTGAATAAGACCCCTCCCCCAAAGATGCCCACATACTAATCCCCAGAACTTGTGAATATGTTACTTTACTTGGCAAAAGGGATTTTGCAGATGTGATTTAGGATCTTCAGATAGAGTGATTATCCTGGATCATCCAGTATAATCACAAGTGTCCTTGGAAGAGGGAGGCAAGAGGATCAAAGGAGAAGTAGGAGACGTGACAGCAGAAGCAAGAAGCTATGTGAGGAAAGGGCCACGAATCACGGAAGGAAGGCGACCTCTGCAAGCTGGAAAGGCCAGGGAATGGATTCTCCCCTCAGAGTCCCCAGAGACAACCAGCCCTGCTGAGGCCTGACCTCAGCCCAGTGACACTTGATTCTGGAATTCTAATCTTCAGACCTGTAAGGTGCTAAAGTTATATGATTTGGAGCCACTAAAATTTTGACCATTTGTTACGGCAGCCACAAGAAACTAGTATAATGGCCAATATATTTTAACAAATGAAATGGAATAGTAAATACAAGTACAGTTCAGTTTGTGTGTGTATACATACCCACATACATGTATGCATAGCCGTGTATGTACTGGATTACCATGGTGTTACATATTATTTCTTACTGTGGCTTGTAGTCAAAAGAGAGTGAAGGCCACTGGCCAGGCAACCGCTGCCTCTCTGGGTGTTGCTGGATCGAAACCTCTTGCTCCTCTGGGCTGTGCTAATAGCTCGGGGAATCCTTGCTCTCAAGAGAGGCTGAATTGGCAAGACCATCTTGCCTTTCCGAAACCTTAATTATTCTTCACAGCCAAAGCCAAATCAAAGTCTGGCTTACAGGAGACGTATGGAGAAAGTGCTGATTTGGGCTGGAGAGCAACATATGAGCTCATCTACAAATCAGGTTGTGTCTGACAGTGTTCCACATTAAAGGGGGAATGGTTTTTCTGCCGCTGACGTGAGCCAAATGTGAGGTAAACTGAGGTACGGTGGGAATCAGCTGCAGCTGGAGGAGCTATATACATAAGCATTTGGCACATGTTAGGTATGTTGCTGATAGAGTCTTGCAGGAACTAGACTAAAAAAAATATTAGGACCAATAGTAACTGGATTTTGTATGTGCAGGTGCGGTCTGTGAACTCAGAATGAGTTCTCTTCAAAATGCAGACAGGACTTTCCTTGAAACAAAAATGTAACTCCTGAGTGTGGAGTAAATCTAAACCCAATGACGGCAATGGCCAGCTAGCCGAGTCCTTAATGACAGACTTTCAACATCAAACTCAATTTTAGGGCAAGTTTTGTCAATGACACCTCCTATGTCTTAGCATCCAGAGGTGGGCAAGACTTTCCAATAACAACGTCTCCTGCTGGGATGTGGAGAGTGGGCCCCAGTCCCACTAGAACTTGTAAAGCATCAAGGGAACCTCTGTCATTCTGCCTTAATGAAGACACGTAATGGCTTCTACTCGACGCCCTCTCATACACATTATTTCCCTTCACTCTACTAAAACAGATTTATTTTCATGTTCCTGGTCATCTCTGGTGACTTGATCAGGTCTTTTAAAAAAATTTTAAATGGGTTTTTAATGTTTAATGTTATGTTTTTATTGATTCTGGAGAGAGAGGAAGAGAGAGGGAGAGAGAGAGAGAGAGAGAGAAACATCCATGTGAGAGAGGAACATCGATCAGCTGCCTCCTGCCTGCCCTCCATGGGGACAACCTGGGCAATATGCCCCAGTTGGGAATCAAACTGGTGACCCTCTGGTGCATGGGACAATACTCAACCAACCAAACCATACTGCCCTGAGGTTGAAGCCATTGACGCCTGCTTGTCTGTCCTGTGGCAAGCACAGGGCTGGAATGTCCCACCAGTGCCAAGGGGGAATAAATGTTCCAGTGCCAGGCTAGAAAAGGGGCCAATACCATGTGCTGAAATTTAATAATGGACAGTTTTTAATTTGTGTTATAAAATCAATAACATAATTACTGAATGATGGCACTTTGCTTGAGAGCAGTTAATAATGAAAATAATAGGCCACAATCACACATAAAAGATTATAAAAATGATACCAATAACAGCCTATGCTTGCTGAGTGCTGTCAATTTTCAAGCACTCTTACATGATTGCAAGTATTCCCCCAATGCCTGTGGGAAAGACCATGCATGATCAAAAAGTAAATACAGTCTGAGATTCTAGAGTTAGAGGTGTCCAGATGAGAAATGAGACCCTCTGCACTCTGCACTGACCACCCAACAAGTACCTCATCATGTCTAATTCTGGGTGTCAGATGTGAAGAAGGGCATCATTAAGAAGAAAGTCTGAGGCGAGCTAATTGAAGAGTGGCTTTGGTTGAAGAAACAGGACTGCCCTAGCCTGGAGGCAGGTGGCTCAGTAGCTGGCTTCCCCTATTTGAACCAGAAGAAAGTGGAGGAAGGAGGCCACAGGATAGAAGACAATGTGAGGAGCACTCTTGGCTTTCTAAGGAACAGAACTGTGTGGCTGTAGCAGGTGCCACCACATGAAACACTGAGTATTCTGGCGTTACAGAGATTCAAATTGAGGTTGAATGTCCATTATATAAAAGATACGCTATCCTATATAATAAAAGGGCAATATGCAAATTGACCCTAATGGCAGAACCACCGG
>NW_006297811.1:3609419-3611177 GCF_000327345.1 Myotis davidii | reverse complement strand
CCAGAGTTCACAAATTTTCGTGCACCAGGCCTCTAGTATGCTATAAGATCACAAAATTAAATGGGAGGATATGAACTATCTATCTATCTATCTATCTATCTATCCATCTATCATCATCTATCTATCTATCTATCATCCATCTATCATCATCATCATCGGTGTTACTTCTATGATGCTTCATGGATTTCACAACACTCATCAACATAATTTTAATTTATGTAGGTTTTTTCAACCCTACGAATCCTTAATGCTAAATTTTCTGTGGATGATGACGCTGAAATTCCCTGCCCTCCTCTTGCCCCTCTTTCTTTTCCCCTGAGGTGGAAAGCATGTGGACCAGTCTTTCTTGTGTTCAGAGAAGAGCATAATCAGGAAGTCAGGCTGAGGGGGATTCCTTCCTGATGATCTCAGCATAATCAAAGGGGCCATTATGACAGCAATTACGCTTCTAGGTCATTTACTCTTTGTCTTTGTTCCACAATTCAATCCTGCAACTGCTTAGAATGAGACTTCCTAGAGCTTTGGCCTGAAAATATTGAGAAAAACGCATGCTTCTCCTCTTAGGAAATTTCCCACCCCTGGCATCTTGTGTAATGAGCAGTCTATGATCACTGTAAATTCATTGGAAAATGTGTGGGGGCCACACAAGTCATTGAGGTGCTATTATGCACGCCTCACGGTTAGCGGCAACCAGAGTTGGTGTTAGTCATTAGCGGTTTGCTTTCACATTCATTTTCTGCCTTTCCTGCTCTGCCCTGTGCTGTGAGGGGCAGGCTGCTGAACACTGCCTTTCTCGGGCTCTCTGGACAACGGACAGCTCTCTGTTTCAGCTAATGAGAGTCACTGGAGGGTGACCCGGAGGCAGGAAGAAGGACAAGTCAGGGCATTTACTCCCTCTCGCTGTGGTTCAGGTGACCGCTGAAGCTCTGATTCTGTTCTCTATGCTTCCAGCTCCTGGACAGACCTCCTCCGTGGTGTCAGATCCCCCTGAGTGGCCTCCCTGTGTTGCTGCTTTTTGCTGGAAGCCCTCACTGCCTTTCCTGGGCCCCTGCAGCCTCAGGCTGTTGTGGCTCCTTGTTTTGGTACCGACCAGGCTCTCTCACCATAGGCTGTTAGGCTTTGCAGTTCTCCCAATGCCTTAATCCTGATATTCAATCCTTCCTACAAACTGTCTACCCTGGGCGCTAACATCCTGCCTGGACCCTGACCAATGCAATGTCTAACCAAGGTTGGTCACACACATTTTTGGTGTTTAATGCCAAGAAACAGAAAATTTTGGCTTACAAGTTATAAGATTATTTTCATGGAGGGGCATTCCTTTTTTTTCTGTGAATTTATATACATATATAAATTTAAAAGCCATTTTTATTCAAGTAAACTTTTCCATTTCAATTGGAGACCAATATACATCAATTTCTGTTCTGATACTATAACCTGTACCTTCAGCATATAGGATTCTGTTTACAAATTTAAATTGTTGGCAACAATAAAAATATTTTGTTTCTCTTAAAATTTAGAGTTTATGAAAGTGAGTTTTAAAAATATTTCTCTTTTTAGTTTTGTTTTTCAATTACAGTTTTCATTCAGTACTTCTGTGTTAGTTCCAGGAGTAGAGCCCAGCGCATAGACATTCATATAGGTTGCAAAGTATTCCCTCCAATAATTCAAGTGCCCACCTGGCATATAGTGATTACAGTGTTGTTAACTATACCCCCTATGCTTTATCTTACATGCCCCTGACTATTTTGTACTAATTGG
>NW_006297811.1:3604347-3609225 GCF_000327345.1 Myotis davidii | reverse complement strand
TTTTTACAGAGAGGAAGGGAGAGGTATAAAGAGTCAGAAACATCAATGAGAGAGAAACATCGATTCAGCTGCCTCCTGCACACTCCCTACTGGGGATGTGCCTGTAACCAAGGTACATGCCCTTGACTGGAATCGAACCTGGGACCCTTCAGTCTGCAGGCCGATGCTCTATTTACTGAGCCAAACCGGTTAGGGCTAATTGGTACTTTTAATTCATCACCTTTTTTTTAGCCCCATGGAGGAGCATCCTATGGAGATGTCAGGCTGGATCCTAAGAAGGAGAGGGCCCTGGATCTTCCCGGGATCCATGGATGATAAAGGATTTTATCTATTATGGAACCAGGGAATGTCAGATATGAACACCTAACTCAAGTGGCTCAAATCAAATAGGATTGTACTTTTCACATCACAACTGTGCAAGATGTCAATGGCTGCTCCTTGTTCAACAGCTTCACCATGTGAGGGCTTTGGGTTGGCATCTGTGTGGTCCTCCCAGGAAGAGAGTTCGCTCCCTCGTGCACAGAAGGCTGTGCAGCTGCATCCATCTCGAGGTTCAAAGCACCAAGCAGGAAGGCAGGACAGGGGAGGTGCTGACGGTAGCTGCACCGTTTACTTTTTATGAGGGAAGTAAAACACCAAAGCAGATTCTTTCTTCTGTCCTTTTGGCCAAGACTATGTCACAAAGTTACCCCTCACTACAAGGGACATGAGGAAAGTGCAGAACAGGGTCTGTTAGTGGCCTTGAGGATGGGAAACTGCTGCTCCAAGTGGTATAGATGCTTCCTCTCTTGTTTTCATTGTGTTCCAGGATTTAGCCCCCTCATTGTTGGGCTTTTGTATGTAAACTCTAATTATATATTTGAATGAGTGAACAAATAACATTTATTTTTAGTATTATTTCTTTTCTTAGGCAAATGTCAACAGTAAAGAATCTCTTCAGAACCTTTTACTAATAGCACAGCTATTTAAGAAACAACAGCTATTATTTTTCCCTCTAGAACAATAGGAAGCAATTTGTCCCAGGAAAGTCTGCTTTCCTGTGGTAGTGAGAGCTCATGGGACCTGGGCGGAGAGGTTTGAAAGTCTTCCTCCAAGATAACCAACTATCCACATGGAAGAAAGGTCTAGCTTAGGCAGGAAGCCAAGTTCTGCTTGGCATGGAAGCCTACCATTTGGGTGGAAGCATCAATAAGAAGTTGTACCTACCTCGTAATGCAAGATGTTTATGAAAAGTAAGCATATATTAAGCCAAAGAAACCAATAATTAAAATGAATCAAAAATTGATTTCCATGTCCTCCTCACAGTCCTTTTAACTCCTCTATGAGCAGCGTCGAACCAAGTGCAACAATGGGTGCCAGATGCAGTTTCTTGGTGAACGTGGCCCATCTGCTGTGGAAAGAGGAAAACAGTGAACTTTATAAAATGTAGTTCTTGTTTGAAGTTCTTACTACAGGGAAACTTTGAAAAAACAAAAACCAAAACCAAATAGCTTAACAGTCACAATGGGGGGAAAAATCAATACCTTCTACATTTTGTATCCAATGTGAGCAATTAGAGATATTTGTGCTTGAAACATCAAATGTAGAGGTCTTTTGGTTTTAAATCCTTACAGCTGTTACACTAGTACCACTGTGGGGTCCTCGCCACAGAACTCTAACGAGATGGCAGAGTGTGGGGACAGAGAATGAGAGTCCCTGGGGTCTTTCTGGAGAATTGATGTCGTTGGTGGAAAAGAAGACCCTGCTAAGGACTGGGCCTGAGATGATCACGTTATGCCAAAACCTGTTTTCTGAGCTCTGTTTGGTAATTACATCGCCCCAAATAAAAATTTGTAGAGATGTATGGGTACAAGGCAGGCAACCCGAATGAGGGAAGCGGGCCAGTCAGGTCCAGGAGATGAGTAGGCTGTTAGGGATGGTGGGAATGGGAAACATATTCTCTGTTCAGGGCAGACACCTTCAGCCATTGTGGCCATGCAGGGGAGGGGCCGGGCTCACTATTGCCAGACCTTCTGACTTTTTTTCCCCAAGGTGTAGACAATCTGCAAAGTATATCCATTGTAAAAGATTAACTAAATAATAATTTTAAAAAAGTATCCTGTGACCCGCATGAAATACTGATGTCTGCTTTAGGAGAACTCCGTATTGTTCACCATAAGTTTTTCCTATCAAAACAAAAACTGTAGGCTCACGTCAAAACTGAAACTCTAGATTTCATGTAATTAGTAAGATGGGGTTTGCCGGATTTTCTCCATTCTCTTTTAGTTCTAAGAACATTCTCTTTCTGTTTCCTCAAGTCACAAACATCTGTTTATGGCCATTCCACTAATTGGGCCCCATTGAGTGTTCTAATGAGGGCAGAGAGAGCAAGCAAGTGGATTTAATGCCCACTGAAATGCATGTTTCTAATTGTGCATTCAGTGAAGGTGGAAAGGTTAAAGTAATGATCTGCTCTGGAGAGTTCTGGCCAAGAGAGAGAGGGCTTTGTTGTTTCACATTCCATCTTTGTTATTGTCACTGAGATGTGTACTTATTTCCACCATGGCATTGATTGCCAAGAGGCTCTGCTATTACATTTCATTATCATGCCATTTCTGAAGGAGGGGAGTCTGTTCTTAGTAAGCAATGACAGTGTGCAGGCAGCCATAATCACCCCTCTCTCCGCTGCACTCCCCAACATCTTGTATACAGCTGTGAACGGCTGTATTAGTGCCAATTAATCTGGGGTAGGTTTACTGAAGGAGGGGGTGCTGTACTGTACAAAAGGATCGTCCCTGAGTTTTCCAAGTGAGGTTTCTAGAGAAGGAACGGTAACTGAAAGGAGCACACAGATGAGGAGGCTGTTGGTTTTATGTTTCGACAGGGGATTGACATCTCTAAACTGTCCCTGTCATCCTGCATTCCCAAGTAAGCATGGAGGCAGGTTCCAAATCAAAGGGCTGGATCTAGAGTCTCCAATCCAAGGGATTAGGGCTCATGCCCTGTGGTTGTTTGAAGGCGCTGCGAAGGCCTGCTCTGGTTGAGTCCCGCTCAGTTAATTTAGTGACCATTGGCAATGAAGGTGGGCTGACATTTTGGAAATCAGTTGTTTCCTTTGCGAGACTAAAATGTTTGGTCCCTGGGGGCACACAGGGTGTGGTAGGAAAAAACTTTTATTTTCAATGTTGATGAACATTTTACATTTTCAAACTGTCACAAAATAAACAAAATCATGATTTCTGTTCCAGAATTCAAAGTTCTGACTTACTAGTTAAAGAAGAATTTTCTCCATTATGCCCGTTTTCTGCCACCCTCACCTATCACATTGTGTCTCTTTAAAGTTAACACTTTGAAGATTAAGTATCTCATTTAGATGGCTTGGGTTAAAATATAATTTAAAGGTTGACATTTGACTATATTTTAAAATATTAGAAAAATGAGATGGAATTCCAAACTCCTAATCTTGGCTGCCACAGGTTCCAGTCTAACGCCACAGCACTGTCACTATCTTTGTCCCTCCTCTTCGCTTTTAGCCACATGGTCTTCTTTTAGTTTCTTAACCTTTTAATCTTGTTTCTGCCTCTGAGGTTTGGCGCATTCTCTCCCAAAGTGCTCTCATTCCAAGTCTGTGCTTACAGGTTTCCTCTTACTGCTCAGTATCAGCTTAAATGTAACTTCTCCAGAGAAGCTTCCTCTGACCATTTTACTAATGAACATTCCACCTCCATACCATCTAATATCTACATCTAAGCACATTAATTTTTTCACACTTATAACAAAAACTAACTTTGTTAGTTTTTCTGTCTTCCACAGAAGACTGTGAGATTTCATAAGAATTAAAATTCTCTTATTCTCTGAATCTCTAGTACTGGGATCCTAGTAGGTCCTGCATAAAATTATTCCGTTTTAATTGTTTCATTTTGAATTCCTGAATATCTATCTTCTACCCATATTAGCTAGAGGACTCCTGTACCAAGTCAATAGTTAACAGGTGGATCTGACTATTCATTAGTGCCTTCACCCTGGTATCCTAGAAATAGAGATGAGGCAAAGCTTAGCTAATGCTCTATTGCAGGTGAAGAGTAAACGGAAATGAGACAGGAAAGGAGAAAGCAAATACAAAATACGCTAGCAAAACAGGCCACAAGAGAACACATCCTGTACATTTCTAGATAGACTCCTTGGAAATACTCTACTCTGGAAGAGTCCTTCAAGTGCAGGAAAAGGACTAGTCTGCTTTTGTGTCTCATTGGTAAACACTGCTCCACAGGGTTATGCTCCCCAACCCTTCTGGATTGCGTTACTCAGCCCTTCTGGGCTTCTGCTGGGAGGTCAAACTCATTGCCCAATAGAACAATACTTGGTCTGGGCCTAGATGTGGTGGGAGGAGCCAGAATCTCCATAGGTCTGGATGGGATTGGGCTTGGACGTGAGGCTCCACATTTCTAGGTGGGTACAATGGAGCTATGCCCAAGCTGGTCCTAATCTTAAGAGAGTTTGAAATAACCGGCAGAATTTAGAGGTGAGGTGGACAGCTGGGATTCTCCATTGAGTAACTGGTCAAGGACTTGGAAAGCAGGTAAAAATAAACAAATCTGTAAAAGCACCTGAAGTGGATCCAGTGCAGCCTCCTTCTTAGTTCCTGAGCTCTTGTGATTTTACTTTATTTATTTTTTAAAAATTACAAAATGGACTTTTATTATATGCTAGAGGCCTGGTGCACAAAAATTTGTGCACTCGGGGCGGGGGGTTGTCCCTCAGCCCGGCCTGTGCCCTCTCACAGTCTGGGACCCCTCGGGGGATGACCATCTGCTGGCTTAGGCCTGCTCCACGGGGGATTGGGCCTAAGCTGGCAATCAGACATCCCTCTGGCAGCCCGGGAGCCCTCGGGGGATGTCC
>NW_006297811.1:3602000-3603673 GCF_000327345.1 Myotis davidii | reverse complement strand
CTCAGCCCAGCCTGCACCCTCTCCAATCTGGGACCCCTCAGGGGATGTCTGACTGCACAATCAGGACTGCTCGCTCCTAACTGCTTGCCTGTCTGCCTGCCTGATTGCCCCTAACCACTCCCCTGCCAGCCTGATTGATGCCTAACTGCTCCTCTGTTGGCCTGATCACCTCCAACTGCCCTCCCCTGCAGGCCCGGTCACCCCCAACTGCCCTCCCCTGCTGGTCATCTGTGGCGGCCATCTTGTTTTGCCCATCTTGTGACGACATGAGGGTGGCCATCTTGTGGCAGCCATTCTGTGATGACGTGAGGGCATCACGTGAGCGCTCAAGAACCACGTAGGCGTTTATTAGTATAGATTAGTTATCCAAAGCAATTCCTCCAGATAGTCCTAGAGAAAAGTGAGGTTTCAATTAAGTAAGTCCTAGATATCTAGCTCTCCAAGATCTTGTGGTATTGACTAATTATAAAACACTCTCTAAAAGCTCTTACTCTCCACATATCTCTGATTAAAAAGAGGACTCTTCATATTATATAAGGAATCATATGGATCATCAGATCTAAATATAAGAGTCAAACAAACAAAAACCCAACAAAGAACAAAAACCAACACTGAATTAAAAATTATTGATTAACTTTTCTAGTGGCAAATCAAAGTGTATAATTTGTAAACAATTCAGAGAATAATGGAGCACTTGTGATTTCAGACAATTCCATGGCACTGGGGCCTGAGTTATTTTATTGGAATTCTTCTGTAGCCGGGTTCTTCAGCCAAGTTCTGTCTAAGTTCTCCAACCAAGTTCTGTAGCCAGGTTCTGTCCAGGATCTTTTGCCATGTTCTCTCCAGCGAAGTTCTTCTGTCTCTAGGTTCTGTGTAGGTTCTGTCTTCTAAGTTCTGTGTCCTAAGTTCTGTCTCCTGTTGTCTTGTTACATCTGTATTTATACCAGTTGATTCAATCCTATCAATCTCTATTCCAAAGATTAAGGCGTTTCTTATCTCCATTCCAGGGAGTAAAGATTATGTAGCTTAAGTGTGATTGTTCGTAGTTAAAGTGATTAACTACCCACCTAGCACTTAGTTAAGGGGTTTTATTCTGTCCCTAACTTCAGGGAAAAATCCCTACCTGGGGAAACAACCTTTCTTGGAGAGGTGACCTTGGTAAAAGCACATAGCACCAAGAAGGGGAGCAAACATATTAAGAACAGTATGCCATATACACCAGGTCCTTTTAAACATATACTGTGCAGATGTTTCTTCCCTGTAGTGACTGTGGCAAGCAGCAAGGATGGACCGGCTTCTGGCAAGCTACTCTTTCTTCAACCTTTCCCATTACTCTCCACCAAAATGCAGCTCTAGTTCTCTAGTTCATAGCTCTGGTTCTCTCCAAATGGCACCACATCCACTATATATGCTTACCTCATAACTCCTATGTGCCCTTAGTCCACGGCTGAAACATAGGGGGTAAAGCATCAGGAGGATCAAGATTCCTGAAAACCAGAGAGTTGACCCTCACCCAGGATGTTATAGTAAAGGGAAAAGAAGAAGTAAGTAGCTTGACTTTCAGTTTAAAATGCTCAGTTGACCATTTATTTCTACTTGCTCCCCCAACCATACTAAAAGGCACTATAGGAGTACAAAAGAAGTTAACAAGGGCAAAGACAATAGGGAGGGGT
>NW_006297811.1:3598501-3601587 GCF_000327345.1 Myotis davidii | reverse complement strand
TTCTGCTGGGGAAGGGGTTAAGAGGTTTTATTCCCTCCCTCACTTCAGGGGAAAATCCCTACCTGGGGAAACAACCTTCCTCAGAGAGGTGACCTTGGTTAAAACACATAGTGCCAAGAAGGTGAGCAAACATATTAAGAACAGTACGCCATATATGCCAGGTCCCTTGAAACAGCAAGGATGGACCGGCTCCTGGAAACATTTCTGCATTCAGCTTATACTGACACCTATTTTTGAATATCTGGGTATATTTATAAGAAAGACAGTTATGCAAAAAGTAAAGGCAAATGACATATATTTTCTACAAAGTAAAGCTTAGCAAGCTGAAGTCCACAGCCTCTCAGATCTCTCTTACGTACACACCCATTGATATCTGCTTCCTGACTTGAGCAGCTGTGCACTCAGTGTATCTACATATTAATTGGCCTGGTGTCTTTCAGCTCAGAGACCGTCTGTTTTATGTTCTCTGGAGGATAAACTTTTGTTTTTTTCCTATGGTGAGAAGTAGCAGTCACCTTGCTGGCTCTTGGTATTATAGTTAGTATTTGGAAATCTCAGGCAGACTGTCAATCAATACTCCTGTTGTTAGCTCTACTTTCACCACTATTTCCAAAAGTCCTGGGTGCTGCCAACTTCTGAGCTAGTTGGTGATTTTATGGCATAAATCTTGTTTCTTCTTGCTTTTCTATACTGCTGATTAGTAGTTAGTTTTATTGGTTCTCCTAAGTCTGTTGCACTCAATCATTTGCTTTCTGGTATCCAGATTTCTATTTTCTCTATTCCCCTGGTATTGTGGGCTTATGCCTAAAAATTCTCTTTGCTGTCATTCTAGTAGAGCTTTTGGAGGGAACCAAGATAATACAATAAACTGCCATCCTTAACCAGATGTAAATACACAAAACCCTTGATCTTCACATTTCTCTGAAATTCCCTTGAAGTATTTTAAGTGAAACCAGATTGATTCCAGTATCCATTAAATCCTTCAAATGGTAAGTTTCTTCTATTTAATTTCATAATTAAAATGTTAATGTTCTACAATTTATAAATTTCCTCTGTAAACGTGGGGATTACTGTGGGAAATACAATACATTGACCAAATTATAGATTGAAGTTAGTGAGAACACAGCAAGAAAAGCCATATATCTTGTGCCTGGTAGCATTTTTGCGGTAGAAACCGTAAAGGTTTGGATCTCTATCTTGCCTATTCTACTTAGTAGCAGAATAAAACTTAATATATTTGAGGCCACTGTAAAATAGGTATAATAAACTAATACTACATTTAGCTGAAGGCAAGACTGAGTAGGGGATGGTTGTAGAGTAGCCACCAATATTTGGCACATATCTAGTCACAGCAGAAATTAGTTCTCTTGCCTGGTACCAGAGGGAAGTGGTAAGAAGAGGGGCGGTGAAATATTATGGGGCTAGAACAGTGATGGCGAACCTTTTGAGATACGTGTGTCAGCATTTTGAAAAACCCTAACTTAACTCTGGTGCCATGTCACATATAGAAATTTTTTGATATTTGCAACCATAGTAAAGCAAAGACTTATACTTTTAATATTTATTTTATATATTTAAATGCCATTTAAAAATCAACCAAAAAAATGAGTTCGCGTGTCACCTCTGGGCTAGGAGGTGCTTCCCATTCCTAAGGCCCTCAACTAATTTTGGGGACCCATATTTCTGTAGAACTGACGTGTTTTCTGTTACAGTAAAGAATTCAGGAGAAGGATTAACAGGAGTGGCAATGGTGGGACATCCAAAGTAAAAACCTGCAGTTTCTAAATCAGTGGTTCTCAACCTTGGCTGCACATTAGAATCACCTGGGAATCTTTTCAAAATCCTGATTTCTGGGCCCCATCCTCCGGAAATCCTGTTTCTTTGTTACTAATGTTGTGCCCCCACCCCATAACAAAGAAACAGAATTTCCGGAGGATGGGGCCCAGAAATCAGAATTTTAAAAAGATTCCCAGGTGATTCTAATGTGCAGCCAAGGTTGAGAACCATTGTAAATTAACCTTACTATCAAGGAGAAAACCTGTTCACCTTTATTGATCCAGGGGTGATTATCCAGGTAAGGGCTTGTGTGGTTTTCTTCTCCTTGGATCTCCTCCTGTTGCCTGACTCAGTCCTCTCATAGAGGAATGGCAAGATGAGTAAAAGAAGATGAAACTTGAACCAGTCTTCTCAGATACTGGTTAGTAACATTGGTGAAAGTTTGATAAAGGAGAAGGCAAATGAATTTTCTTGACCATCAACAGAATGAAGTTATTCCTGCTATTCCTAATCTCTGTTAATTGTGAGTTGGCTGCATGTCAATTTAGAGCAGTGGTTCTCAACCTTCTGGCCCTTTAAATACAGTTCCTCATGTTGTGACCCAACCATAAAATTATTTTCGTTGCTACTTCATAACTGTAATGTTGCTACTGTTATGAATCGTAATGTAAATATCTGATATGCAGGATGGTCTTAGGCGACCCCTGTGAAAGGGCCGAAGGGGTTGCGACCCACAGGTTGAGAACCGCTGATTTAGAGGAATGATATATAATTTAAATAAATTATCTACATCTGGAAGTTTCTGTTTCTTTTTTAAAAAAACTTGAGGGCTGAGTTAAATAGTTGGATGACTTACAAAATGTTGAATTTGTCAAATTTTAGTGGCCATTAATAGAGAAGCAGAAAGAGCAGCAAAGGGAAGGTACCGTATTTGCCGGCGTATAAGACGACTGGGCGTATAAGACGACCCCCTAACATTTCCACTCAAAATACAGAGTTTGTTATATACTCGCCGTATAAGACTACCCCCTCTTCCGCACACCTTCCACACACCAAATAAAAGGTAAAACAATATCAGATTTGATTTTAACATTTTAATTTATATTCAAATGCTTATGACATGCAGGAAAACTGTCACAAGGCTGTATGTAATCAAACATATACATAAAACAGTGCAAGTTTATTACCGGCAAACATACCGGTAATTCACTAAAGAAAACACACTCTATAGACTGGTACCGTAGATGCTTCTCAGGAACACAGGCAAGCAGCCCACAACCTAGAGGGACTGTCAATGATAGAAGAAAGAT
>NW_006297811.1:3595094-3598183 GCF_000327345.1 Myotis davidii | reverse complement strand
CATACACCCAGCAGCGCTGCTGATGCCTGAACGGTATGTGGAATGAAGTAGGCGGGCATCGGGAGGCCACTATGGCATGGGGCAAGCACTATGGGCAGTCTATCTGAAGTGTACCTGGCGTATAAGACGACCCTCCACTTGGAGGCATATTTTTCAGGGCCAAAAAATCGTCTTATACGCCGGCAAATACGGTAGTTACCCAGGGAGAGAAACTATTTTAAAAAGTTGTCAAAGTAAGAGTATAACTCTGCCCAGGTAAGAAGGAGTTTGGGTTACTCTCTGTTGTGTAAGGAAGGCTACAGCTTGTCCTCTGTCATCATCTAGAATTCTAATTACAGTCCTCAGTTGTATCCACCCTGTGTAAGTATTTCTATGGAAATCACTGGAGGGGTTTCTTTACTTGGAAATTTAAGAATGTAGCACAGAGGTTTGAAAATGATTGAAACTTTACTGCTGAGCAAGCTCTGCATCTTACAAAACAAACATTCACTTATGAGAAAATATACTGAACAAACCAATACTGATATGCAGTGGTGTGTCAGATATTATTTCTAATTTCTCATCCCTAAGCTATCATCATAACCTTCAGTCAGGTGTGGTTAGGGGAATGGTCCATGCTTGGGTTTGTCCAAACCATCCTTTTATTTCATCATCTTATTCTGATCATTTCTGATCTTCAGTGTCCCATGATGCTCTGCCGTTTTTTGAACACTCACATCCTTGTAATGAGATGGATATCTGAGTTGTGGCAAGTCTTATTGTCATTGCTGCTGTTGTTCAGAACTCATGCTTTTAAAATGTTATCGCTAGCTGTATTTCTATAATGACTACAACTGCTGTTTCTAATTTGCTCGCACAGGGCACAGACCTACAGGGCTGGGACTTAAAGGGTGACCTCAAACTTTCACTACAGTGCTCTCAACCCTCCTCAGACTTTTGACTGTCTCTAGGCTCTGTTCCTATACTCTGCACATGCCTAGAAATGGTAGGAGTTTCATAGAGAGCCACAACTTTTTCAACGCACACACATTTTGCTGAACTTTCTACTGTCTGGAAATTTCTTTCCCACTTTGGTGTAGTCATTCACTGATGTATATCTTTTGAGCTATACCTTCAAACATTTTTTAACTATGGAACCACAGGGTTCACTATTTAACTGTTTGGGATCTATTCTGTGTGGCCACAAGACCAGGTAATAGCTTTATATACTATAGTATACAACAATTTACAAATTTTATTGTGAAATATCTATAATAATAAAAGGGTAATATGCTAATTACACCAGACGTCTTCTGGACATCATTCCAGACATCCTTCCTGATGAAGCCGGGGCCAGAGGGAAGCCAGCACGAGTCCCAGGTGCGTGCTGGTGGCCGGAGAAGTGAAGCTTGGGTTCCGGGTGCTGGAGGGAAGCCAGTGCCGGAGGGAAGCCAGTGCCAGCAGCAGGAGGAAGGAAGGCCTACTCTTGCCTACATTTTCATGCATTGGGCCTCTAGTGTAATAAATAAAAGAGTATACATAAGCTATGTGTACAATCTGAAGAAGACTAATACTAGTAACATGAACACTCATTTATCTACCACCTAGCTCAAGAAATACAATATTGTTAGTCGTTTTAAAAACTGTCTCTCTCTGATCCCATCTTCCTCTCTGCAATACTTGCTCATAATATTAGCTTTAATTATGAGTAAATAATTCCCATGATTTTATTTATATTTTAATACATATCTCCAAACAATGTATTGTCTTTGCTTTGTTTTTTAACTTTTAAATAAATGGAATTCTAATGTATGAATTCTCCTGTGAGTTGTTTTGCCACTCAGTCTTATATTGATATCATTCATATTAATGCACATAGCTACAGTTTGTTCATTTTCATTGCTGTATACTATTCCATTTTAGGAATATACAATAATTTACTCACTCTACTACTGATAGACATTTGTGGACTGCTTTTTTTTTTTGTACTCTGACAATCAGTGATGCTCTTCACATATGTCTTATGATAAAACTTGAGAATAATTCCTGGCTCATTAGGTACATATGCATGTTAGATTTCCTATGTAATCTCATTTTTTTTCAAAGAGCTTGTAACAATTTACCCTCCACCAGTTGTGTATTAGGTCTTCATTGCTTCATATTTTTGCCAATACTTAGTATGGTCAGAGTACTTAATTTTTCATGACCTAGTAAGTGTGAAATAACATACCATTGTTGTATGTTGTATTTCTGGATTACTCAGTGAGGTAAAAGCCATTTAAGACATTTGGATTTCCTCTTTTAAAGTCCTTTGCTCATTTTTCTATTGATTGGACTGTCTTTTTATTAATGATTTGTAGAAGTTCTTTATGTATTCTGGGTAAAGTTCTTTGCTGTTCATAAAAGTTAGAAATATCTTTTTCTACTCTGTTACTTACTTTTTAAGTTCCCTTAGAATGTCTTATAATGAACTATTTTCCTGATTTTAATGTAATAAAAAGATAAATTCTTTATGATTGGTGCTTTTTTAATCTTAAAAATTCTATCATACTGTAAAGTCATAAAGAATCTCCTTCTAAAAACTTTTTTTTAACCTAAAATTATCTAGTATATTATCTTCTAAAATCTTTATAGTCAGCTCACGGGCCAGGAGTGTGAGTGAACAAATCTTCAGATGATTCCAGGTCTGTACTGCAAGGTCACTCCCAGCTTTAAGTCTTCGAAGCAGGGACAGGCCTTTTTTCCTCTTCTGAATTCTGACCCATGGAAGATGGGCCAAAATAAAATGATTGCTGTTTTAGACCCTTAAATTTGGTGTTTTGTTATATAATAACTAGAGGCTTGGTGCACAAAAATTTGCGCACTCAGGGGGTCTCTTAGCCCAGCCTGTGCCCTCTCGCAGTCTAGGATGACCACCTTCTGGCTTCGGCCCACTCCCTGGGGGATTGAGCCTAAGCTGGCAGTCAGACATCTCTCTGGCAGCCTGGGAGCCCTTGGGGGATGCCCACTTGCCAGCGGGGAGCAGGCCTAAACTGCAGTCGGACATCCTTAGTGTTGCTGAGGAGGCGGGAGAGGCTCCCACCACCACAACTGTGCTGGCAGCTGTCAGC
>NW_006297811.1:3583838-3594695 GCF_000327345.1 Myotis davidii | reverse complement strand
GCATTTCATATAATGGAATTTTTTTGTTGTTGTTGTGTGTGTGTTTTTTAAAGCAGCAATGGCAACCTCAGATTGATCACTTATACATGCAAGCTCTGTGCACTAAGTGCCATCCATGAGTCAGCTCTTTTTTTAAAAAAATATATTTTACCAATTTTCCACAGAGAGGAAGGGAGAGGGACAGAGAGTCAGAAACATTGATGAGAGAGAAACATCGATCAGCTGCCCCCTGCACACCTCCCACTGGGGATGTGCCTGCATCCAAGGTACATGCCCTTGACCGGAATCGAACCCGGGACCTTTCAGTCCGCAGGCCAATGCTCTATCCACTGAGCCAAACCGGTTATGGCAGCATCTTTGTCTTTTATTAGTGTAGATAATAAACAGTAATAGAGATTTCTTTAATTTCTGAAATTGTACAATTTTTTCAGTAAAGGTCTTGTAAATGTTCATTAGATTGAACATGAAGTATTTAATACTATTAGATGTTATTGTAAATAACATTTATTTGCTCATTTATTGATATATTTTTATTGATTATGAAATACATTGTTATATTTCATTTTCTAACAGCTTGTAATTGATTTTTAAAGTTTGATTTTGTACCCTGCAACCTTATTAAACTCTCTTATTAATTTAAAAGGATATTTGTACACATTTTTGAATTTCTTACATTTACTATTCTCACCTGTAAATTTTACCAATTTTGTTTCTTTTTAATGCACATAAAATGTAAAAAATATATAATATATGTTTCTTGCAATATTGTTCTGGCTAGAACCTCCAATATAATGGCAATTAGAAGCTGTGCTCACCAGCAGCCTTGCAAGAGGCCAGTGTTTCATGATAGGTTTGTTGTGGATTTGTTGTGGGTTAAGGAAATTTTTATTTTTAGTTTAATAGGATTTTTATTAAATATCTTAAAAATTTATGCATATTCTGCATGTACTAAAATAAGTGTGTGTTTTCTATACATTTCTGGGTTTGGTTTTCAGGTGTTTTATTTTCAACTATTTGGCTTTCTTCTTCTGTCTTTGGTTTTGGAATCAATGCTGTACTAGTTTTATAAAATAAATAGGAAAATATTTTCTCTTTTCCTGTTCCCTGAAAGAGTTTGTAAAAATGGAAATGACTTGTTCTTTCAGCACTTGGTAAAAATCATGTTTAAAATAATCTGGTCCTGGTGTTTTCTTTTGCATGGAAGGTTTATAACTATAGACTCAGTTTTGTTAGTCACTAGAGAACAAGTCAGGATTTCTAAATTTTTTTAAATCACTGTGTTAATCTATTATAATAAAAGCATAATATGCTAATTAGTCCAGCCAACCTTCTGGATGACCTTCTGGAAAAAGCTGGGGCTGTGAGGGAAGCCCGGGTCCCGGGTGCCAGAGGGAAGATGGTGCCGACAGCCAGGGGAAGGAAGACCTACTCTTGCACAAATTTCATGCATTGGGCTTCTAATACATATATATTTAAAGTAAAGTTTCCTTTTTACCACATTTTAAGTAGTCTGTTTACTACAGATTCTTTGAAGTTTGTTTTTAATTTTTGCTTTATGACCTAACACTTGTTTAATTTTTATATATTGGCAACATTTATTCATAATATTTTTTATTGTCTGTTTAATATATGCTATGAACATGGAGTTGCAATCTTCTTAGTTCTTAATGCTTTTTATTTGTACCTTCTCAATATTGTTCTTGATAAATCTTGTACAAGCTGTATTCATTTTACTAGACTTAACAAAAAAGCCAACTTTTAATTCTGTTGGTTTTCTCTAATGTGTCTTTTTTATTTTTCATTAATTTCTGTTCTTATATTTATTTTATTTTGAGGGGTTTGTTTGGTTTTGTTTTTCTCTTTTCTAGCCTTTTAAGTTGGATGTGTGGGTCAGTTATCTTCCACCTTCTTTCTTTTTTAATACAAATGTATAAGGCTTAAGTCTCTTTTCAAATATTATTTGTAGATGCCCCCAAAAAGTTTGATAAGAAGTGTTTTTTATGATCATTCACTTTTAAATATTTTAAAATTTCTTTGATCTATATATTTAGAAGCATGTTTTCCAATTTCTTAATGCATGTGTGGTTTAAGTTACTTCTTCTTTTTCATTTCTAACCTAATTGTGTTGTCATAAAATGTGATTATCAGGCTATAGAATCTCTGAAATTCATTGAGCATTTAGGCCTACTACTTGCTTCATTTTTGTGTTTTCTGTGTGCTTGAAAAGAATGTGCATTTCTCAGTTGTGATTGCCATTTCCTACATGTGTCTATTGGTTCCAGGATAGTATTTGTGTGGTTTACTCATTGCATTGTCTTACCAGATGTTCAGTATGTTTCTAATGCCCTTCAATCGAGCGCTCTGGTTTGACCTCTATGCCTGCTTGAAGGTACATTCCTCCTGGGCAGACCTTCCTTTGCCTCTGTTGGGCAGAGGGCACTGTCACCTGAGGCCATTTTAAATGACATCTTAGATTTAGAGGTTTTTGTTTGCTTGCCTTTTGACCACATAGGTGGAATAATTTTAGGTCCTTATATCCAGTACTCAGTGAATGTGGCTTAAGGTTAGGCATTCCCAGTGGAAAGGTAGAGAAAGGCATATATAGGTATTGGCTCACTCCCTGGGGTGGGTTTTACATTACTTCACCCCTGGAAAAACGGCTCCCCAGAGATTCTGGCTTTTGAGTTGGTGTCTGTGACCTGAATCCTGCTCTGCTCAGAGCACTAACCATTGGCATTTATTTCCCAGGGATACGCTGGCTCCAGCGTTCACTTACCCCTGAGGATGTGCTTGCTTATCGTTTCTGACATCTAAGGAATACCCTTACACTGAGGCCAACTTATCCAGGCATTAAATTCATGATTTTATATTTTAACTGGCATTTTTATTTGTGCAATACTTGGAGGGATTTCCACATTGCTAGAAAGATGTCTATAATGTAATTTGGGAACCAAAAAAAAAAGTTAGAAAGTGACAGCAATCCAGCACCAAACTATGATTTCAGGTGAAAGTGGCTCTGGATTTAATTTTTCAGCGGGCTCTTCTGGAGCACAGAAGGAAATAGTGCAGTTAAAAGGATGAATGTAAAAAGAAGTACAGAGCATGGAAGAGTTGTTGTTATGATCCTTTTTCTATCTGCCAAGCCAGTGCAAAAGTTTCTACTTCCTCTCTTTGAGTTTGTGTAGCTGTAATGATATGCATATTGCTACTTCCCAGATTTGCAAAGCTTTAGTAAGGAAACATACACGAATACTTTACATGGGGTTTTCTATAGAGGAAACACTCAAGTTGACTCTGAGCCTCTTAATAGGACCTTGACAGATGCTTCCCAATATTTGCCTAACTTGCCGTGGTCGGCAAACTGCGGCTCGCAAGCCACATGTGGCTCTTTGACCCCTTGACCCCTTGAGTGTGGCTCTTCCTAAGCCTTAGGAGTACCCTAATTAAGTTAATAACAATGTACCTACCTATATAGTATAAGTTTAAAAAATTTGGCTCAAAAGAAATTTCAATTGTTGTACTATTGATATTTGGCTCTGTTGACTAATGAGTTTGCCGACCACTGGTAGAGACAGGCAATGCCCCATGCATGTGACAGTCTCAAAGTGAGGACTTCAACTAAATCTAACTGAATGATGAAAGGCAATTCTGGGGGAAACATTGCAACAGGTGCCCTTTAAACAAGGGTCTCAAAGAATTCCCACAAAGTTCCAAGGACCATGAACTCACAATATCTCAAAACTCTTCAGGTCAGACAGAGTTGAGGCATCAGCCTGTTTCTTTCTCAACTGGGCCGCTCCTTTGTAACTGTGGTAAATGAGGGACACTTCCTTGGATCACAGAATCAAGGATAAAATGTCCCAACTCACTGCCCGCATTCTTATTTGATTTTTCTCATGTGTAATTTTTCTTACAGAGTGGGGCTGGGGCTACATTGCCGAAAGGCAGAAAATGACTTAGGGTCATTTGGGTACGCAGGCTGGGAATCCCAGAGCGCCTTAGTATCAGGCGAAATGTAGAAGGTTCGACTTGGCCCACTCTGGGTGAGTGCAGATTGCCTCTGACATTTACTGAAAGAGGACATTCTTGCCGCAGGAATGAAGTGTTTTCCAGTTTATTTTAAACTGAGAACTCTCAATTCACTGTGATAGTTGGTTTGGCAGAGTGAGTTGCCATTAAAACCTTCCCCCTCTTGAATGAAACTGAAAATGACTCTGAGCGCAGGGAAGAAGGAAAAGTTGACGAAGTAACTAACCCCTGGGCACTGCCGCCCTATGAGTCACAGCCGAGGAAAGACATCAAGGGCTTCTTTCGCTGCACGTCTCAGAGACCATGGATGATGCAGGGGACGGACTCCAACTGGTCACCTGGTCACACCCACGGTGTACTCTCTGGCTCTTGGACTGCTCCTCATGTTCCTTAACTGAGGCTACAGAAAAAACTGTCTTCAGCATATACCACTCTCAGATCCTTTACAATATGTACACACAAGTATAGTGAAAAGGGCAATGAAACAAAAAGATAAAGTGAGGCATTTTCACCAATGGTTAGAAAAATTTGAAGCAAAGAATGAAAGAATAGTGTAGGTCAAATGAATTTCACAGGGAAAGGCAAAGTTCATTAAAGGAACCTATTATGGTTTTGGCTGCATTTCTTTTTGCTTCTGGGCATGTTAGAGGGAATTAATAAGCTTATAATGTACACCATACAATATTAGGCTCTTACCAAGGCTTGTCATTTAAATAGCTTACATTAAAATGAGATCTAGAGAATACTTGCAGTTACATCTATTGTTTCACTAGAAACATCATAATTATTCCTATGATATATTTGACTAGAACTCTGGCCATAAAAAGACCTAATTCTTAGATTATTAAGGGTCCATGTTACCCTTCCCCATCAAGGACACCTAGCAGGCCCTATATCAAGCATTTTGGTCCTCTGAAATGAGATAAATTTTTTCTAGAGCATAATAAATACTTAACAAAGTTTAGCTCTCCATGGAATTGAATTTGATTCTAAACTTCAAGTTAAACATTAACTATATTTATTTAAATCCTTATTGTTGAAAGTATTACATAAATCCCGCCCCTCCCCACCCAACCCTCCTATTGATTGATCAAAATTAGCTATAATCTATGTAAAAACTAGAGAAAGATTTGTTTTCATTTTAGGCATAGTTTACCCCATTAGGCAAGGATTACTACCCTGAGGCCACGAACCCCCTGAAATGTGCAAACTTTTGTCTATGAGAAGTGTGTGTGTAAGGGAGAGGGGAGGGAGGTGGGATTTGTTGATGTCGTTTTTTTTTTTTGTTTTTTTTTCTGGGGCAAAGGTCTGCCGCTCTCATCAGATTCTCAAAAAGGTCCACGATTGAGGGCCTCTGCCCAAAGCTAAGGGTACTTTCTCAGATGACCTATAAGAGCCTTCATTTTACAGATGGAAGCAGATTTTGTTATATTTCTGACAGCCTTTTCTAATAACCTTTATCATTAAAAATCATAGTGTTTGAGAAATTAAAATGCGGCATTCTGTTCGTGTTTAAGAAAGAAGTGTTCAAAACAGCTTTTGGGAGTTCCCCAGGATCTAACAATATTCTGTATCTATGGCCTGTGTTCCTGAGACATTAATAATCAAGATATATGGCTCTATCTGACTTGACATATTAGGGCTTATAATTTGGTTGTTCGATTTTACTTTGTCATTTGCCAAGAGTTCACATTCATAGCCCTTCAATAGTTTCTAAAATTATGCAATTCAATTATGAGGGGATTGGAACTTTAGGATAGCGTTCAAGTAATCATACTCCCTCTTTTTCTCTCCTTCTTTCCCTCCTTCCCTCCCTTCCTTCTTTCTTTCCTCCCCTTTCTTCTTTTTACCTGTTTTAGTATTCTAAAAGTGAATATGTTTTGCAAAGAATCTTGTGCAATATTATAAATAACAGTAACAGCAATAACAATAAAGCTTGACTACCGAAGAGGTTTCTCTTACTTATTGTTCATGATTTATTTCTTTAAGAAAAAATTTTAAAAACCTCCTTCCTCATTAAGTAGGGCAAAAGAGCTATCCTCATTAAAGCAACATCTGATCTACTGTAGTTCTGACTTTCATTACAAAGCATTAATAACTTGTCATTTGTACAAATACTTTGACTAGTATAGGGTTCCTGATTGACTGCGGGGCCGTAATTCAATCACCAGCCTCTACTGACGTCGCAATCCCCAGGGGTGCAGCTTGAGGCTTTAGGAACGGCAGCTAAGTCCCCAGCCTGAATTACAGCTCCGTTATTCAACCTGGAGCCATGGTTTGTTATTTATAGTACATAGAAAAAAGAGTGTGGACTTTTCGAAAGAGGAAAACAATAAATCAAACTAACAAGATGACCAGCTCTAATATTAAAATGTAAAACTCTATGATGTAGAGGTAGAAAGATTAATGAGCACATGACGTAGGGTTATTAAAGGTGTGATGGGCAGAAGAGGGAATGGATTATGAGGAAATTAAATGAAGTATTTCACTGGAAGGCAATCAAGTTCCATGGAAGTTTTTAAATGACCAGCTAATAGAGTTGGTCTTATTACCATAGTGACCTAACCCAAACCCACAAAACTTTCTCTAACACCTTTTTTCTTAAAATGCCAAGTCTTACTGTGACATTCAATCACAATGGCGTGCAAACACTATTAATAGTTACAGTGTTGCTACTGATGTTTTCTTGCAGTTATTGCTCTCCTGGGATGGGTAGTCATGACATTTGGGAAGGCCTGAAACAACAGAATAATAAAGTGATGGTTTTTAAGAATGACCACCAAGTAATAAATTTACCATTCAGAGATATTAATATGGGTTTGAGGAATGAGAAAAAAAACACATGTTTTTCTGATGGTTTTGCTTGAGATAGTATACCAATTAAGATATTTATGAGTTAACATCAGAGGATCCCAGATTATTGGCTCCTGTTTCTGTGTAACAGAATCAGTTGCTAAAACCAATTCCTCAGCACACACCCTTTAACCTTGGCTGTGGTGTTTTTGCAATCCATTTACCTGATCCCTCTTTCCCCTCTCCTTCATCATCCCCTCAATACTTTAAGCCTCATTTCCTGTCTAGCAGTTAATAAAAGAAAAATGTCACCCTATAACCGTACCCAGGCCACCCTCCCTTTCCTTCACATTTATAGGTCTTTGTCTTACAGCTGGTTATGCCCCTTTGTTTAATGTTTGTCAGCCTGTCAAACCCAGCAAGCCCAAACGTTCAGAAACCTGCAAGCTGGCACTCGAGATACCAGTTGAGGTGTCATTTGTTTAAGTTCGGATTCTTGAGGCATTATCAGTGGAACCATTGTGAAAAATGGAAAGGTAGGCAAATTTGGTAAACACAAAACAAATCAAAACCCAAACAACCAAAACACCCAGCCAGATATGGTTTATAAGTTTGTTTCAGGGCATAAGAACCTCCCTGGTGCTCCAGCAGGTCCCGCAGGTCCACCCCCTCTTCTGCATTCACTGTGGCTCCACCCCCTGGTGCCTTCTGTTTCTTCAGTCACTTGCATGGGGCCTAAGAGGACCCTGATGCTCTGTTAAATTTCCCTCCAGAAATGCATGGGAGTAAAATTTCAGGAACCATTTAATATAGTTATTTATAGAGAAACAAACATTTTCAAAGTTGTTCCCTTAAAGGTTGGTCTCACTCCTGAGCAACTGGAGCCTTACGGTATTAAAAAAAAAAATCTTTACAGGACTCAGTTGCTAGTATTAGTTGTTTGAGAAGTGACATGCAACAACACATTTTAAAACACTACATTGTTACTTAGAATATATAATATTTTTACCTCTCTTGAGGGAAGAGATGATCCCAAAATTGTAGGACTGAAGGAGACCTAACTTCGGTGTCTGCACTAGTTTGCTAGGGCAGCCATAACAAAGTATCATAGACTATTTCCTCATAGCTGTGGAGGCTAGATGTCCAAGAGAAGGAGCTGGCACGTTTGGTTTTTCCTGAGCCCCCTTTCCTTGGATTGTAGATGACTGCCTTTTTGTGTGTCCTCACATGGTCTTTTCTCTGTCTAGGTCCTACTCTCCTTTTATAAGGATACCAGGCAGCTTGGATTAGGGCCATTCTAAGGACCTCATCCTATATAATAAAGAGGTAATATGCAAATTGACCCTCACTCCATCATGCCATCGCAAGGTGGCGGCGCCCACAGTGGGGGCAGGGCCGGCTGCTCCGAGTGCCTGCGCCACAGTTCCCACAGCCCTGTGGGGGAGGTGGGAGGCCCAGCAGTTCCCTTGGCTGTGCCTGCCACTGGAGTTCCCTCAGCCCCACCGGGGGGCGGCAGGTGCCGGAGTTCCCTCATGTTTTCGTTGTTTTTATATCATGTTTTTGTTATTTTCATATCATGTCTTTGTTGTTGTATCATTTTGTTATTGTTTATTTATTAATAAATTCATATATTGCTTTCATATACATTTTACTCATTTCCTTTCATCTCTGACACTTCTATTATAGAGAAAGGGCAAATAGCAATATTAAAATATTTCCTCTAATTAATTCCCTTTTAATGTGCATGGATTTCATGTACCAGGCCACTAGTTTTAATATAATTACCTCTTTAAAAGCCCTATCTCTAAATATAGTCATAGCCTGAGGTACCAGGGTTTAGGACTTCAACACATGAGTTTGGGGAGGGAACACAACTCAGTCCATTAACAGTATCATGGTTTCTTTGCTTTGAACAAGGAGAAACTGAAACCCAGAAAGATAAATTGTCCAAAGTCACACAGCTAATTATTGGCATATCTGATATCAGGATTGGAGCCCAGATGTTGTAATTATTAGTGTCTACTTGGCCAATGTTTAAACAGACAAACAAAAAAAGAAGTTAATAGAGAAGACTATGAAGTCCCAGCATTTGGCAAATAGTAGGCATTTAATAAATATTTATTGAAAGATTTACAGCCTCTCCTTAATTAGAAATAAGAACTTTGAAATAAGGACTTAAACTAGAAATAAGGATTTTGGTGGCTTTTTAAATGTGTGTGGAGATGACAAATACATAAAGAAATACACATAGAACAGATTGGCCTAGAACTATGCATAAGGAATCATACTTTGTGTCCCAACTCTACAGCTCTACTACTTTCCCTTTATCTTCATTTTATTTGCCTCCAAACCCACACACTGATGTGGGCAGAGAGTTGAGTTGGTTGAGGGGCTACAAAAATAGGGAGCTGCCAGGAAAGCTCAATATTCCCAGTAGCAGGTGAACAGGCAAAGATGCTCTTGCAGACGAACCCCTTTTCCAACACTAGGCTCCCATGACTCTCCCAGTAACAGGTGCAGACTTTTTAGGTCTGCCTCTCTAGTAGGAGTGGGAGCTCAATGATAGCAGCTGCTAAGATCTTGGCATTTGACACAGATATAGAATATGAATGAACGAAAGGAAAGAATGAGTAAAAGAATAGACATCAAGCACTGAGTTACGGCATTCATCTAAAACTAAAGGTTAAAACAATTCCTCATAGAAACCCCTGGTTTCTATCAAGGCTTTGACCACAGACACAGACACTACTCAGAAGACAAGATACAAATGCTGCTTACCACTGAACTGGGAAAAGGACCTCATGGATTATTTTGCTAACCACTTTGTGCTTCACCTGTATTTCGCACCATAGAAATGTCTTTATGTCATACAATAGTTTAAGCATTTATTGGATCACCTGTGTATGTGTGGATCTACTTATTTTATTTTTCTTAAATATATTATCCTCTAAGTGGGATTGCATGATATTCTGTGTGAGTTCTAGCACATTATTACTAGGCACATCACAAACGTATTTGGGAAAATTTATATAAACTCCTATAGAGGATGTAAGTTGGACACCAGTCTACTTCCTTTTTTGGCTCTGCCATCTTCTCTGATCTCCTTCTCTGTATCTTTTATTTAATTTTACTCACTAGAAATAATAACTATATCTTTTTGCTAGTGTTCAGAAATGATTAAAAACTGGAGATTTCCTGGGAGGGAGTCTGGAAAAAAATGGGTGTGAATTATGAAAACCAAAGTGGTAATTTTGATAATAGTTATGACACTCTGTTAAAAGTTAAGTCTTCTTTATGGTGATAACTTTAAGTATCTATTCTCAGTTCTCATCACAAAGAAAAAAATTGTAACCGTTTATGATGATGGATGTTAACTAACTTTATTGTGGTGATCATTTAACAATAAATACTAATATTGAATTTATAGATTGCTTTGGGTAGTATGGACATTTTAATGATGTTGATTCTACCAATCCATGAACACGGTATGTTCTTCCATCTGTTTATGGCTTCCTCTATATCTTTTTTCAAAGTCCTGTAGTTTTCTGAGTAGAGGTCTTTTACCTCTTTAGTTAAGTTTATTCCTAGGTAGCTTAATTTTTTTGGTGCGATGGTAAACGGGATTGTTTTTATAATCTCTCTTTCTGAAAGTTCACTATTGGTGTATAGAAATGCCTCAGATTTCTTGGGGTTAATTTTGTATCCTGCTACATTGCCAAATTCATGTATTAAGTCTAGTAGCTTTTTGATGGAGTCTCTAGGGTTTTGTATGTATAATATCATGTCGTCTGCAAATAAGGACAGTTTTACTTCCTCTTTTCCAATGTGGATGCCTTTTATTTCTTCTTCTGCCTAATTACAATGGCTAACACTTCCAGTACTATGTTGAACAGGAGTGATGAGAGGGGACACCCCTGTCTTGTTCCTGTTCTTAGGGGAAATGGTGTTAGTTTTTGTCCATTGAGTATGATGCTGGCTGTGGGCCTGTCATAAATGGCTTTTATTATGTTGAGGTATGATCCTTCTACTCCCACC
>NW_006297811.1:3578226-3582685 GCF_000327345.1 Myotis davidii | reverse complement strand
CATAACCAATGGACATAAGACACTGGGGAATAGGGGAGGCTAGGGGACTGTCTAGGGCGGGGGGGAGAAATGGACACATATGTAATACCCTTTGTAATAAAAAATAAAATTTAGAAAACAATACTAATATTGAATCATCTTGTTATATACCTGAAACTAATATAATATTGCTAGAGGCCCGGTGCACAAAACTCATGCATTTGGAGCGGGGGCATCACTCAGCCCAGCCTGCACCCTCTCCCAGTCTGGAATCCCTCGGGGGATGTCTGACTGACAGCTTGGGCCTGCTCACTCCAGCCATCAGTGGGACATCCTTAGTGCTGCTGTGGAGGCAAGGGAGGCTCCTGCCAGTGCCGCTGCGCTCATGCTTGCCAGCCATGAGCCCAGCTCAGGGCTTTGGGCTGAGTGGTGCTCCCCTGTGGGAGCGCACTGATCATCAGGGGGCAGCTCCTGTGTTGAGCATCTGCCTCCTGGTGGTCAGTGACTGTCAAAGCAACTGGTTGTTCTGCCATTCAGTTGATTTGCATATTAGCCTTTTATTATATTGGATATATCAATTATATGTAAACTAAACAATGGAAAATAATGTGTTTTTGAGGATGTGGAGAAATTGTAACCTTTTTATATTATTGGTGGGAACATAAAATGGCGAAGTCACTGTGAAACAAACAAAAAGCAAAACAAAATAATTAAGTCTTCTAAACATATTCTGATATACCTCCTTTCCTATTTATTTAGAAAAATCATTCTTTTCCTTTCTTTCCATGCCATTGAATAACTCTTGTGGTTAGTGACTTTCAGATTTTATAAATAAAATGGAACTTTAAGCTATTAAAAAGAGGTGTCAATGGACAACTGAAGGGCAAGAAGCTTCTGCTGAGAGACACATCAACACATTATTAACAAGCCCAAACTGAGATCTTTCTCCTGTGTGGACTGTGCAGGATAATGCCACCACCTACCTCCTCCTCCACTGATTCCCTCTTGTCCTCCTCCCCTGCACTCCTCCTCTTCTGAGGCACCTTCTGTTGTAAACGTGTAAGCTCTGGAGACACTAAGAGAGCAGTAAAGGGCTGCCTAGATTTCCAAATGGTGCTCCAAGGAGGTGGACTTAAGGTAACCCTAATGCTATGCATAGAGATATTTTGGAAAACAACGCAAGAGAAAAGTAAAACCATAAGATTTATATCTTTTAAATACAGAAAATGGTGTTCTGACTCAAGTCATTCAAATCCTCGTGGGCTACTTTCAAGCTAAGCTACCACGATTTATTTAATGCTTCGCTTTGGGACACAGCAGATCCCCTTTCTTCTCCTCTGAGTCTGGGTGAGTCTGAAGTTGGTAGTGAAAGGGAATGCTGAATATTGTACACAGGAGTTGGGTGGGAATGCCTAGAGGTGCACACATGAGTTTTGTTGAGAGCTAAGGAGTAACCTCTCCTACCCTCCCTATTCTCTTAAAATTGTCTGGAGTGTGTATGCTCATACTCCCTAAATTTAAATATCCCAGGACTCAAGTGAAACAAATCACTCTCCCACCTAGTGGATTTGTTGACTCTCAGAAAGGTAGAGACAGCCAGTCTGGAGAGCAGGTGATGGCAATAATTTGTATATATCCCACCAACAGTTATTTCTCTCCTAGGAACAACTTAGTATCCTTCAGTTTCATGTTAAATAATCCACTGTCTTGAACTGTCCTCTTATTGATTCTCTGATATGGCTCTTGCCTCTCCCATAAATTCCAAACTCTAATGTCAGGATCAAGACATATGAATCTCTTCTCCTAAAGCATCAAACCTCTCCCTCAGTAACTATGATTTGATTGATTGATGAAAGAGAAGGAACAAATGATTTGACAGACAAGTTAAGAAACAGAGAGCCCTAACCGGTTTGACTCAGTGGATAGAGCATCGGCCTGTGAACTCATGGGTACCAGGTTCGATTCCGGTCAAGGGCATGTACCTTGGTTGCACACTCCCAGTGGGGAGTGTGCAGGAGGCAGCTGATCGATGTTTCTCTCTCATCGATGTTTCTAACTCTCTATCCCTCTCCCTTCCTCTCTGTAAAAAATCAATAGAATATATTTTTTTTTTAAAAAAAGAAACATAGAAAAAACTTAGGGAGATTCCTAACCTTTGGAAATGTCAGAGTCTGAGTATGCTTTCACATTATACAGATGTGGATCTGTTTACAGAATCTCAAGGCATTCACAGGAACCCCAAGGACTGCCTCAAAAGCTGTTTCTATAGGAGAGACATGAGCAATCATGGTACCCCAAAGTAGACAATGACATGAAAATGCTTGTAGGGCCATGTCTCCTAGAATGCCCAGTCTTCAGGTGAATGGGCTTTACCTATCTGCAATTAAGAGCCAATGATGCCCAACATGAATTGACTGAAAGTATCAGATATGTTTGACATGCCTCATGTAATCATCATGATGGTTCTATATGGAAGGTGCTAGGATCCCATCTAAGGGATGAGGAAATTGAGCTTTAGAAAGCTGAAGTAATTTGTGGAGGCCATATGGCTCAGCGGTGATGAACTTATACCTCTTTAACCCAGAGGCCTGAAATCCTTCATCAACCATAAGTACTGCTCCTGAAGTGCAGTTTGTTGCTTTTGTTATTTTTGTTGCTTTTTTGCAAAGGCAAGAAATGCATTTTAAAAACTAAGGAAAATGAGAAACACTTGACACATCCCTGGAAAAATATTTTGAAGAATTTAAGAAGAAGTAAACCCCCTTAAAAACCTTTTATTGCTAAAGAAATGTTTGTGTGTAGAAGAGTAAAAATAATTTGAGGAATAAATAGAAGCAAGAAACTGTTCTATGGAATAGTAAAGTCCTTTATTTCTTTAAAAATAAATTTCTTAAAAACAAAATAAAATGCCAGAAAGGAATTTCTGAAGGAGTGGTTTTGTTTTGCTTCTTCAGACATGAATTATGTCAAAAGATTACATGCTGTACATGTTTTATATTCAACAATGTCTGTGTGCACATTCTAAATACAAAACTAAGACAAGGGCAGTTATTCCCAACAATATGAATAGTAAATTCCTACTGACAGTGGAAAAACCGTCTTTGTGGGGAAATTTACTTTGAGATATATTTTTTAAATTTTGAGTCACTTAGTGTGCTATTAGGTATGTTTTTTTTCCTCCATATTTCTATTTTCAGACTCAGTCTGGGAAGTTATTAGAATTTATAATCTAGAAGACATGGCCATACAAGCATTTTTATGTCATTGTTTACTTTGGGGTACCATGATTGCTCATAACTCTCCTACAGAAACAGCTTTCCCCCAATACCTTATTCTGCATATTCTTTTTACCTGCAGTTTCCTGACTATTACTACCTTTGTGGACAAAATTCACACATATCTGATGTGTTAGTATATCCACTAATACACATAGTATGTGTGAATTTGATGGGAAAAATATCACATCATAAGCAGAAATTGTTTAGAATAGACTTTTGAAGCTGTTTACTCTAATTTTACAATTATTAGTAGGAATCAACAGAATGGAACAGTAGAAAGACCAAGATCTTAAGAATCAGACATCTCTGGAACCTAATTTTCAGCTGTGTCCTTAGGTAAATTAGGAGACCCTGAGCCTTAATTTTCTCACTGTATGATAAATATTTTCCTGAATTTAAATGAGATAATATATGCCAAGTGCCTGGCTCTTGGTGGGCACATAATATTTTTAGTTTCTTTTGTTTCCATCAAGCTTATTTCCTATTCAAAAATAGAATTCTGGTGAACTATAAAGGCACCCGGGAACAAGGTTCAGAACTCATTGCTAAGAGGAGACAAGATGGCGGCGGAATAGGCAGCCGCATCCCAAGGCTTGTCCCGGAGCAAATAGAATGAACAGCTGCAACAAATAACATCCACCCCGCATCGGCGAAGTATACTCAGCTGGTGAGACAGTTTGCAGCCGGGAAGGGCAGAGTTCACCTGGAAAGGTAAAAACCAGGGATCTGGGCAGGAAAGTTTGCCAGATGTCTGAGCCCAGAGGGTCAGAGGGAAACCATGTGGCACCCGGGGGTCAGAGGGAAACCACGCAGAACCCAGCCGTGTCCCTTGGGACAGGCACAGCCTCTGACTGGGGAAAGGACATCCGCAGGACTGTTGGCGCCGGGGGATTTGAGATCTGGGTTCCATAATTAAGGAAGTCTGAGCCCAGAGAAGGCAGCCTGAAGCACTGACCAGACCATGCAGTGCCGGTAAGAGAGGAGCTTACAGAGACTCAGCCTTCTCTGTTTCTGTGGCCGTAGTTTGTTTGTTTGTTTTCACTGAATGCTGTTCATAGGATATTTCGGATACTGATACTCACCTGTGCTGAAGAGAGGGAGAAGGTGCGGACGAGTGGGATCTGGGGAGAGGCTGAGGCTGGGAGAGGGGGCAGTGAATTGAATGCTGAGACACCCCTGGGCCCAGGGTTGGGGCAGCCCTT
>NW_006297811.1:3576131-3577821 GCF_000327345.1 Myotis davidii | reverse complement strand
TCTCTCTCTCTCTCTCTCTCTCTCTCTCTATATATATATATATATATATATATTCTCCTTTTTCTTTTCTCTCCTTTTTTTTTCTTTCTCTCTCTTAGATATCATTTGTGCTCTCTTTTCTCTCTCCTAATTCTCTTTTCTCAGGTGGTCACTTATATTGGGGTTATCGGTGTCATGACTACATTCATACTTTGTTCCTTTTGGGTCATGTCTTGTTAAGGTGAATTTTATCCTGCCTGGCTAAAGTGCTAGAGAGCAAGCCACATAATCAGACACCTGGAGAGGAAATTTCATTAACGAACGGGTCAATTACACCCTAGACACACCTACAGAGGCAGGAAGAAGGTGGCGGAAGAAGGTGGCAGTGAGGGAGCAAAAGAGGAGTGTGTGGTTGTGTGGGGTGTGTGTGTGTGTGTGTGTGTGAGTGAAGCACAGTTAGACCCCGCAGGACCTGCGGGAGCAGGCTAACCAGGCTAGCCTAACTAGGCAGCCTCTGTTAACATTGCAAACAGTACCAGGAGGCCAGCTCTTCCTCAGAGGCCTCACCTTTTCAAAGGGGAGAGCTGATGTAACTGAGAGCCCAGCCTCACCTCCACCCAGAGTGCCCTCAGGTAATACCTGGGACGCTACAGCCACCTTTGCCAGGGACCCGATACCTCGGCTGTGGTCCCACGGTCACCTTGTCTCTAGC
Source organism: Myotis davidii (assembly GCF_000327345.1). Lineage (NCBI taxonomy): Eukaryota > Metazoa > Chordata > Mammalia > Chiroptera > Vespertilionidae > Myotis > Myotis davidii. The sequence goes on along the minus strand of NW_006297811.1, from coordinate 3,577,130 downwards.
CACCCTGGGCGCAGGTTCCTGTGAGTTCTGAAGCATGCTCCCCTCTGACCAGCCCAACACTTTACTCCAGGGCACTGAAACCACATGAGCAGCAGACACGTGAGCAGCTTGCTCCTGTCCAAGGAGCATCAGCCCCGTGAGCAGCCTGCCCCAGGCTTAAGAGCAACAGCCTCATGTGGCCTGCCCCTGTCCAAGGAGCAGCAGCTGTGCATAGCCCGCATCCTGCACCAGTCCAAGGAGCAGCAGCCACACGAGCAGACTGCCCACATTTGAGGAGGCAGCCCTGCGCAGCACACACCGTTCTGAGGAGGAGAGCCACACACAGCTTGCACCTGTCCGACGAGCAGCAGCCGGGTGAGTGGCCTGTCCCCGTCTGAGGAGGAGCAGCCACTCGTGCAGCTCACTCCCATCTGAAGAGCAGCAGCTGCGCAAGCAACACACCCCTGTCCGAGGAGCAGCAGACTTGCAATCAATGTGTCCAAGTCAAAGGAGCAGTAGCCCCACAAGCAGCCCCCACATTAGAGGAACAACAGCAGTGTGCAGCCAGCCCCCATCAAGGATCAGCAGCCATGTGAACTGTCCACCCTAGTTCAAGGAGTAGCAGCTGTGTGTGTAGCCCGCCCCCATCAAAGAAACAGCAGCCTCGTGATCAGCATACCCTCTGCCTGAGGAACAGCAGCTGTGTGAAAAGCCTCCCCCCACCAGCCAGAGGAGCCACCACAGCTGTGAACAGCACCCACCAGAGGAGCTGCTGCCAACTGAGAAGCAGCTGTTACCACAACTGCCCGAGGAGCAACCGCAGCCCAAGGAGCCACTGCCACCCAAGGAGCAGCCCCTGAACGACTCAACATCTAGATATGGCGGTATGATCAAACGTGGGTAGACAAAGAAACCCCCAAAGTAAAGAAAAGGAGGACTCACCAGAAAAGCAGCTAAGTGATACAGAGGCATGCAACATGACAGAAAAAGAATTCAGATTAAGCGTCCTAGAGTGCATAA
>NW_006297811.1:3574261-3575676 GCF_000327345.1 Myotis davidii | reverse complement strand
AGAATACTCTATCCAGCAAGGCTATCATTCAAACTTGAAGGGGAAATAAGAAGCTTCACAGACAAAAAAAAAGGCTAAGGCAGTTTATCACCACCAAGCTAGCAATGCAAGAAATGCTAAAGGGAATGCTGTAAAAAGAAGAAATAAATAGCTATAAAAGAAAAACAGGTACAAAAATAGAAATGGCTACAAACAAGTACCTTTCAATAATAACTTTAAACATAAATGGACTAAATGCTCCAATCAAAAGACATCCAGTGGCTGAATGAATAAAAAAACATGACGGATATATTTGCTGTCTACAAGAGACCCACCTCAGAATAAGGGAGGGTCTAGGTGGGACAAAGGACACAGCTATCAACAAGACACCCTTGGGCCATGTGCTCTTAGCTCTCGGCACGTGCCATGTCAAGGCAGCGGAGGAATCCAGCACTTCCGGGCATGGGGCGGGCTCCTCCGTGCTAAGGCGTGTGTCACAGTGGCAGCGGTCCCGCCCCTTCGGCTGGCCCCGCCCCCTCCTCTGCGTCCTTGTCCACCCTGGACTTGGCGCTTAGCATCCTAACTGACTGCTGTATGGAAAGGGCCTGCCGGACTGAAGTGCGCAGACTCGGAGGCATTCTGTCTTTGGTGACATTCTGGAGTGTGGGAAGACAGACAACAACCAGAACCGAGCAGCCCGTGCTCTGGGCAACTTAGCCATGGAAGCTGAGAGCTGTGCGCACATCCATTCTGCTGGTGCTGTTCCCCTACTCATTGAGAGCCTGGCGGCCTACCAGGACTCGCCTTGCTTGCAGAGCGTGATGCGCGCCCTCCGCAACCTGGCGGACTCCCCCCAGCACCGCCTGGCCCTGGCCCAGCAGGGAGCAGTGCGCCCACTGGCTGAGCTTCTGGCTGCTGCCCCAGACCCTGCGCTGACCTTGGCCCTACTCTGCGCCCTCCTAGAGCTGAGTCGAGACTGCTCCCCTGCCTGTGCTGAGCAGCTAAGTCTGGGTGGAGGACTAGGCCCACTGGTCAGTCCAGCCTCCCATCCCAAAGGGACAGTCCACGAGTCAGCTGTCCTGATCCTTGCCAACCTGTGTGCCCAGGGCCTGGTATGGCCTGCCCTGGGCAGTGCTGGTGGTGTGGAGGTGCTGCTGGGTGAGCTCCAGCAACACCGAGGTCCCGGTGGGGCGGGCCCAGCCTCCCAGCAGCCCCTGGTGCTGGCTGTGTGCCTACTTTGCCGGGAGGCCATCAACCGAGCCCGGCTGCAGGATGCTGGTGGTTTGGAGCTGCTGATGGAACTCTTGCGGGATCCTCATGCCAGCGCCTGGCACCCGTGTGTCGTGGCTGCCCTTGAGGGCTTCCTCTATGATACAGGGGCCCTGGGCCAGCTGCAGGCTCTGGGGCTTGCACCTCTCTTGGCCGGGCAGCTGGGC
>NW_006297811.1:3568869-3573482 GCF_000327345.1 Myotis davidii | reverse complement strand
CCTTCCTCCTGGACTCAGGCCTCCGGCTCCCCGCCCAGCGAGCTGCCTCATCTACTGCCTCCCCTTTCTTCCAGGCCCTGCTAGCTGGCAGCTTTGCTGAAGCCCAGATGGACATGGTACCTCTCTGAGACCTATCACCCAGCGCAGCCTGGCCTGTCATGCATCACCTGCACGGCTGCCGGGGCTGTGGAGCAGCCCTGGGGCCCATTCCCCCGCCAGGCCAGCCCCTGCTGGGCTCAGAGGCGGAGGAGGCACTGGAGGCTGCTGACCGTTTCCTGCTGCCGGGGCTGGAGGAGGAACTGGAAGAGGCTGTGGGCCGTATCCACCTGAGATCACAAGGTGGCCCAGAGTCAGTGGGTGAGGTATTCCGCCTGGCCCGGCCTGGGCTGGCTGCCCACTGTGCACGCTGGATCCTGGGGCCGGGGCAGTGCCCACGGAAGCGGGCTCTGGCCTTAGTGGAGCTGTTGGAGGCGGCAGGCGAGGAAGCAGGTCGCCTGACTGAGGCTTTACTGGCTGTGGTGATGGGAGTTGAAGTGGGGAGCAGGGGTCCCAGCCTGGACTCTTGATATCCCCTCGAGGGGACCCAAGAACGAATTGGCAAGAAGAAGGCCTCCTTTGGAGTGGCACTGGGAGGAAGCTAAGCAGGAGTCATCACTGAGGACCAACAAGAGGATGGAACTGGGCCCCAGGACGATGGGCTGCAGACTCAGGAGTGAGAAGCTGAGACGGAGGCCTGGGCATGGGGACTGCGAGATGGAGAAGAGCCCAGCCTTCTGGGGTTGGGATTAAAACTTCGGAGTTGGATTTTTAACTGCACCATCGAGAACTATCTATGGCACCATGATTCTTATTATATTTTTTCTGAATTACAGTTTAAAACAAGGATTGTACCCTACTCTACCCTTGTTAGTCTTGTTTTAAGCATTTACTCCATCTACAACAGCATTCTGTACCTCCATTCCACATCCAAAAAGGTGTGCACTGTAAGAAGTTAACATTTTAAATAAAAATGACAGCCCTGTCAAAAAAAAAGAGAAAGTTCAAGAACCTTCTGTACTAAACACAATTTGCAACGTTTTGTTATTTTTTTTCTGTGTTTAGAATGCTGAAATATTTTTGAAGTTAAATACAAAGTGTTACATTTTAAAAAAAACTTATTGTTATTACTTAATAGATTCATTGGTTATTCATACTAATCTCAACCCACTCATATCCCTGTGAAATGCTGTTGGGTCCTTTGGAGGATGGCCTTAGTATGGCAGTGACAACTCAGGGAACTGGAAATAAGCCAACGGTCATAAATCACAAAGCCTTTTACAATTTAAACATGATGGAAACTATATGCCATTTTGGGGGTGATCTGAAAAGCACATGCTTTGGAGTCATTTTGATGGATTAAGTATTTTCCCTGAATCATCTAGTTTAGAAGATTAAAACTTGATTATAAAATACCCAAATGTTTTTAGATGTAGAAATAGTTGAGCATAAATCAAATACTACAGGTTCATGAGAAAATAATCAAGAGACCAAGTGATGTGGTATTCTTTTAGGTCTGATATTGGAACTAAGAAACATTACAATAGTTTATTGTTCATAGAATAATATATTCTTTCAGAATTGTTTTGGAATGCAGGCACTACCCAGAGTTGATTGGTGCTTGGCAACACACCAAAATAATCCCAATGATGAAGGGAAGTTATGAGAATGTAAACTTTCCCCCCAATACCTTATGTCTCATTGACTTCAAATCCAGATAGAAGTGGTTTTGTAACTTTTCTATGGTTGGAAGGCATTCCAGGATAGAAGCTCTCTGTCAGAAAAAGTTACCAGATTGTCCAGATCAGTGAGGCTTAACTTTTAGGATCACAGATCCCTTTAAACAAATTTTGTGGAAACACTTAAGATCTCCATCTATATATATAAAATCCTAAGCGACTCTTTGGCCATTTGACCAGTAGCTATGACATGTACTGACCACCAGGGGGCAGATACTCAATACACAGGCATGGAAACATGGAACACTGATGAATCTCAGAGGGAAGGGGGGAAGGGAGATGGTAGGAAGAGATTAACCAAAGATCTTACATGCATACTAGAGGCCTGGTGCACAGATTCATGTACCAATGGGGTCCCTCGGCCTGGCCTGTGGGGATTGGGCTGAAACCAGCTCTCTGACATCCCCTGATAGGTCCTGGATTGTGAGAGGGTTCAGGCCAGGCTGAGGGACCCCACCGGTGCAAGAATCCATGCACCAGGCCTCTCATAATAATATGAACACGCCAAAATGGCTAGAAGGTGCCATTATAGGTTCTTGGTAGTTATAACCAATCCCAGTGGGACTTGTGATGTGATGGGAGAAATCCTAACTCTTGTACCCTAGCAGTTCTTTCTCCTATTCCCTTCAACAGCTGATCCTTAATGTATTATTATTTTCCATAATTTTTGCATTGAAGTAAGAGATGTCTCCTTATGATTATGTTTTTATTAATTATCATGCCACTTAGATGGGTTAGAAAGGAGAACTCTTTCTTTGTTTTCCATTTGTGGATGAGAAAATTATTACCTAGAGTTCTATTCTCTAGATCCCAACCTCCTTGCTAAGGCCAAATTAGGACACGATTTGACATGGTTTCTGGAGACCACAGAGACTCCAGGGGATCTAATCTTCTCCCCTCCCATGTGGACCAGCTCTGGGCGTGTCTATTCTGAATGGTCAGTTTCACTGTAATTCTCAGACCCTTCCAATCACTGGTTGCTTTGGTGACGTCATCACCAACCTTTTTTGCTTTTAAGGAGTACTTGGTGTTTTCTCTCTTTATAAGCTTCAATTAGGTTTTGGTTATGAGGGGCTTATTAGAATAATTTTATTGATGCTTTAACACATTTTCTTAGCTGGAAGCTAGTTTAGGAGCCAGTTTGAGAAGCTTGTATCTGAGAACTGCAAGTGTGAAATCTCATTTAGGATGTAGAATATTATAATACAAATTCTGACTGATTGGCTTCCTAATGCTACATTAATTTTTGTCATTTTCCTGGTAGACTTTTCTTCCCTGACAAATCCAAGCCCTGTTATCTTGAAGAAGAAGAATAAATTGGTAAATAGAACATATGGAAAATAATTGTTTGCAGCACAGCCTTTTAAAGTCTTCAAGCCCTGATGCATAGTCTACGTGCATGAGGGTGCCCTGATCCACTGTCAGACATCTAGTACCTTGAGGGCAGGGAATGCGCCAGGATGTGCAAGAGCTCCCATGGCCAGGACAGCATGGCCTGCAGGAGTGGGGTGCTTCACCTTCCCTTCCCAAGTCTGGAGACCCATAATGTAATTTTTCTTAAGTAACTTATTTATTTTAGAGTAGTTTTAGATTTACAGAATAATTACCAAGGTAGTGCAAAGAGTTCTCATATATTTCGCACCCAGTTATTCCTTTTCTTCATATATTACACTTGTGATTATTAATGGTCCAAGACTGATACTGTATTATAATTTTTTAAAACATTTTATTGATTTTTTACAGTTTATTGGTTTTTTAGAGAAAGGGAGAGGGGTAGAGAGTTAGAAACATCGATCAGTTGCCTCCTGCACACCCCCTACTGGGGATGTGCCCGCAACCAAGGTACATGCACTTGACTGGAATCAAACCTGGGACCTTTCAGTCCACAGGCCAACGCTCTATCCACTGAGCCAAACTGATCAGGGCTGATACAGTATTATTAATATTAACTAAAATCCACAGTTATTTAAATTTCCTTAGTTTTTCCCTAATGTCCGTTTTCTGTTCCAAGACCCCACCCAGGATACCACATTACATTGGCTCATCATGTATATCTCCTTAGGCTCCTGTTGGCTATGGCAACTTTTCAGACTTTCCTTGTTTTCTATGATCTGGATAGTTTTGATGAGTACTAATGAGATATTCTGTAGAATGTTCCTCAGCTGGGATGTGTTCCTCATGATTGGATTGGGGTTGTGGGTTTTGGAAAAGGAGACCACAGAAGTAAAATGCCATCCTTATCATGTCATATCGAGGGTACTTATAACCAGCATCACTGTTGATGTGACCTTGATCACCTACCTGGCTGAGGTCATGTTTGTCAGGTTTCTCCACTAGAAAGTCACTTTTATTCCCTTTTCTGTGCTATACTCTCTGGAAGGAAGTCATTCTGTGCAGCCCACACTTAAGTGGGAAATTGATTCTATATCTCCTTGAGAGTAGAATATCTACACAAATTATTTGGAATTCCTCTGCATGGGATATTGGATTTGTCTTTTCTTTCCCAATTATTTATATATTCAGTCATTATACCAATAAGGACTTATGGATATTTACTTTTTCTTTGAGCAATCCTATCTAATAAAAGACAAAAAGGGTAATTAACTGTACCTCCGCTACGCTTCCCATTGGCTAATCAGCGAGATATGCAAATTAACTGCCAACCAAGATGGCAGCTGGCAGCCACGCAGCTGATGCGAGCAGGAGGCTTGCTTGCTCCAGTGATGGAGGAAGCCAAGCTTTCCTGCCTGCCACGGCTTGCTCTCAGCTCCACTCTAAGCAACAATGTTGCAATTATAGAAGCTAAACAAACCCCAGATACCTGCTTTCAGTTAGCCC
>NW_006297811.1:3564722-3568457 GCF_000327345.1 Myotis davidii | reverse complement strand
TTTTTTTAAATATATTTTATTGATTTCTTACAGAGAGGAAGGGAGAGAGACAGAGAGCTAGAAACATCGATGAGAGAGAACACATCGATCAGCTGCCTCCTGCACATCTCCTACTGGGGATGTGCCCGCAACCCAGGTACATGCCCTTGACCGGAATCAAACCTGGGACCTTTCAGTCCACAGGCTGACGCTCTATCCGCTGAGCCAAACCGGTTTCGGCAATGTGGTTTATTTTTAACATCCATAAACTGTCAGGCCCTTTGCCACTGAAATTAATCTCCAACAACTACTTTATGGGAGGTATTTTGGTCACGAGGGAATGTGTTTCCAATTGCTGCCTTTCCTGATAGCATCATCAGGTATAGAGAAGAGACCTAGGATCTGAGTGCCACAGTGAATTAGATCAAGGCATTCTGGGGTAGTATTTAGACAGACACTTTGGATTCCAAATATTGTATTAAAAAGGCAAATATCTCTCTAGGATTGCCTGAATTTCATTTATAGTAAACTTTCTGTTCTTTGTCAGAATTCTATTAGCTGGTACTGGCATATGATTGCAGCACAATGACATTTCCTGCTAACTATGTTGAGTATAAGGTCCAGAAATATCTTGAAGAAACTTTAGCTGACTCATCAAAGAAAGGTTATTTTCTTTTTAGAGTAGTCAGTAGTAAGTGTATTTTATTATAGTCTAAATTGCTAATTCATATATGGAACGTATGATAACTCTCTATTCACCAGGGCACCTCCCTCTGCAACAGGCAAGATAACTAATAATTTATGATAAATTCTTTGAAACTCAAATTCTTTAACGTTCTCTCTTAGCCTACTTGTCTTTTTTTTTTTTTTTGGACCATGTTTTTGTTCAATTCTATGCATAACACTCTCAGTGACTTAAATGGTAAAAAATTATCCACAGTTTATCTAAAACTCAAACAGTTGTTGTCTTTACATTTTTATTAATATATATTATTAATGTTTTCAACACAATTTTGCTGCTGGGTGAGTGTTTGCTTGTGTGTGTGTGTGGATTGTATGTACACATGCACACACACATAATTCTTCTCAGAGGCAGTTGTTGGCAGATAGAAAAATGATCTGAGAAGCAGATATATGATCTCATTTTTTTTTCCCTGGGTGGTTTGCAATTTGGATTTAGGCTCAAAGGATTAAGTGTTTTAGCCTGTGATGATTTCACAGATGCCAATTGCCTAGAACTTCTAATCTATACCGTTAAGCTATTTAGTAATTTCTAATTATAGAAATTATAGAGGATATTGTGATCTCATTCTACTACGATGGAAAGCAGTGTGCTGCTTATATTTTTGGAACACCACTAGAGCCTATAAAACACTTAATACTTGCTTTAAACAGTTTGTTCCTCAACAGGAATATTTGGAAAGCAGTAGTGGCTGGATTTCCCTTTTTTGGCATTAGCTCTAATTTTATTTTTGCTGGCAGTTTTTGGTGAAAATGACACCCAGGGTAATATTATATGCATAACTATCTAAAAACGAGAGGGGAGGATTATTATCTTTTAGCTGAGATTATTAAGCCATTATCTGACCACTGAAAACTTAATCATCCAAATAAAAGTGGGGCAAGAATAGTAGAGACCAGAGGTTGGCAAACACATCTGCTGTGTCATGTTGCCTCCCTGTTCATTCACCCTACAAATATTGTTTTAGCACTTTGATGTGCCAGGCACTGGTTTTAGATATATCAGTTACAATCGTTAACAATCCCTGTTCTCATGAATTTTGCTTTCTAGGAGGAACAGATGGGAAGTACAAATAAACATAATGAGTAAGTAAAATGTGTGGTACATTGGAAGGTGATAATTGCTTTTGAGAGGTAGAAAGAGGGGAGCAGGATAAAGGAGATTCTGGAGCTTTGGAGCTGGTGGGAGACAGTTGCAATTTTAAGTGGCTATGTTAGCTCCTACTGAGAAGTTACTATTTAATTTAACTAGTGAGACAACTAGTCTTGCATAAATATAGGTGTGTGTGGGGGGGGGCAGGGGGGAAGGCGGGGAGGATGTTCTAGCTCAGGGGACAGTGCAAATGCCCTAAAGTACAAATGTGCTTAGAGTGTTGGAGGAACAGCAAGGAGGGCAGTGGGGTTGGAGATAGTAGGCCATGAGGCCTCAGCAGTAAGTGGAGAGTCAATCCCATAGGATCTTCAAGGCTTTTGTAAGGCTTTTAGATTTTTCTCTGCGAGGAGAGGGAAACTATTAGAGATTTTGAAGTGAGTGAATAGTCTGATGGTATTAGAAGGTAGCACCTCTGGTAGAGCCCTCATGAATGAGATTAGTGTCTTATAAAAGAGGATCCAGGAGATCCCCAGCCCCATCCACCAGGTGAGAGAGAACACGGAGAGAAGGTGCTGGCTATGAACCAGAAAAGAACCTTCACCCAACTGTGCTGGTGCCATGATCTCAGACTTCCAGCCTCCAGAACGGGGAGCAATACATTCCTATTGTCTATAAGATACCGTGTCAATGTATTTTGTTATAGCAGCCCAAACTGACTAAGACACATGACTCTAAGACTTCTGACCTGAGCAACTGTAAGGAAATTGCAACCAACTGAGATGGAAAAACTGGGTATGACTTGGTTTTAGTGAAAAGACCAGCAGTTCAGTTTTGAATATGTTTGAGATGTTCTTGTACAGTGTTTGAATATGTTTCTTGGATGTTCTTGTGCAGTGGGGACTATGATGAACTCATGTCAGCTCTTGTGTCAGTTAGTCATCCCTAAACCACTGAAAATTCACAGTTTGGAGATAAACTCCACAAGCAAACCAAAATATGCATCATAGATAGGTCAAAGCCAAAACTTCATTTTACCTACTAGTTAAGTTTTCCTTCAGTATAATCTTCTAACTTTGTGCCTCTTCAAGAGTCCAAATGATGGGGTCTCCTCTCGCGCCCAGTGTCCTGTAGAGTAGCATTTAAACAATAAGGAGCTCCCAAAGCAGTTCTGGCTGGAGTCAGCAAGAACTGACAGTAAATGCGAAACGTATTTCTGTTCTCTCAACTGCTCACTGTGGAGGCTCCAGTTCAACACTCCTCTCCTATACTTCCCTGTGTTCAGCTGTTCTGTTTCCTCCCAGTTTTCTATATATAAACAAAAGCCTCACCGGGGAGTGCTGGGCTAGTAAGGAGGGAGGCATGGTAGTTGTGTCCCCTCTTCCACCAGGTGATGGAGTGGCTGAGTTCTGGTAGGAAACCCCTTCTGGTCCATGGAGTCCCCCTTTAGTAACCTAAATTCACTGAACAAGTTGTAAAGTAATGGGCTTAACCATGTAAGTGTTAAATTTTGCTTGAAAAGTTGCACTTACACTTTTCATTATTTTCTTCAGGAAATATTTTTCTGGCACCATTTCTTTTGCCAATTTCCCTTACCTTAATCCAGGGTAAAACTGTAACATAATTTTCTGGATCCAAGCATTCTTCGTATAAGTTTTTGACACCAGTGGTCTTTGGCTTAATATATTATCTTGTAGGGGTTACTATTACAGATGTCCACCTTCAGACCAGATCACAGGCATGAAAAAAATCTCAGGGCTGTACATTGTTCCTCACTTTCATCTAAATATTTTAACTTTATAAGTTCTTTAGCAAAAGACACTGATAGAAAAATTATGGAATATTAACAGACTCAGAAAATATTTATGAAGCAACTGTTACTCATTGTAGGGAAGCACAAAATAATATGGATTCCCCCCCCCCAC
>NW_006297811.1:3547573-3564711 GCF_000327345.1 Myotis davidii | reverse complement strand
CCCCCCCCCCCCCCCGCCACCAAAAAAAATTTTCATTCATGGCCATCATTCTAGTGGGATGAGACATAAAATTAACAAAATATGTAAGTAAAAATACATACTCTATCAGATGGTGGTGAGAATTATGGAAAAAATAAAGTGCCCAGGCCAGTGTGGCTCAGTTGGTTGGGTATCATTCTGTGCACCAAAAGGTTGCTGGTTCAATTCCCAGTCAGGGCACACGCCCAGGTTGCAGGCTCGATCCCAGGAGGGGTCATAGCAGTCAACTGATGTTTCACTCTTACATCAATGTTTCTCTCTCTCCCTATTTTTCTCTCTCTAAAAATCAATTAAAATTTTTTTAAAGAAAAATGAAGGTAGTAAAAGTGTATAGAGAATGTTGGGGGCAGAAGGAATGTTGCAATTTAAAAAGGAGATTGAGGAAAATGTTAAAAAGATCTTTGAACAAAGACCTTAAGGAGGTTTAAGAGAACCATGTAAATAAGAGGCTCATTGCTTAAAGCACCAGCACAGTAAGTGCAAAGGCCCTGAGGCAGGAGAAGGCCTGGCATGTTCAAAGAGGAGAAAAGAGCCCCAGTGGCTAAAAGTGAAGGAAGCAAAGGAAAGTGGAGGGTGAGTTCAGAGACAATGGGGACCTTTTTATCTGTCATGCTAACTTGGGTTTTTGTTTATAGTGAGATGGAGGGCATTAAAGGGCTTTGAACCCCAAAATGACACAATACAACCTATGTCAGACAACATCACTGACTTCAGTGTTTGAATAACCTTGAGAGGGCAAGCGATGAAGGAGGCAACTGATAAAGAAGCCTTTGCAATAATCTAGATGAGAGATTATCAGGGTGGTAACAGAAGGTGGGGACCACTGGGCAGATTCTGGACAGGTTTTGAAAGCAAAGTTCATAGAATTATTAATGGGTTAGATGCAGTGTTTGAGAAAAGGGAGTTAAGGGTGACCCTAAGGTTTGGGAGAAAAGATCAGGATTTTAATTTGGGACATGAAAGATTTCACATACCTATTAGGTATCCCGGTGGAAAAGCTGAGTAGGTAGTTCGGAGTTCAGAGGAGAGGCTGGAGATGATAACATAAACGTGGGAGCTGTCTGTGCAGATGTCTATGCAGAAACCATGAAACTGGATGAAACAATGGGATGTGGGTATGCCAAGAGAAGAGAAGGGGCTGAGGGGCCAAGATCTGGGGTTTCCATTAGTAGGTAGTGAACTGGTTTTGCCCAAAACACTTCTGACACCAAATATACGGAGCTTTCAAACACCAACAACCAAGTTCTTCCACTCTTCAGACACCAGAATTGAATTCAATTCAATTCTGACACTAACCACTCAGAATTAGCACGGACTCAGCAAGTTTAAAGGCTCAGTCCCACAAGACTGCCCCTCACTTCAGAGTCAGTCACAAGTATTGGGTCTGCAGGTTACCCACATTTCTGTCTGACTTGACTAAAAACTAGGGGTTCCCACAAGTCCTCCCTCTCAGGTTCAGTAATTTGCTAAAAAGGCTCACAGAACTCAGAAAAACATTCTACTTATGTTTACTAGATTATTACAAAGGATACAACTCATGAACAGTCAAATGAAAGAGATGCATAGGACAATGTATGAAGGGGGAGTAGAGAGCTTCCACGCTCCTTCTAAGCACACCCTCCCAGATATGTTCACCAAGGAAGCTCTCCAAACCCCATCGTGTAGGAGTTTCTATGGAGGTGTCCTCACATGGACATGATGAAAGAAACCACTGGTGATCAGGTCAGTCCCAGCCCTTCCATCCCTGGAGGTCTGGTGTGGGGCTGAAAGTTCCAAGCCTCTAACCATGCCTTGATCTTTCCGGGGATCAGCCCTATCTTGAATCTATCCAGTGGCTCCCAGGCACCAGTCATCATTCATTATCATACAAAAGACTCCCTTATCACTTTGGAGATTCAGGTTTTTTAGGACCTGTGTTCCAGGAACTAGAAATAAAGACCGAATATCTGTTACCATCTATATACCACAGGAGTGACGAAGACAGAGAGGGCAGGATGAGGAGACTGGAATGGAGCAGCCAGCAATAGGAGCACAGTATTCTAGTGTCCATACATTGCTGTTTATAGTCATCTGGTTTTATATTTTAAATGATTGGGGCTATTAGCTCAATTAGAGTCCACAGAAAGATTCTCTTTTATTTGTATTCTATGAAGCTTCCTCAGTTTTATGAGAAGTTTTCACTTCATTGACAGTACACTGAAGAGCTGAGAGAACATTATACAATTCACTGACCCCAAACTGACAGCATACAGCCTGCCTGGAGCCAAGAAAATAGCCTATCATTGGGAAAACTGTTGATCTTGAACAAAAAGAGTGAGTGTGAGCTGTGGGAGAGAGGATCTGGGGGCTGCCGAGAGGCAGGTAACAGAAGGGCATGGTTTTCTATCTTCATATAGCAATAGTGTTCACATGTTTAAATGTAGTTTCCAGATCATTGATCACAGTGTGGAGATCTGCGTGGAACATGACGGATTAAAAGGGAATATTTGAACTCCCCTTGTTTTCCCTGGAGCTAGATCAACACCTGGTCACTCCCACCCACACCTCCCTGAGTCAGGCAGCAGACACTGATGTCTGGACAGGCATGTTTCCAAAGGTCTGTCTTGTTCCCGGCTGGGTCCCCAGTGCTTAGTGCAATGCCAGGGACATCATAGCCACTCAGTACGCACTTGGTGAATGAATGAATGTTGAATGAACTCCTCAGTCTCACAGACTTGCAGGAAAAGGTTCATCAACTCTACATGACAGGTGAAGAATCCTCTCACGTTTCTGCACCTGTTGGGCTGGGAATCGTGCCCTTAATAAATTTGTTTAGCAGCTCTTGGGAAAGCCACGTCAGGCGATGGAAGGAGCTGGGAGTCTGGATCCCTGGATTCTAGTGCTAGCCCGGCCATCCCAGGATGTGTGACTTGGAGGTTAGATGAGGTAAGTAGCCTCTAGAAACCTCAGTTTCCTCCAAGGAAAAATTAGAGAACAGTACCAATTAATATTTCATAGATTGTCTATTTCTTTTCTATTCTTTGTGGAGGAAGTGGGCCTCACTGGAATTCAAATACAAGTTTCCTTCTGATAATAAATATTCTATTTGGTCCAGTTCCTATCATCTTAGTAAAACGAAAATAAATCATTTTAGATTTGAAATATTTTAAAGATGTGTAATAAGTAAGAATTCTCTATATAATTTATCTTTATAATGTGTTGACTTTCTTCTGTGTTACATATGAAATCTAACACCTTTCAAATGATTACTGCTCCATGAAGCATCCTCTCATCCTCCCAACCAGCAGTGACCTCCCCCTGGGGGTTCCAATAGCCATCTGTGCCTTCCTAATGGGACAAATGGTGTACCTCACAGCTCTTTGTATCCTCATCTTACTTCCATTACAGATTCTTAGGTATCAAGGACCTGGATCATTGGGTAATCTCCTGAAGGTGTCCCCAGCACAGTCCTAATATTTGTTGAATTAAAATTTAAGAGAAAATTACTCATAGGGTGCATTTACATTGTAAATTATACAACACAATATGGGAAGTGTACATAATGTCAAAAATTTAAGTTCTTATTGAGGGTAAACTGTAACTTAAAAAATAAATAAATGAAAAACTTTTAAATTCTTAATAGGAAAGCAAATTATAACTTGTTACCAATTTTTTAATTGAGATTAAGTAAAGCAATCAATTAAATGTGCCTAGTTTTTTTATGCATTTCAATAAAGAGAAATAACTAAAGTGAATGGATATTTAATTCCAAGTATAAGTAGGTGAGCAAAATTATTTATAATGAAAAAAACTGGAAGCAACTTAGCTGTCCAATAAGTTAAATAAATTAAGGTAATTCCATAAAATGTGATACTATATAACCATTAAAATTATGTTGGAAAAGTATTTTTATTCCTATAGAAAGGTGATTGATATTTTACCTAAATATAACAAAAAATACATGTAGCTTTTTACAGATTTGTAAAAATTATGTGTCTAAACACATTTACATACACACACATTTCAAATGTTACCAATGGGGATTATAATAATTTTCTTTCTCTTTTCTTTTTAAAAAAACTGTATTCTTTAATTTTTCTATAATTGATCATGTGTTTTGCACATAAAATATGTGCACCAAAACTATGATAAAGAGAATTATGTCCTATTAAAAATGTCCAAATGAAATTGATAAATACAGTACATACGATTTGGGTTTTTCCCCCAAAATTTCTTATTTTTTTCTTAGGTTCTACAACCTAACACTTTAGTGTACAGTTCTGGGAAGACCCAGAAATGAAGTTCAGTGATGCAGACCACAGATTTGAAAGTTGGTTCATTCAGACACTATCTGCCTCAATGATTATTGGCAAATTATCTGGTTTCTTGTGCCTGTAACCAACAACATCTATAAAATGTCAAAAATATTATCCTGTCCTGAGTAGGTGAACTTTGAGAAAGAGGCTTTGGAAAACTTGAGGAAAATGATTTAAAAGTGCAGCTTCCTACCAGTGACCCAACCTAAGCATAGCGTGTGGAGTAATGCAAACTATAAGCCTTTAAAAAATTATCTTTATTGTTGAAAGTATTACAGATGTCCCCTTTGTGGTTCCTCCCCTCCCCCCATTAACCCCCTCTATACTGCACCCTCCCCTCCCAGGCCATCACCACTCTATTGTCTGTGTCCATGGGCTATTCATATATGCATATAAATTCCCCAGTTAACCACTCCCCACTCACGCCACCAAGTCCCACCTTCCCTCTGAAATTTATCAGTCTGTTCTATTTTATAAGCTTTTCTTATTGAATCAGCCACACTGAGGTGCTGTGAGTGACACAACTGTATCTGTTGCCCAAGCTGGATGTGGGAAAACCATCTGCTAGGCTGCAAATGGGTGAATTCACCTTTTCTCTATTGCTCCCTCATGATGGGCTACAACATGAATGAACTTCCCTAGAAGAAAAGGAGGACCAGGACATCTGCTAGAGATGGCCACATTCTCATTAACAAGTAGAAACTTTGGGCAAAGGAGATTTGAGGGGCAGGCCTTATGCCTGGGGCACACTTTCCTAATGCCTTTTAGTAGAACTCCCTCTGTTCTTACCTCCTTAGCCACACGTTTTTCTCCCACCACATGAGAAGGTAGTAGAGCCCTAATTCCAGAAAGCTGACTATGGACCTACAAAAGTCTTTCTTCCTTAGCCTCACACATAACAGGCCTGCCAGCTCTTTAATGAGACTTCCATGGTTTCCCCGGCCCCCTCCATTTCTGCTATCTTACTATTTCTTCTCATAACTCACCTCTAAGGCCTATCTTTGGTGATCCAGGATTTCTCTTCAGAACCAGTTCTCTGAGCCTACTTGTAGCTCCCCAAATGCATGATCTGTGTTCTTGTTCTCTTGTCAGAGCCTCCTGGGTTTATTGCACATCACACTCTATGATTAGTGCTGACTTGTTTGTCTTTCCACCACTGGCCTTAGAGCTCCTAGAGGCAAGAACAGATAGATTCCTTCACCTCTCAATCCTCCTCCAAGGTGTATAGCCTATGGGCACGCTTGGTCCAGCCATGAATGCCATCTCGCATTTTGCTAGGTAAGACATGGATGGATGAGCATAAATCTCATCATCCCCATCTGGAAAATGAAAGACTGATCACAATAATTTTTACAGTTTATCTTTTTATGGAAAGTCCCACTCTGTAAAATTGAAAGGGTTGAGAAAATGTGAAGAAATTTGATCTTAGAGAACAAACTGAGTTGCAAAGAGAATCAAGAGTTCACAACAACTAGATAATAT
This sequence comes from Myotis davidii, assembly GCF_000327345.1. Taxonomy (NCBI): domain Eukaryota; kingdom Metazoa; phylum Chordata; class Mammalia; order Chiroptera; family Vespertilionidae; genus Myotis; species Myotis davidii. The sequence goes on along the minus strand of NW_006297811.1, from coordinate 3,558,895 downwards.
CATCATTACCTGGGGATTTTAGGAGGAAAGGATTTCTAGTGCGTGTATGTGATTACAAGTGGATAGGTATGCTTTTGTCTTTATACATGTGTGCTGTCATGCATCTTTTCTTAAAAAAAAAGGTAAATCAAATATCCCTCATTTTGGCCATCTTTTAAATCATACCTCTGAATCTTATATAATCTACCAGCTCTGGGCCAACTTTCTTTTGGTTCAACTTCTTCACACCTGGGAGGGTTTTCATGACAAGGTCTTGCTGTAAGTCTTGGAGAGAGAGGCTGGAAGAAGTTTAATGGAACATGTGGCTTTAGTCACATTAACATCAGCACCTTTGGGTTCCCTAGTCTGGCTTTCACCTTCAAAGCCAGCTGTTTTTGAGCTCTGTTGATTGAACTCTGGGTAACAAGCTCCAGCAGCTGTATGAAAACTTGATAATGTCCCTGCCTCAGCTTTTATCTTTATTTACAGGAATCTCTAGGTGTATGATATGAACTTTTCTTTACTCAAAAACATAAAACCAGACTAGTTGTCCCTCACCAATCTCCTCCCCTATCCTACCCAACCATTAGACTCCAGACCTTTCCATTGCTATCTCTTCTGGGAGGAGGGCTATGTGGCATCCACTGGGGCACTGCTGCTCCCAGACATGTGGCAATTTGGTCATTTGGCCTTTTCTTTCTCCCTCCTTAAAAATTGGTTGCTTGCTAGACCGTGAATTGCAGGTGGCTATTAGAAGGTGGTCAATTATTCTAATTTGTTTTTAGGGGGTCAAGGTTTTGTGTTGGGTTTTTTTTTTTGTGTGTGTGTGTGTGTGTGTGTTGTGTGTGTGGTTTTACTTTGTGTTTTGTTGTTGTTGTTATTGTTGTTTTAGCAGTGGGATCTAATTTTAGGGCACAAAATTTAATCTATGCTCAGCTCATGTCAGGTATCGAAGGGTCCATTGGTTTATCAACTCAATGAAAACATTTGAGTGCCTACTATGTGCATGGCCCCATACAGGTGCACAAGGCACTCTCCCTTAAAGATAATGGGGGAAGAAAGATAAAATCCACAAAGTGATTCAGAGAACCATGGGGGGTTAGTTGTATAGTCTCTTGTTTTCTGTTCCAGGGATACTCAAACTGCAGGTTGCATAAGAATCACCCAGAGAGCTTACTAAATCAGAGACTACAGGTTTAGTAGGTCTGAACAAGAACCCAGAAATGCTTGCTTATATGTACCATCGGAATAGAGGAGGGAAGAACCAGCACAGTCTCTAGTAGTGAAAAGTTGAGGTTAAGTGTGTAATTCTTCAAGTTTATTGGCCTGAGTGTTGTTCTAACTTCTTTATGTGGGGCCTAGTGGGTCTTTTGGTAGATGGGGGAGATGATGCTCCAACTTGTTGTGACAGAGGGTTGGGATATTTGAATAGATCATGATCAGGAAGGGAGGTATCGTAGACCAAAGAAAACCTGTGAACAAAATCACTGCCTCTGAGATGACCAGCTCATATGTCGGGGAGCATTGAGCAGACACTGAATGGGGTAGAGAGTATGTCCTTATTGAAATGGCTGTAATTACTGGGATGCATAAGAATTCTTGACATCGGCCTTGCTGGCTGGTACAAAATAGGAACCAGGTTCTTAGCTCATAGCCTCTCCAATGTTCAGCTTTTTGGGCTATTACCTAGTGAGACAGGTACAATTTCAAATGTTCTCTGAATGTTTTGTTCACTCTGGTGGAGAAGCTGAGCTCCATTCAGTCACATGTGTAAGCCTCGTCTCCCTTCCTCTTTCCAACCATATGACCACTGTATTGACAAATGTCAATAGGAAAGTCAGATTGATAGATGGGTCTGACACAGATACCATCCAAACAAATCAAATGAAGTTTACCTCTAACTCTTAAATATCTCCCAAAAGATATAGAAGAAATGTATATAAGGTATAAGCCTACAGACCCCAAAACCTGACCTCAGAGGTGCTACACAGTTGTGGATGACAAAGTCTATGCAAATACAGATTACATTAGACTTATAGAAACTAAATTTTACCCCAATCCCAGCCTTCTCTACAAAGAGAAGTTCTGCATTAAGTCTAGTGCAGGTGTGCGTCAGGACCACCTCACCTGAGCCAGGTAGGTGCATCCCACCAATCCTGCAGTTGTACTGGCTATAACATGACCACAGAGAGCGGTGCAGTACAGCACATGGGCCTGATCACCATCCTCATCTACCGCCCCAACCTCCCAGACCATCCCAACCTTGTTCACAACCTTACCTGAATCAGAGCTCCAAACTTAAAACCATTATTGATATCATGCCCAAAGGCCCTCAGACGAACTCTAGGGCCTTTCCTGCACCTTCTTCTTTCTTTTCCTAATCCAACAAAAATCTAGTAAACCCCTCTGAAGCATTAGGCACACAGTTTTGTGATGTGGAGAGCAAGATAAATAAAAGTCAGCTTTTCAGTCTAGTAGGAAGAAAATGTGCAGACAAGAGCAATAAACAGAGTATGGGCGAGGCTCAGTGGAGGCCCAGAGAAGGTCAAAATTAATCCTATTTGGGGTTTCTCCAGAAGGTGGCAGTATTCCAGAGGAGGCAAGGCTAAGTTGTGTATTTCGCAAAATACACAAGAGATTTTGTGGGTCAGGCCCACAGGTTGGACACAGTTATTCCAGGCCCAGGGATGCTATGTGGAAGCGCACCTGGCACAGGACAGTGCATTTAAGGAACAACAAGGTGTGTTAAATCATGAAGTGTGAGTGTAAGGTGAGGAGGGGGCAGTGGGTGACGGGATATTGGGCTGGGAGTGGGCCAATGACACCTTCACCCTCCCATAGTTTATTCTCAACAAGGAAGCTGGAGTCATCCTGGTCCAGCCCCTGATAGATTGGATAGTTTGAGCTGCTTTCGGCAGAGCCGTATCTTCGTTCACAGAAAGGTCAAACCTGCTTTTGTTTATTTCTTTTACTAAGTTTTCTTACCAACGTGTTCCTGCGTAATTCACACTGAAAGCTGGACAATTTCATGCCAATATGAACCTGTGTCTCCTTGCTGAACATGGAGAGGTGCAGGAAAGGAAACTGCCGGGAGATGAGGTCAATGTCAAATGCAGGGAATGACTTTCTCACTTTAATTTCTTTTATGTCTCATGATCTGGGTGATAGGAGCGGGAGAGCCATTGGCTTTCCAATCTTCCCCCACTGACTCTTACCCACCCACACATGTATTTACTAACTATTTAAGGGCCAACATGAGCTTAGGCCTAGGGGTGCAGTGATGAGAAAGATTGAGGTACTGCCCTAACCGGTCTGGATCAGTGGATAGAGCATTGGCCTTCGTACTGAAGGGTCCCAGATTCAATTCCGGTCAAGGGCATGTACCTTGGTTGCAGGCATATCCCCAGTGGGAGGTGTGCAGAAGGCAGCTGATCAATGCTTCTCTCTCATCAATGTTTCTAACTCTCGGTCCCTCTCCCTTCCTCTCTGTAAAAAAATCAATTAAAATATATTTTAAAAAAAGATTGAGGTAGTTCTTCCCTCAAGGAGCTTGCAGAGAAGATGAGTGATGGCTGAGGGCCATGAGGGAGCAGTGCAGGGTTGCAGGGGTTCAGCACAGCCCAGGGCTCCAGGATGCCTTCCTGAAGGAGGCATTTCTAAACCGACTTGCTAGGCAAGGGGATGTGGGGGTGCAGAGACAGTGGAGGGGGGTGTTGCTTTAGTGCATGAAGACCTGAAGGAGGAAAGGGAGATGGGGCATGAGAAGAACTAGAAACAGTTCCTCATGTCTGAAGCAGAGAGGGGTGCAAGGTAAGTCTGCAGAGGAAGGCACGGACCCTGTGGGTCTTCTTAATTTGTACTAAGGATTTTATTTTTATCCAAAAAGTCATACATGGTGGCGAGTGGTCTGAAAGGAAGTAATATGAGCTGATCTCTTGTATCCTGTGGGCTGTGATCATGGATTGTGTCCTCTCAGGTATGTGACATCTCACAGTGGGTCCCAGGTACAATACTCCTTCCTTATGGGAGTCAGTGTCATCACCAATATGAGGGGAAAACATCAGCTGGAAAGGTTATAGGCTCTTCTCTAATCTTTTTTTAGGTTATGTACAGAATCATTTTACTAAATCCTGTGCATCTCAGAGTAAATCTAATTATAGCTCCAAGTTTATTGTCAATGATCACATTAATAGATTTGGGAGCATCCTTCCCAGAAAGTATGAACAGGAATCGCATTGGACCGGTTTTATGAGCGTGTGCTAGAGTGTCCAGGTGCAGTCCACACTCCTATCATATGGGAAGTTCCAGATTCCACAAATCTGGATGTCTTTCCTCCCTTGGCCACCCTCAGCAGCCACATGCTTGTAGTTCAGCGGTGTAGTGTGTTACTCAGACATCAAAGGGGAGAGGTGGGGACGTGGGAGGATGGGTTAAAAAAGTGCTAATATTTAATGAAACCAAATAATAGAAACTTGATATACTATGTGGGGACAAATACAGGTTTTCTGGTAATATCATGTCTCAGAACAACAGACCATTGTTTTTTCAGATTTTTGACATTGAGGTTAACCATAACTATTATATATTCTTTTTTTATATATCATATAAACTTTATGAGTCAAAGTCAAATTAAATTTGGAATATCTTGAAAGGAACTTGGTATATTTATTCAGTGATTTACAATTCTTTGGGATAGCAATATCTTCATTTTGGTGTATTTTTCCATTTTATCTTTTCTTTTACTTTATAAACAGTGCTTATTATAATATATTTTAATTCCATAATTAGGTGTTTTATGTTGTCACTGCTAGCTCTACACATTATAAAAGGATGCTCCCTCCAAGTGAATAAAGTAAAAAGTGATGCCCCTTCCGTTGATAAAATTGCAAAAAGGACTCTTTCCTCCAGTACCAAGGCATGGACCGGGTTTCAACCCCTACGTGCCCCGCTTGTCCCCTCAGCATGTGTTTTCTGCAGCACACACACTGCACAGCCTGACTAGTAACCCTGCCATGTTCTCATTGTCTCCATCTTCAGGTTCCTCAGAGTTTCCTTAACTCAAGAGATATTCACTAAACAAGGCACTATGTTAGCAAGTTTGAGGGACATATAGATAGATGGATTTCAGTCCCTGCTCTCAAGACGCTGACAGTCTAATACTGAGGCTGAGACAAGCACATACATAAATACCCGCAGAATTATTTGCAGTTAAGTGATGTGTGTTAGGGAACAGAGTTTGCTTCAGTTCAGCTCCCTCCCTCCCTTCCTCCCTCCCTCCCTCCCTGGCTCATCTTAAAGAATGTATATGAAGCTGCTCAGAAGAATAACCTCCACATTAAAATGATGCTAAATTAGAAATTTTTAAATTAAAAAAAATCATGATCACATATAAGCAGTGGGAAACAAGGATAGTGACCATAGAGGTCAACCTAGAGCTTTTCTGATATTGCAAGTGAAGAGCGAAACATGGTCTAGAACATAATTCCCAATATCAAAAATTAAGGCTACACTGAATTGATCAAAACAGGTCAGGCCAATCCAGTTCCAAATCTCAGAGGCTTTCATCACCACAGATTTTTGTATCTTATCTCATAAATAGGCTGTGGGTGGAGCAGGTCCCCAGGAAAACACACCAGAGTGACTCAAGGGTCCAGGCATCTCCCTCTTGGGGATTACCATGTCAACCCAAGGCCCCTGTGTTGGCTGTGGGAGGCAAGGGGAAGAGGGAGTAGAAAGCATGTCCCTTCTGCTCACAGCTCATTAACCAGGACTAGTCAGTCATATGACTGACTGTGCATAACAATAAGGGACCAAGAAATATAATATTTGGTCATGCGACCACCCCTGCGACACACACAGGCTGTGCAAACCTTTTCCTAAAGCTGAATTCTCAAAGAACTCTTTTACATGGGATTTTATATAAGACAAAATAGCAGAGGAATAAACATTTTATTGTGTGGATTCCAAGAGGGAGTTGCTCTGTTCATTTATTTAGGGGGGATCAGGGAAGATTTCACTGGAAGCTGAATGTAAAGTGGGTTTTAAAGAATGAAGAAAACTTTGGAAGATCTGAGCAAGTCAGGTAGGAAGGAGGTCATCACCTACAAAGGGAAGGGCAGAAGGTACTCACTCTCTCCTGGGAACATCCACTGGTCAAGTTTACCTGGTGCTGGGGGAGCGGTGGGGCGGAGGGGAGGGATTGGGGGAGAGGGGTTGTGGGAAAGGAGGTTGGAATCCTGGGTGGTGGCCACAGTGCAGTTTCTGGGAATTTGCGTTTAGCTCAGTACGTACTCAGGGGCAGGAAGTCCTGCTGCTGTCATTTTAAAGTCTAATATTTACTGGAGCTGCTGAGAGAGCACTCCAAAAATCTTAATCATGTTTCGAGGGATTATAAAAACACAGAAATCATACAATTCCTTTTTCCTGCTCCCTTCAGACACATGCCGTAGCAGCGAGGGATGTATCCTTAAATATTTCCTCAGGAAAAATTAATGAAGTGAATTAAAATAGACTTTCTTTCAACCTGTTCCAAATGAATTCATTTCATAGCCGTTATCATGGCTTGCTTGCCATTTGGGAAATTTATTTAAGTTATTAAAAAAATTCCCTAAAATTCTCAGCTGAAAAATTGGCTTCTGTTTTTTCTACAAAGCTAACTCACCTGATTTGTCAGAACAGCTTGAAAATGAAGTGCTAACTGGTGGGTTTTATTGAAAGGAAACCAAGTGGAACAACATATGTATTTTCTTAGGAAACTCAAAAAGCTCACAGTCATGTGGCGTTCCTTGGGGTGAATTCTTTGTTATGAATTACAACCTGCTTACTGATGAGTTGTTAATAAAAAGTAGGCCTGCCGGGCCATTATTTTTTTCCACACAGTACACACAGTTCAGTTTTCTTTCTTTCTTTTTTTAAAGTTTTCATTAATGCACTGAGTGTGAATAAATCTGTTTCTAATTTGTAATTGTTTTCCCTTCATCTGGACAATAATTTATTGCCAAATCTAACACTTGTCTATGATTAACATCCCCCCCAACAGGAAAAAGTTTTAATTTTTGCCTCCCTTGCTTTCTTGCCCTCCCCCCACCCCCACCCCCCATCACACACACACACACACACACACACACATACCTTCTCTTTAAACTGTTGAATGTGAGACCAAAAAGTTGCAGGATGGCAGGGATCTTGTTTGTGGAGGTAACATCCAACTCCAAGCTCGCGGGAAGCCAGGTAACCCAGGCGGGTGCTCGTGGGCCCGTCCACGTTGCATCCTGAGACCTGCCAGCTGGACGTGTTGGGCGCTGAGAAAACAGGCTCAGGGAAAACCGTGGAGGGAAAGTAGAAACAGATGGTAACCTGAGGTGGCAGGACAACTTTATTTAGCGTGGCAGTTTTAATTTATTTATTTATTTCACACGCGCATCTGGTCACACTGGGGAGCCTCTATGCATACTCATTATTAGGCTGTTAATAGTGTATCTGATTTGCCAAGGAATATTAGCAATTAAGTTCACTATGTATTCAAGTAGATTCATATTTTAGTGGGCCTTTGTGAGGCATGTTAGTGGTTAGGGTTTTATGTGGAAAGGGCGTAGAAGCTGCCGTTTGAAGTTCTAGTGGTGTGGAAAATAATACCAATTAAGGATGTTAAAGTGGCCCCACCGCCAGAGAACATGCCAAGTTGTCAATAAACAGCCAGCGGGATGCTAATGCATTGCTGTGGAGGCCTTCTTGATTGTAGAAATATCCGGCGTTGCTCCTTCATGGACACATGGATGGTGGGCCCATCGTTATTTTCATTGGAGGCGTGAGGACGGGTCTAGGGATGGGTTTGGAAGGCTCAGTTCATTATTCCATGTCTGCTTTCCCATCAACATCTCCATCGATATCTAAAATTAGAAAAATCATGTTGTGACTTGAGGTACAACTTGAGATGGGGCATTTATTTTGCTAAAACAAAACAAGGATCTCAGGCTGTTTTTCTTTTAGTTCCTTTGGGTATGATTTTTATCCCCCTGAGTTTTGTCTGGGTCTTCAGTTTCTAAAGAATTGTGATTACTGTGGTGGTTTCCATTGAGTTGCCAGGGCTCCATCTTTGGGCCAGGGGGATTCTTGCCTGATTTGTAGTTAATTTTTCAGAATTGGGAGCCTTAGATAATTTGAGTTATCACTTGGGAATCTGACTAGTTTTATCATTACTCATCAGATTCAGTTTCCCCAACCACTGGAAGCTCATTTCCAATGTATGCAAAGAATACTCTATCTGCAATAAATATACTGGTTGTTCTGGCACTTGAATTGAATCCACATAAAAGTGGTACCAGAGGATATTGCATTAGTGAACAGGACTACCAGTTACATAGCAACTGCTCATGTAAAAGCCTCAGAACCTGGAAGCAACCAAATTTTTATTAAAGTAAAATTTTTGAAGTGTGTCCTAATAAGAAAGTATGTGTGTATGTGTGCATGTACTAGACTGTTTTAGGTATATGCTATGATAATGTGAAAAGGAATACCCTCTAAGTACTCCATGCCTCTCAGAAAATAAGGACACTGCAGTTTTACAAATGAGAGCACCCCCCATGCATTGATCTGAACTTAAGGGGTGTGGACTTCCATTGCAAAGCTGGATGTTGCTGGGGAGTAAGTGTGACAGGTGGGTATGCTGCCCCTGTGGGAGTTCGTTTGCCTCGACTGGTGCCCAAAAGATGGTGCTGTCATCCCCGAGCCAGTCCTGCCCCATGGCAATGTCACCGGGGAGTGCCAAAGGCTACTTCTTCAGCAGTAGAGTGTGGGATAGAGAACAGAGAGGAGAGGCAGAAAGGAACTGGGACTTTAAATCAATGGCGCTGATGTGAGAGTGTCATAGGATGTCATGTTTTCTATCCAGAGCAGTAGACGTCTACAAACATTCCATACATTTTCACTCAGTCAGCAACTGCTTTTTCAGGACCCACAGACTGCCAACCCCCACTCGAGAGGCACTTTCTTTTCTCTAGACATTACAGCTTAGAACAAAGAAAAATCGTATTATGACAGTTTATGACCAAGTTGTCATAGTCATTGTCTATAGCTAACATCTCCAAGAACCGAAACGGAAAGAGCTTAGGCTATGGGGTCAAACCAACTGGCTGTTTGATGACAAACATGTTCCTTAACCTCTCTGAGTCTCATAGAGAACTCATCTAAAAATATAACTTCTCCAGTTCTTAGGAGGATGAAATGAGATAATAAATGGGAAACACATAAAGACAATAAGAATTTAAGGGAACAGGTAAGAAAATCATTCTCCCTTGCTCTTCTGTGGAAAATACTTGTTAAGGATTCAAGATTAGATCATATTTTCTTCTGCTAACATGTAGCCACATGTTGGTGGATTCTTCAAGACTCTTTGAGCCAGACTTAGTCACAATTGGTCAAGGAAGAACGTTTTCTTCAGCCACCAATACATGATGAAGCTGTTGGAATAAGACTCCATGTCTTCTAAAGCCAACATATGTTGAGGTTGAGATTAACTGAATCTGGTCTTTTCAAAATCACAATTCACATAAAGACATCGAACAGTAACTTATGGCAGGCACACAGAGATGACTGTTAAACCTCACAACCTCTTTAAAGACAGGGCAACATTACAGTTTATCAAAGTCAAATACAGAAAAACTAGAAGCAGCCAAGAAGCCCTTTGATTAAAGGTTCAAATCCAAAAGATGCACAGACAAGAAAGAGCTAAAGGAGTTCATCACCACCAAAGCAGGATTACATGAAATGCTGAAGAGTATTCTTTAAGGAGAGGAAGAAGGAAAAGATAAAAAATGTAAACAACAAAGTGACAAAAAATACGTATCTATCAACAAGTGAATCTAAAAATCAAATGAATAAAAAATCTGATAAACAGAATAAACTGGTGAATGGAGTAGAATCAGGGGCATGGAAATGGAACAGATTGACAATTCTCAGAAGGAAGTGTGTGGAGGGTGGGTGCGGGAAGAGATTAGACGAAGATCTTATATGCATGCATGCATTACCCATGGACACAAATGATAGGGTGGTGAGGGCCTGGGGTGGGGTGGGAACTGGGTGGAGGGGAGCTATGAGAGGAAAAAAGAGGGACCTCTGTAATAACCTCAACAATAAACATTTTAAAAAAATCCAAAAGACGGAGGAGCCCCTTATGATGGCCCTTCGAACAAAGGAGTGGACTGGCCTCACAGGTTATGCTTCCGACTTACTAAACATCTGTCTCCTTCCGTTCCTTCCCTGGAGAGTTATTTAAATAGGCATTGCTTGCTCACCATTGGCAACCTGGGTTGGAAAATCCTCTGTAGACACAATTTATTACATGTATAAAAAAAAGCAGTACATATGTGTTTGCATGTGCGTGTTAAGCCACACTTAATTCTTCCCTTTGGCCCTGACTTTTAGGACTCAAGCCCAGAAACAATAGGAGCCTAGCACCTTCCCATAGGACCTCTTTCGTCTTGTTTTTTAAAGGCTTGTTAAAAAAATTCTGATCCCTTGAGTTCAAAGCACTAATATGTCCCACACTTCCCAAGGGACCTCTTCCAGCCAGGCCTCTTGTGGATTCATGCAGTCAAATCCTCCTACGTGTTGTCCTTGCTTAGCAACATGTATCCTATTCAACTCCACAGTTCTTGTCACATTGGAGTTTTCCCTCCCTGTGCACTAGTGCATCTGTGTGTGTGTGTGTGTGTGTGTGTGTGTGTACGCGCGCGCGCGTGTGTGTGCATTGGTGTGAAAATTCAAGTTTTTACTATCTCTCTCATCATCTCCAGAGGGAGATCAGTCTTCCTGTTCTGTGTTTTTCACAAGTCTGGAAATTTTCAGCTCCCACCATACAACTTGACACATTCCTTGGTCTGGCTATCAGTTGTGGATCTGGAAACATAATGATACACCTGAGTACACTCCTTGGATGAATAAAACTGATAAAACTTCATTGTGTCTTCACCAAAGAAGACTGCTGCCCAGCCTTCCCCCCTTGGTTCTGAGAGGGTTGAAGGATGGGATGTGGGTGAGACTCTGTAAAATCCCTCAATAGGGTTGGAAATATTTTCTCTTCATTCTGGGTCTGCATAATTGGATCAGTCCTTGAAGCTAGCAAACAAGCTGTTGTAAAAGATTCCTATGGGTTTCTACACTTCCCCCGGGGCCAGCTTTCTGCTCAAGGTCTGCCCAGCCTGGCACCACAGACTGGCATGGCTGTAAGTGCAGACATTGCCATGGAATAGCTGGCTTCTCCTCTTTATCATGAAAGTGAAGAGTGTAATGCAGTGGAAACATCCACCATGCCGATCGTGGCCGGGGTCACCCTGGCTGGTTCCT
>NW_006297811.1:3525815-3536924 GCF_000327345.1 Myotis davidii | reverse complement strand
AATAATTTAAGGGAACAGGTAAGAAAATCATTCTCCCTTGCTCTTCTGTGGAAAATACTTGTTAAGGATTCAAGATTAGATCATATTTTCTTCTGCTAACATGTAGCCACATGTTGGTGGATTCTTCAAGACTCTTTGAGCCAGACTTAGTCACAATTGGTCAAGGAAGAACGTTTTCTTCAGCCACCAATACATGATGAAGCTGTTGGAATAAGACTCCATGTCTTCTAAAGCCAACATATGTTGAGGTTGAGATTAACTGAATCTGGTCTTTTCAAAATCACAATTCACATAAAGACATCGAACAGTAACTTATGGCAGGCACACAGAGATGACTGTTAAACCTCACAACCTCTTTAAAGACAGGGCAACATTACAGTTTATCAAAGTCAAATACAGAAAAACTAGAAGCAGCCAAGAAGCCCTTTGATTAAAGGTTCAAATCCAAAAGATGCACAGACAAGAAAGAGCTAAAGGAGTTCATCACCACCAAAGCAGGATTACATGAAATGCTGAAGAGTATTCTTTAAGGAGAGGAAGAAGGAAAAGATAAAAAATGTAAACAACAAAGTGACAAAAAATACGTATCTATCAACAAGTGAATCTAAAAATCAAATGAATAAAAAATCTGATAAACAGAATAAACTGGTGAATGGAGTAGAATCAGGGGCATGGAAATGGAACAGATTGACAATTCTCAGAAGGAAGTGTGTGGAGGGTGGGTGCGGGAAGAGATTAGACGAAGATCTTATATGCATGCATGCATTACCCATGGACACAAATGATAGGGTGGTGAGGGCCTGGGGTGGGGTGGGAACTGGGTGGAGGGGAGCTATGAGAGGAAAAAAGAGGGACCTCTGTAATAACCTCAACAATAAACATTTTAAAAAAATCCAAAAGACGGAGGAGCCCCTTATGATGGCCCTTCGAACAAAGGAGTGGACTGGCCTCACAGGTTATGCTTCCGACTTACTAAACATCTGTCTCCTTCCGTTCCTTCCCTGGAGAGTTATTTAAATAGGCATTGCTTGCTCACCATTGGCAACCTGGGTTGGAAAATCCTCTGTAGACACAATTTATTACATGTATAAAAAAAATCAGTACATATGTGTTTGCATGTGCGTGTTAAGCCACACTTAATTCTTCCCTTTGGCCCTGACTTTTAGGACTCAAGCCCAGAAACAATAGGAGCCTAGCACCTTCCCATAGGACCTCTTTCGTCTTGTTTTTTAAAGGCTTGTTAAAAAAATTCTGATCCCTTGAGTTCAAAGCACTAATATGTCCCACACTTCCCAAGGGACCTCTTCCAGCCAGGCCTCTTGTGGATTCATGCAGTCAAATCCTCCTACGTGTTGTCCTTGCTTAGCAACATGTATCCTATTCAACTCCACAGTTCTTGTCACATTGGAGTTTTCCCTCCCTGTGCACTATTGCATCTGTGTGTGTGTGTGTACGCGCGCGCGCGTGTGTGTGCATTGGTGTGAAAATTCAAGTTTTTACTATCTCTCTCATCATCTCCAGAGGGAGATCAGTCTTCCTGTTCTGTGTTTTTCACAAGTCTGGAAATTTTCAGCTCCCACCATACAACTTGACACATTCCTTGGTCTGGCTATCAGTTGTGGATCTGGAAACATAATGATACACCTGAGTACACTCCTTGGATGAATAAAACTGATAAAACTTCATTGTGTCTTCACCAAAGAAGACTGCTGCCCAGCCTTCCCCCCTTGGTTCTGAGAGGGTTGAAGGATGGGATGTGGGTGAGACTCTGTAAAATCCCTCAATAGGGTTGGAAATATTTTCTCTTCATTCTGGGTCTGCATAATTGGATCAGTCCTTGAAGCTAGCAAACAAGCTGTTGTAAAAGATTCCTATGGGTTTCTACACTTCCCCCGGGGCCAGCTTTCTGCTCAAGGTCTGCCCAGCCTGGCACCACAGACTGGCATGGCTGTAAGTGCAGACATTGCCATGGAATAGCTGGCTTCTCCTCTTTATCATGAAAGTGAAGAGTGTAATGCAGTGGAAACATCCACCATGCCGATCGTGGCCGGGGTCACCCTGGCTGGTCCATGTGTGTTTAGTGAACTCAAGCACCTCACGAGGAAGACAGACACGAGGAAGCGGGCTAGGTACTTGCCTGGAGCTAAGCGGGGGCTGGAAGTCAGAAGAAACCTAAGGAAAAACCTGGATGCATTACTTCCACAGGTCTTTTCAGATGAGGATTTTGCTTCCCTCCCCACCCTTCCCCTCCAGAGGTTGCAAAGATATGTGATATTTGACACAGCATGTTTCTTCTTTTGGCTCTATTATAAGTATAACCCCCCTCCCCCCCGGGCTTGTATTGTTCTCTTCTTCTTACTATTTTTTAAAGGTTATACACAGTAAAATTCTATTTTTAAGGAACTACAGAGCTATAGCTAGACTGAAAATAAAGACTCTGCATTATGTCTTCAAAATCATATGTTGAAGTCCTAACTGTCAGTACCTCAGAATGTGACTATATTTGGAGATAGGTCTAAAAGGGGAAATTAAGGTTAAATGAGGTCAGTGAGGTGGGCCCTGATCCAATATGACTGAGGTCCTTATAAGAAGAGGAGATGAGGGCACGGGCATGCACAGAGGGAAGACCATGTGAAGACATAGGGAAAAGACAGCCATCTGCAAGCCAGGAGAGAGGTCTCAGAAGAAACCAAGCTTGTCAACACCTTGATCTGGGATTCCAGCCTCCAGAACTGAGGAAATAAATTTCTGATGTTTAAGCCACCCCATCTGTGGTACTTTTTTATGGCAGCCCTGGAAAACTAACACACCATCCCTGAGAAGAAGAAAAATACCTTGTAAAGGGATGCAAGGTTACATAAACAAGTATATTCATTCGGACAACTGTGAACAGTGTATTTCCTAAAGGTATTTTTCATCCTGAAGCTACATTTTACAGATAAACTATAAATGTGCTAAAACTTCTTGAAATGTTTTCCTTATAGCAGGTCAACTGTGTTCCCTACAAACTTTCTATCTTATTCATTCACTTGGAAGATTATTAATTCACTAGAGGCCCAGTGCATGAAATTTGTGTATGAGGTGGGGGTGTCCCTCAGCCCAGCCTGCACCCTCTTGAAATCCAGGACCCCTCAGGGGATGTCTGACTGTGGCTTAAACTGGCAGTTGGACATCCCTCTCGCAATCCGGGACTACTGGCTCCTAACCACTTGCCTGCCTGCCTGCCTGCCTGATCGCCCCTAACCGCCTCTGCCTTGGCCCCCACTGCCACAGCTTCATCCAGAATGACGTCCGGAAGGTCATTCAGCTGTCCAGTCTAATTAGCATATTATGCTTTTATTATTATAGATTGATAATAGAATAATAAGCTTAGATGTAGTGCAGGCAAATGATCCTATGTTAGAAAGGAAAGAATTCAAATTAATTATTTTTTTCCAGATATTTCAGGGTTTGCAAACCAGCTCAGCTTGAAATGCAATCTTCTACGTAAACCATACCTGGCTCTCTCTCTGCCTCGGAAGAGTCTCTGTGTGGACCGTCAGTGGAGGTTTTCTTCCTGCTGGTCTCTGGCTGAGTGTGTTCTCCTGTGTGTCAGAGGTTCAGCACTACGTTATAGTGGGATTGCTTCCCCAAAATCCATCAGTTTCCTGGTTGGAAACACGCCAAGATTACTTGTGTTTTTGTTTTTTTCTTCACTGGGAGAAACTGACAGAGTCTGTATTTTGTAGAAAGTATGTCTCCATTTAAGTTTACTTATAAAAAGGAATTGACATTGGTTCAAACGTTTGCTTTGCAAAATGCCCGGGAAAACACTCCATCTGAACAGGGCCTTCTGCATGCCTCACACGTGGCCCGAGCGCATAGGCTTCTCCCACTGCCCGGGTCACAGCTGGCCAGCAGGGGATCCCACCGTTGTGTTGGAGTCCCACGCCCCCGCGGGTCACTCTGAGGATGCAGCAGTGGAGTGGGATTCTCTGCCTAGGTGGCTAACGGCTCACACTGCCCGCTGGTGGCTAGTGAGGGCCTTCATCCATTTTGCTTGGCTTATCCCGTCACCTGCCTGCCTGCCTTGGCCCATGAGCTGAGGAAGGGGAGTTGCAATGGTCCAGAGGGTGAAGGTAGGGAGTGAGGATGGTTATTAGGGAAGAGGCTAAAACTAGATTAGGAAAGAATATTCTTTTCCAGTGGAAGAGAACTAGGACTGGGGACATTGAATTAGGATTGTTTTAAAAGAAGGTTTAACCAGTTCCCAGAGAGGACTCCCATTCTGAGATAGGGATTTTTGTGAAAGGGGTTCATTGGGAAGCCTTCCCAGGGAAAGCCCCCATGGGAGTGGGAGAGCAGGACGAGGAAGGGAAGAAAGTGAGCCAGGGAGCCGTACTGAGCCAAGTCCGGTGGGGAGAAACTCAATTTGTTCTACAACTCTGTAACAAATTGCCCAAACAACAATAAACATTTATCATCTCTGAGTTGAAGTGGGTCAGGACTTCAGCAGTGGCTTGGCTGGGCAGCGTTGGCTCAGGTTCCCTCATGGGGCTGCAGTCAATATGTCACCTGGGTAGGCATCTTAGAAAATTCATGATGGGGGGGAGGGGGGGCACGTGTGTGGAGGGAGGAGTCACTTGCAAAGCAGGTCATGCAGTTGGCAGATGACGTGACACTGGTTGTTGGCCAGAGGTCTCAGTTCCTCTCCACCTGGGCCTCTCCCAGGACTGCTTGAGTGTCCTCATGATGTGGTGTCCCCAGGTGCATAGTCCCAGGGAGAGAGCCAGGCAGAAGCCGTCCATTTTATGACCCAGCCTTGGACTTCACCCAGCATCACTGCCCTCATCTTCTACTCTTTAGAAGCAACTCACTCAGTCTGGCCTACATTTAAGGGGAGGGGATTAGGCTCCACCTTTTGAAGGGAGGAGTGTCAAAGAATTTGTGGACATATTTTAAAACCACTATTGTAATTACTATGGCTCAGTCCTGCAGGGAGGCTCTGAAGATAATAGTTTAACCCCCGAGAGTGGCTTCCATCAGGGGCACCCGAGCTGGAGTACTTACACGCTCACACCTGCCAATCATTAGCTAAGGGCTGCCTGAGGTAGGAGAGGCATCATTCCCAGGCTCACCAGCTTGCAGGCAAAGTGGGATTCTGGGAACAGCTCTGTGATGAGTGACACAGGTGTTGGCTACAGAGAGCGAATGAAAACAAGAAAGTGCGGCCAGCAAACATGGCAGAGAGATCTGAGGGGATGAGAGGCAATGCACTGACAAGGTCTGCTATAGCCAGAGAGCACAGCATCTGATTCAGCATAACAAATGGGGTCTTATTTATGGGGTGGTTATTCTATTTTTATGTTTGTTCAAGGTGTAATCCAGTAATGAGGCTCTTTGGCCTCCAGTTGAGTGATATTTAGAGGAGAAACAACGTGTTCAGTTCCCCAAACTCCTTTAATGGGATCATCAGGTTTTAGGAATTCTGTTCTACCTTCGCTTTTTTTGTGTGATTTCTTCTCTGAGGAGAATTCACTGTTGTCTCAGAGTGCCTGGGAGCAGATGTCGGAAAACTACATAATGAAATCAAATAACAAAATAGAACGAGGCAGATGCTTGCCCGAAAGAGCAGGGGAAGGAGATGGCTGGCCACCAAGGGTTATTAATAACACTCTACTTTGATGGTGTCTTTCATCTGAGACTCGAAGAACTGCACGGCCATTTAAGTAATCCAAGGAGTTATTTTCTTGAATTGAACCTTTAAATCCAACAGGTCTTTTGAAAGTTTGCTTCTTTGAATGTTTTATTCTTTCTGGATTGTTCTCAAGGGAAAAATGAATTTGATTTATAAATCGTATGGAGGTTTTTAAAAGTCAGTTATTTCTTAAAACAATAGATAGTGTACTGCCTTTGGCAATATTATGTGGAATTCACAACATGGCCTTTTTCTTCATTTTTTTTTGTCTCAAAGCTGTCTTCGTGAAATTATTTAAGTAAGTGATAGAACATTTCTGTTCAGCTGGGAAAACATATCTAAAGGTCCTGCTCTAAATTCTAAAAACCACTGGTTCCAGTCCTCCAACCATCTGTTAATCCTTTTGGATGAGATGCCAATTGACCAGTGGCAGAGGTCTCTAGTCTGTTGCGTGTGGCGTTTTTTTCCCCTCTTCCTTGTACATACTTGTGAGGAACCAGGCTACAGCAGTGGCCTTGGCAACCAGGAGACCAGGCCATCTCCAAACTGATACTTGGCTGATGACTAAGAACCAAGTCAATGGGCCAAGTTGCCTTTGAGATACTTCACCGGGGAAGCAAAACACAGGAGAGCTACTCCACCTTGACAGGGAACCAGCAACAGGTCTCCCACCCAAGCTGATGCCTACCTTAATTAGCGTCAGCCAGCGGCACACTGCGGCTGACCTCACGTTAGCATTTGACTGCCTGTGGAGACGCATGAGATGCACTGGGGTAGAGACTTGGGCTGCATCTCATTAACTTGTCACATCGCTTCCCCCAAACTGGACAAGGATGTGTTTTGCCTACTGAGTGGTCACTGATGGTTTCATCACCGTGTCCTGAACTGAAAAGGGCTGCAGCCTAACAAAGCCCAGATCCGGAGAAGAAAGAGCAGCACTGCCAGGACTGAAACCACAGCAAAGGACATGTCCCCGAGTGGTCGGATTCACCTGCTGTGCTCTGCAGCGCCTGCCCGCCGCGCTTCTCCAGCGCACAGCGTGAGGAGTGTTGCTGGGCCTCACAGGCCCACAGAGCGGACTAACAAGGGATGTGTTTGCAGCTGCCAGGAGGCCGGTTGCTGCTGCGCTGCAGATACTCTGGACCGGACAGTCTTTTCTGGCTGTTTTCTTTTTTCTTTTTTTAAGTTGGGAAGCAGGAAGTTTGCTCTTCCTGGCAGTTCGCAAGCATTGGGAATTACCAAGTGCTGCCGCCAGGTGGCAGCGCAGAAAGAATGGCCACAGCTCTCGCCAGTGAGAGGCTGTGTTAAATGACAGGGCAGCCCAGCACGGCCTGCCACCCCCTTGCCAAATGTCCGTTCTGCCTCTCACTTTGAGAAAAGATGATTCAGAGGTGCGTGCTTTCGTAGGCTGTTTCAGCGAAGGGCCCAGCTTCCTCCCAGACGGTCCACGTCTTTGCATAAGAAGGGAAGTCATATTTCCTGCCCCAGCTTTATTTGGGATAAGGCAGGAATTTATAATTCCATTTGTAACCGTGCCACATTTTCTTATAGACTGTGTGGGAGTTGGTGGAAAGGAATGCCTTTCTCTTGAGGATCACCCTTTAATTGCTTTCTTTTGGAGGGTTTGTCCCCTATCCTTGGTTGAGTCCAGATCCGCTGGGACCCACAGCATTTTGCCAAGCAAAAAGGGAGTTAAAAGGGAACGGACGACAGGTCCTGGCTCTTGAGGGATTGAATGTCTCCTCAGGGAGCCCCAAGGGACCAAAATGAATACAAAAGTCCACTTCGTTTATATTCTGTGAAGTTTTCTCTAGTTTTCCAGCATGTTTTTGGAGGGGCAATCTGTGCAATTTATGTGGGTTGGTCAGCTCTGCTGGGCAAGTTTTAAAAAACCCAAATGTTGTTGATTCGCTAATTTATTCCTCACAGCTGTGTTTCTAAGCTCCCTTCCCATTTCTCAAAGTCTTCCCACTCCTAACTCCTTGCCCCCCCTCCCTGTGCGGCTGAGCAGACAGAGCCTTTTGGTATCATCTGTGTTCACTGCTGCCTTTTCAACACCCTCTTTCTCTCTAGTTCCCTGCAGCATTGCCAGGACCCCCGCTTCTCCGCCCCGAGGAGACCCATAAGTCCATTCTGAGGAGAGGCACCAGCAGCATTCGGTTCTCACTCGACCCCACCTCTCTCCTTCCCCCTCATGCACCCTCCACCCAGTTCCTCTCTTCCCATCTGGTATCAGTGACTCTTTCATGAATTTTCCTGATTCTCCCCCTTGAGGTCTCTTTGTGGCACCCTCCCCACTTAACTCTGAAAGGTACTCCTTTCCCAATCTTAGAACCCTCCCCTCGGCCATGTTCCCCGGGGTTCTCAGCCACCCTTCTAAGTTCTATCATACTTTCTATTTAATCCATTTAAGTGCTCACATTTCTAGCCCTGTCCAGGCTGCAGACCTCTAACTTCACATCATCCCATGATTATGATAAACCAGATATATCTAAAATCAACCTTATCTCCACCATAGATCAAAATTAGTCAATATTTCCTTACTTGAGCTAATTTTAATACCATTGATGTCCATGACCTAAAAAATTTGGTGGTGTCTGTGCCTTCTCCAGTTCCCTCCCCCCTCATACTAATTGATTAGCAAGTTCATCAATACCCCCGTCCTTTAATTTCCACACTGTGGCAGTTGTGTTGTGCTAGAAAGTGTCTTTCACTCAGAAGGGTGTTGTTGGCACACTTGCCAACTGTGAGCCATTGAGTGAGTTACTTTTGCAATCCTATCCCAGTGTCATGGAACAACAAAATCACAGCAGCCAGAGATGATGGGCCTGTGGAGACCATATGAATAAGAAAACCTAGTCCAGGAAGTGAGTTATTTGGGTTCTCTGAGCTGAGGCCCCAAACCAGGTGTGATCCATTGGGTCTTCAGGAAGACCCCATTGAAAAGATAGGACGTTTTCCAAGAAAAAACACATGAAGCCATCCCTGTTGATAAACATGAGGACCATCTCCCCTTAACCTCCAGATGGTACTGAAAGCAGGGCCAATTTTGGAGGGTGTAAAGGAAAGGAGCAGAGTCTGAGAGAGGCCACCTGAAAGAGAGCCCAGGTCAGTATCAGTGGTATCCTCTCCATCTTCTTTCCATAACAGTACCAGAGATTTTCTTTGGCAGGGCATTACCAGTCCCCCCTACCACCATAGGTTGAGGAGACATGACCCCATCCTCACCCCAGGGGCAAGCCTGATTTGACTCATTCAATGTGGGTATCCAGTCCTCCAGCCCAGTTATTGATAGGTTGATTGGAGGAGGCAAATGACCTGCTAGCATTTATCCTGCACTTATGAGAGGAAATCTGCCAGAGACCATGCTAGCTTCAAGAAAGGTGGGCAGAGAAATGGAGAACTCACATCCTGATGACATCATGTGAGCCCCTGGATTAAGCATTGAGCTTTGCCTCACAGCAGCCTTGCCACTGAATGTTTTATGAGCCAATAAATAATCCCTTTTTAAATAATCCCAATTTAAGTGAAGGTTTCTGGTACTTATAAACAAATAAATCCTTGTTGATATACTCTGGGAAGGGTAATATATATATACATACATACATATATATATATACATATATACATATATATATAATATGCATTTAACATATATTAATATATGTAGTGATAAGGACTAGACCAAAAAGGAAGCAGTGAAATCAATCTTTTCTCACCTAACTCACCTGCTAGTCCAGCTCCCTGGCCCAAGGCCTGCCATGCTGCTCTTAGGCATCAGAGACAGAATGTCCTGAGAAGGAACGGCACCTGTTCCTCCCATGGCTGGGAGGGGAGAACAGCCTATGATGCCCAAAGGTGTTTATGGGCTGCTGGGGGCAGCAGCTAAGGAAAAATGGCAGGGTCAGAGTTTGGGAATGGAAAAGGTTTGCTGTGCGTTGACCTTGGGAGTCAGGGTGCATTTCAGAAAAAAAGTCCCGTAAGGGAAGCAGAGAGAAATTAGATGAGGAATGACCTTTGCTAAGTAGACTCTGAGTCTCATAATTCAGAATGTATGCTTGAGCTGAGCCCAGAATGTTAAAATGTTAAAAACTTCCAAAACTCATGCAGAAAGATAGCAGGGAGTTGAGAGAAGTGTTAGGTATGTCCTATCAGGCAGATTCACCATCTGTTGCTTTTAGTAATGTGTGCAGGCCTTGCAAGGGAGATATTACATAATAATTAACATATTTTCTGTCTCATGGTCTTTTGTAGTAGAACCTCAGGAATTACCTAAAAGTCTCCACTACATGTATAATATGTTGAGACTTGAAACACATGTCTTACGTGACCATATACACCGTGCAGAACCAATTGCTGGGTGAAGTCGAGAAGGTATTTAGAACATGTGAGGAGCTGTTTTGTGTCTCACTATCCTAATCTTACTACATATAAGCTTCTTCTCTCCATTACCACTAGGACTTAAAAAAAAAGTCTACCTCCTGCACATATAACAGTGTTAGGCATCCAATAACCATTTGTTGTAACCCTGTGGTAGTCATTAGGGCTGTTTGCCAAATATTTGGGGTTTCCAGGCACATGGGAGAAGTGTACTTTCCCTCTTCCTTTGAACTTAGGCATGGCCACGTGACCTATTTTGGCTAATGAAATGTGAGTGGAAATAATGTGGCAGAAGCATTAAAATCCAATATGCAACTTGCATACTTTTTTTAAAAAAAAACCTCTGGCATGGTGTCAATCAATGGTTGGAGTGGTGGCTGCTCTCGCTCTCTCCTGAGTGACTGATGAGCAGAGCAGTCCCACTGCTCCATCCAACTGCAACAGATTTGTAGCCAGAGCAAGACATACATTGTTGTTATTTCAAGACTTCTGGGTTGTTTGTTAGTGCAACACAATCTAATCCATCCTGATTTATATAAAACTACTGGCAACTATGAGCAACTGTAGTTGATATTAGGGTGAATCAGATGCAAACCTTGACCTCTAGTTGCTAAGCATTTTGAGAAATAATGTGAAGAAAAATTGCAGAAGGTGACACATAAAACATTACTTAAAAATATTTCATAATTTATTCTTAATTTCTTTAACTCAGAACTATTTTTGTTACTAATGTTCATGATTTACATATATAACTATAATCATGATTTTTATATAGTTACTAGAGGCCCAGTGCGTGAAATTCGTGCAGGGGAGGTTGGGGGGGGGGGTCCCCTCAAACCAGCCTGCACCTTCTCCAATCCGGGACCACTTTGGGGGATGTTACTGCCAGTTTAGGCTCAATCCCCAGCACTCGGACATTCCTCTCACAATCCGGGACCACTGGCTCCTAACTGATCACCTGCCTGCCTGCCTGATTGCCCCTAACTACCCTCCTCTGACAACCTGTTTGCCCCTAACTGCCCCACCTGATGGCCTGGTCTCCCCTAACTTGC
>NW_006297811.1:3500192-3524250 GCF_000327345.1 Myotis davidii | reverse complement strand
AAATTTGTGCAGGGGAGGGGGGCGGTCCCCTCAGCCCAGCCTGCACTATCTCCAATCTGGGACCCCTCAGGAGATGTCTGACTGCTGGTTTAGGCCTGATCCTAGGCCTAAACTGGCAGTTGGACATTCCTCTCACAATCCAGGACCACTGGCTCCTAACTGCTCACCTACCTGCCAGCCAGGTCGCCCCCAACTGCCTCCCGGGCCTGATTGCCCCCAACTGCCTCCCTCTGATGGCTTAGTCGCCCCTTACTGCCCACCCTGCTGGCCTGGCCACCCCCAACTGCTCCCCTACCAGCCTGGTCGTGGCTCTATTATAAGTATAACCCCCCTCTGGAAGGTAGGGAGTGAGGATGGTTATTAGGGTTGGTCATCCTTCACTAACCCCCCTGCCGGCCTGGTTGCCCCACACAGCCTGCTGTTCAGTCATTTGGTCGTCCTTCACTAACCCCCCTATCAGCCTAGTCACCCCACACAGTCTGCTGTTCAGTCATTTGGTTATCCCTCACTAACACCCCTGCCAGCCTGGTCGCCCCATGCAGCCTGCTGGTCATTACTGTTACTGTGATGGTGTCACAGACAATTTGAATATTCCTCTATTATTAGTATAGATTGGGTATATGTGGGGGGAGTTTACTTTCTTATTTAAAGATTATTGACAAATAGTTGCCATATATTTTTTACATTAGTCATCACTGTTATAACGGCTATACAAAATTAAATTATTTTTTATTCTATTAGATCATCAGTGTTATAATGAATATATAAAATTAAATTAATTTTGATTCTATTAGATTCAAGTAACAGGAAACTCAACTCAAACTGGCTTAAGTTATATGAAAGTTTACTATTTCACAAATATGGAACATTTCACATATAATGGAAGTTGAGGCTCTGGGTGGATTGATTTAGCAGCTCAGTGTTGTCATCAAGAGCCAGGGTTTTCCACTTCCCTGGCATGCTCTGCTCAGTGTTGATGTCCCCCTCAGGTGTGTCCAAAGATGCGGTAGCGGTTCCAGGGACCATGTCCAGCAGAGTGTCCAGAATTAGAAGATAAATTGCTTCTTCCTGTTTCTGTGAGATACCTTTCCCCAAACTCCTGAGAAAACTTTTTCCTCTCATCTCAGAAGCCAGAATTGAGTCATATTACCATTCACAAGCGTCTCTCTCTCTCTCTCTCTGTCTCTCTCTCTCTCTCTCTCTCACACACACACACACACACACACACTCCTGAACTCCTGATATGGGGTGGAGAATGGGGGTAGAATTATGGTCATTGTAGACCACAGTGTCCCCTATGGACCAACCATAATTAGATAACCAAACTTTTGTTGTTGACTATTTAGGCTGTTTCTTGTTTCCATTAGTATAACCGATGCTGCTGGAAACAATTTGGCATCTGTCATTTCTACTTTCCCACTCCTTTCAAGTTTTCCCAAAGATGGAATTGCTGGGTCAAAGGGAATGAGTATTTTTAGCATTCTTCCTATGTATTACTGCAATTTGATGAGGATTGTAGTAGGGAACAATGCCACCAGCCCTTGTAAATAATATTGTGTTTTATCTTTAAAACATGCTGTAGAGCACTACCCCATTATTAGTTTGACTTGCAATTCCCTAATAACAAGTGAGGCTGAACATTTTCCATAGTTTGGTTTACTCTTACTGGAACGTGTTTCTGTAAAAGGTAGCCCTCTCTGGCACAAGGGTCGGAAATGTTGACGTCTCAATCCCCCAAGTAAACTTGGCATCTCGCTCCCTCTCCAACACAGCAACATTGGAGCTAGGAACTGACTCAACATAAAGTAAACGCGAATTATCTGGAGACGCAAATGATCCAGATGGAACCCGCAGGAGCCCCTTAGCAGGCAAATGTCACCAAGGCTCTAGGCCAAATGAAAGGAATTGCAGACTTTGGAACAGAATCCTTGGAGAGCACTTCAACGCAAATTATTTTTATGACCACATGAAATCATTAAGTTAGGAACATCAAAAAGTTTAAAATGATATTCACATTTTAAAAATTTAAAGAATGGCCCTATTCTCACTAGAATAAATGGGATAAAGGGCTATCTATAGTCAGTTTTAGCTGAAATTTTGATTTGCTAACCAGCTTATCTCCCTTCATTGAAGCAAAATAATCTTTGGTAGTTGTTTTGTTTTGAGTGACACCATTGTCTTCCTCACCAGTTTCCTGTTTCCTAAACATCTTGATTAGACAATACTGTGGGCTTCAAAGATGCCTCTACTATTATTTACTCCAGGCGGCTGCAAAGGCTCTGTCGGGGTCATGAACTCCTTGACATGGTTAGCAATGCATTTCTCAGGAGAGGGTTCAGGGCTATCAGGAGACCACAGAAGGCCCATGGTCATCCTACCATTTCATCCATTTTCATTTGTTACTATGGCTCCCTCCCTCCTTTTTCTTACCCTCCAACTCACTTTCTTTCTTTTTTCACTCAATTTCCCTGAAATAACAACAACAACAACAACACACAGGGTTTTCAGTTGGGCTGCCTTACTTAGGGTTTCATCTCTCTGCTCATTTAAACACTTTGTGTAGTTCTTTTCCTTCATGTAGGATGATCAGGGGACAGGATTTTGTGGTTAATATTTTATACAAAATGTCTAACTTTTTAAAAATGTGTCAAAACATATTCACATACATTATACATTATTTGATTCTTTAGTTTAAAAGTCACTTCAGAATCTTTTGTTGCTCATATACACATTAATATTTATTCTGGGTAACAGTAAGCAAGTTTTCTTGGCTTTCTGGAGTTTTCTTTGGGCTCATTTGCAAAGTGCAGCAAAATTGCAGAGGGACTCCAGCGCCTCAAAGGAAAAGATGCATCTTGTCTGCCCCTCGCCTGTTTGGCTGCATCATTCTGGCTTAAAAATTAGGTAGTTACATACATGCATTTTCTTAGCCCTAAAAATGCTCCATGTACACAAAGCAGTCCTTGTTGTGTCCAGAGTCTATAGAATTTTGGATATTTGTCCCAATATCAGAACCTCAGGGGTATGTTTTTTTTTTTCTCGATTCTAATAGAAAATTACAAAAAAAAAGTACAAAAATAAGTCGTCTGTTTTAGAAACAAGTAGATATAAGCGAAAAAGTAATCTAAAAAAAATAGTCCTCTGTCCAAAGATAGAGTCATAAACACAAGAGCTATATTCACATCTGAAAGGTGGACTGGAACCCACAGTGACGTGGTGTGCCTGGGGGACTCCCACCTCCTTCATTTTTTAAAAAAATATGAAGGGGTCAGAGAGAAAGGCTCAATGTAGTTGCCAAATAGGCAGCACAGAATCCTATATAGAGGCTCCCACCTGGATGGTATATGGAGAGGCAACAAAAGGGCAGGGTTTTTACATTTGATGTAAATTCAAGGCCAAATGCTGGAGAAGTTCTAGGGAGAGCCGCACAGAGATGGGCTATAGATTCTAGAATACCCGCATCTTCTCACCTGCTGGGGGCTGCTGGAAGACCAGGGCTGGGACCACCCTCTCAGTGATGTTTGTGAAGTAAGGGTTTAGGTTTTAGTGGGTTGGCGATTGGTGACTTAATGCCTACGTCTGATCTCTGCTGGTACCAACCAGGGGGACACCACATTTGACCTGAAGTTTGCTGAATGAGGGGGTACATGGGACTAGTTTCTTCATCCATAGGGCACATTCAGTGACTGCATCTGGTTTAGGAGAGTAGCATATCAGGGGAGTGAGAGCAAGAGTGAGAGTGAGAGAGAGAGAAAACACATGTATGTGCATTTTAATTCCATAATTTCATACTGTAAGGAAGGCCTTAGTTGGTAACAAAAATGTGCATATGGGGAATTTTATTTCTTGAATCCACATTTCTACACAGGCAAAGTCACTCTGAGTTTAATTAGTTTTCTCTCTCATTCACATTGTTTGCCCTATTTCTATTTAATACATTTAATGGTCTTTCACTGGAATTTGCTTTTCAATATTCCTTTCTCCTTTTCTTTGAATTCCTTCTGCTCACCATCTAATTCCCACTTTTTTCTTTGTATCAACAACTTCTTTCAACCTTCCTCTGACAAATTCAGTGAAGCCCCATTTTAATACTGTTTACAGCCACCTCCTCCCTTTTTTGGTGATTAAGAGAACTGAACATTCTATTTAAAAGGCCCTTTTCAGGTGGTATCAGGTGGCTTTGGTGAAGTTGGCCAGAGCAGAGCTTGCCTGGAGAAAGGGATGGGTTTTATTTTTTTAAAATATAATTTATTTTATTTTTTACAGAGAGGAAGGGAGAGGCATAGAGAGTCAGAAACATCAATGAGAGAGAAACATTGATCAGCTGCCTCTTGCACACCCCCCACTGGGGATGTGCCCGCAACCCAGGTACATGCCCTTGACTGGAATCGAACCTGGGACCTTTCAATCTGCAGGGAGACACTAACCACTGAGCAAAACCAGTTAGGGCCAGGGATGGGTTTTAAGTAGCTGGGGAGATGCATATGCTATAGAGTAGAGCTGAAGTGAAGAAGGCATTTGCATATCAGTGACTTTAAAATGTTTATAATATATATTTTTATTTTTTATGGAGAGATAGATATTTTTATTGATTTCAGAGAGGAAGGAAGAGAGAGAGAGATAGAAACATCAATGATGAGAGCAAATCATCCATCAACTGCCTTTTGCACACCTCCTACTGGGGAATTGAACCGTGACCTCCTGGTTCACAGGTCATCGCTCAACCACTCGGCCGCACCAGCTGGGCCGTATAAATGACTTTTAATAAATATCCTTGGCACAACTTTCTATTTAGAACTTACTTTTGAAATCTGAGAGGGGTTAAAATGAAGACCATAAACCTGCAGTGCTGCAATGGGAGTTCGGTAAGTGAAAGTGTTGTCAGACCCTGAAAAGTTTAGGCACCTATGGGCCAATGCATGAAGAATGAAATATGAGGAAAACTCTGGAAATTTCTCAACATGATGAATACAGAAAACAGTGAGAAATTTGCTTCCAAGCAAGCCTGGATAAGACTGTGTTTACAGCTGTGCATGTAAACAAGGAAACCAAGCACAGTGCTCACAGCATGAGCCCTTGACATCATGTTTTTGTTACAGGACTGAAAACTATGCATAAAAATTGGAAGATTACTTGGCATTTAAATGCAAATGTGAACTTAGTTACAAACCTCTAAAGATGCATGTAATTTTGAAATTTCTCTTAACTCTGCATCTTGTAGCAGGTTATTTACACTTCAGCCACCCATATCTAATTTTTGACCTATCAGGCCTTGTACTGACTCAATAAAGTAAATAGATATTTAGGTCAAACCAGAAAGATATCACAACACTGCTAGAATGTTATGTGCCCAAAGGGAGAAGGCTGATTCTGACAGCAGGGATTATAAATGTTTTAAAGTAATTAAAACCTGACTTGCTTCACTTGATGTATGCCGTTTTCAAAATGTCTAATTGTTTGCACAATTTAAAATAAGGGGGAAAAACATGGCAACTTTACTGAGCCAAGAGGGAGTTGTTTGAAATGGTTCAAGTTATGTTTAGATTCATGGAAGGGTATTTGAGAGAGCTCTGAGGCTGCTGGAAAGGATATTTTTTCAGATGATTAAATGCAAATATTGTTTTAAAATGCTTAAGAAAATGATTTCAGAATAAGCAGGAAGTAAAAAAACGATGGGGTGGGAAGCACGAGGTGAAGGAGGGGATTGTTTGGGAGGGATTGCTCCTCCCTCCGTGACCCAGTCTTGATCTCCGGGGATCTGAAGAGTCTTTGTTCTGGGAGCACATAGGCAGGAAGGAAGATGAGGATGCTGAGGCAGCAAGTGAATGCCTGGCTGAGAGGTGTCTAGGGTGTACCCTTCTCACTTTCCTCTCCAAGCTGGCAGGCAATGCCTACGTTCCCCGGGACGCCTGAGGTTTGGGAGTTCACTCATGTGTACAGCCCCCTGAGCAAGTCGGAGAGACCTGTCCTGACCCCCCTGCGTCCCCTTTCTAGTATTCGATACTAAAACCAACACCATGGTGCCCACACCAAAAGACCAGCTGGAAACCACAGTGCTGTTACATCCTTTCTTCATAAACTCTATCAATTTGAATTTGGTTTATATTTGGATTAGATTATGTATGAGGAAAG
Source organism: Myotis davidii (assembly GCF_000327345.1). Lineage (NCBI taxonomy): Eukaryota > Metazoa > Chordata > Mammalia > Chiroptera > Vespertilionidae > Myotis > Myotis davidii. The sequence continues at coordinate 3,518,118 of NW_006297811.1, read as the reverse complement.
TGGAGACTTATTTTAGTCGGGGCCTTCTACTGCAGATGGCGGGGCTACTTTGCATGTAGGAGACGGGCGGGTGGATTTGGAGACATCAAAGGCTCTTGTGGCTTAAAAAGTTCAATGCTGAAGGGAAGTGACTCCAACTGACCTGGAGACTGGGAACTGAAATATCTGTTAGCAGACGTTGGAGCAACTGTTCTCCGTGGGGTTTCTGCTGCGGTTGAGGTGGGACCTGGTGCAATTTCAATTTATATCTCAACATTTCTGCTTTTAATCTAACATGAATTCAGAAAGGGAAAAACTGCCCCTAAATTGGAGGAAGTTTCAGGAGCTTCAGGGAATCTGGTTTCCCATGGGTTTAAATCATCCACTTGCTGACAAGAATGTTTTATCAAGGCAAGAGTTCTCTTTCAGCTCTGAGTTCAGCTCCAACTTAAAGCGATTCTGAATTGGAATTGTGCTTAGCATTGGCAAGGGAGAAAAGTCACAGGAAAGGACTTCTAAAGGCTTCTTGGACTTCAAATGGCTATTTCACAACAACTTTGTGATGAGTTAAGTGTAAATGAAATTCACGTGGGTTTAAGAAATTAAGACAAAAAAGTTCTTGGCAAAGAATATTTTGGAATTTACCAAATTCAAGCCATTTGAGGAAGAGTTGGAGACAGTCTTTATGGGCTCCAGCATGTCGCTGGGCTCCCCCGTCGCTCCTTTCTCTTCTCCACCCATCACCAAGGTGTCCTACAACCTGTAACACTTCACCCTGGCCAAAGGTCTAGAGCACAGGAGGTCCTCTAGTGCCTTCTTGGTCTGCCGAGGAGGACCGGGGTCATGCTTTGAAGTCCACAGCAACAACCTGTACTTGATTTTGGAGTTACAGAGACACGGAAGGAAGGTAGATTGAGAAGCTAATTGCGGTAGCTGCCTGGAAGCATTTTCTAACCTCCACAGGGGGAATTTCAGAAGAGAGAGAGATTAAAAAAAAATCCAGCAAGAATAAGTTGATAGTGGTGGATGTACACATTGCTGTGACCGGTTCCACTGGTCTGCCTTCCATCGATCGCTTCATTTCAGCAAACATTTGATGAGCACCCATTGTGAGCCAGGGAAAAATGCAAGCAAGTGGATACTGCCATCAAGAAACCTGTGGTCTATTCAAGAAGAAAGGACAAGCTCACAGATAATTAACTCAAGCTGATTAAGAGAAATGCTAGAAGGGATGCAGAAGTGGCTCCAGTTTGAGAAAAGAGGAGGTTCCATCTGGCTAGCCTGATGAAGAGGGTGACATCCGAGTTCTATTCCATGTCCAGTTTCATTATAAGCCCCGGAGAGCTGTCCACTTGCTGGCCTCCAACATTCCTCATCTCCCAGCCCAGCTGTACAGTGGCCGCCAGAATGTGCTTGCCACAGAATTCACATAGTTTCTCTTCCAGCCCCAAGGCAGGTGCTAACAAAGCCAAACTGAAGCCCTGGGCCAGCATCCCACAAGCCCTAGTCTGTGAGAACACTGCTTCTCAGAGAGGAGAGAGGACTCGTCCGAGTGGACGTCCTAGCACATGTATGCCCACCCCCCTCGCGCCCCACCTCAATGATGTCATAGCAACCCTCAGGGCCAACTTCAAATTAATTAATTTCCTAGACATCTGTATCGACCATGAATGTATGCAAGCTGTTCTCATTTCCTAAGAGAAAGCCATGAGGAACCAGTTTTCATTAGTTCAGGTGTTTGCCTCTTCCAGCTGTTTATTTTTGAAGACAAACACAATCTGCTGTATATTTTCTTGACTGCTAGAAGGTCACGGGACTCCTAGGGTCCAGAGCCCCTCTTTTCAATTTCTCTCAAATACTACTAAGTGCTCTGCGGTGGCCTCATTCCTCATCCCAGCTGTCCGTTGCTTCCCTAGCTCTTATCCACTCAACCGCCTAGCTCCTTCCATCTAATTCAAAAGTATTTGGGCATCTAGACATGTCCTCGGGCTTCAGGGAGCCACAGGGCAGGTCTGTGACAGTCTCCCCTCAGGAAACATTAGGCTCCTCAGGATGCTGCCTAGTCTCATTGAGTTTTACCAACTCCCTGGACCCCGCCATTCACAGCCACTTGCCTTTCCCTTAAGTGATCCTGTACAAAATAATAAGACTTCTGTAAAAAAACAGCAAACAAAAAACAAAAGTTGATCTGGGAAAGAAAAGACATTTTTGGCAAAATTTGACGCATAGGCACTATTGATTTTTTTAGGAGTGTTTTACAGAGCGAAAGTCACTTTAGTAGTTTGAGAACACTGTGATATGTAATGCGTTCAATTTGTTTTGCCCATAAAGCGATCATATTCCATAGTCTCAATATGAACTATAATTTATTCAGAAATAATTGAAAGGAGCTAAATTGGATTTCTTGAAATGTTTTTAATGTTTTTGCAGAAGACATTTTGAGTTTATGAGTCTGAAGAACCTGGCAGCTCTACTTCTTGCCATTGTATGCGCTGGCGAAGGACTGGAGGGTGATACCCTCAACATGCTGGAAAGATTCCCGGGAAATATAAAAATAACAACAGCAACAATAACAACAACAGAAACAAGCCTGTGCTTTTCTTCCAAGTTTCTCTCCTGGGACTTTCTTTTCCCAGTACTTTTCTCTGGAATTTGTGGATGTCTAAGTACTCCTCAGAATTCTTTCTGTGTCTGATGCTGATGGGCGGGGTCTCTCTGCCACCCTGGATTTAACTGCTGGCTGCCTTCTTCCCCCACCCTCTGCTCTCTTGAGTCCTCTTCCCACATAAGTTCTTCTGAAGTGTTTGAAGAAAAAAGTACAGACATGCATTTTTTTCAGGTTTGCAGCTGTTTTCCATGGTTGCCTGGGCTGCTCCATTCATAGGCAGACATCAATGAGTAGTAACTTGGGAAGCATAAATGCTCTCTGCTAGCCTCCAGCGTCAGTCTGGAGTCCTTGCTCAGTCAAGATTCCCAGTGACTAAGAGAGGGTTGTGGGTAATGGGTCTTGGTGGTTGGTTGTTAGGAGTGTTTCTCTGTAAATAGGTGGCAAAGCCCTTGAGGGTAGATCTATTTTATTCATCTCTGTCTCTCAAGTATTTAACTTTGTGCACAAAACATAGTAGGCACACAGTATTTGATATTGTTCTAATGAATGAACAAAAAATTTTATATAAAAAGGATCTTTAGTAATTTTGAATTTAAAAATATTACACGATGCAAGTCAGACCCCCAATGAAGGAGAGAGGAAGAGAAGTTTGGATAGAGCATCTGGACCGCTGTGCATTCGAAGGAAGGTTTAGCAAAACCATCCAGAGTCCTCAAGCCAAAATCAGCTGTCAGAAGAGTCCTGGGTCTTCCAGGAATGAAACTGTTTTAGCAAACTTGCCCTGCCAATCACTGGCTGGGAGCTGCTGGTGGGAGGCATAGTGTGTAGCATCATAGAGGCTCCCTGTGATGGGAGGTCTGCAAGGGTATTCTCATGGTATTCTCATATCTTTACTTTAATTCGTCTGAAACACCCAGAAAGAGCACCATCTAAGGAAACATCATTCTCTTTATAATTGAAGTCAGGTTTATTGATAATTCTAGAAAAATGCTTTATATTATAGAATAAAGTATACACCTTTACATATACTACTTCAAGTGAACATTTTAACAACCCAATGATACTGATAAGACAATGTAGCAGGCTGATTTCTAATCCCCATTCCTCCCTTCTTCCCTTGTAATAGAATCCTTGACTTTACCTACGTCCATAACTATTCAGAATAAAAATTGGTTTTCCAGTTTGCCTTGCAGTAGGTGTGAATATGACTAGTTTCTGACCAACAAAAGTGGACATACTGTGTGCAACTCACAGGAAATGTATGAAAATGGTGCACTCTTCTGCCTAGAATACAGATGTGATGGTGGTTCAACCATTTTGAACCCTGAGGTATAAATCTCGTGCTGAAAATTACAGAGCAACAATGTAGACGGAACCTGGAACCCTGACTACATGGAGTACCATATCAGCCCTGGATTGGCCAACTCCAGACTTATTTTATAAATAGGTGAAATAAACTTCTATGTTTTAAAAGTCACTCTTATTTATGGTTTTCTATCACTCAAAACTAAACCTAATTTTACCAATATAGGCAGTTCTTTGTGAAATTGGACCCAGCGAGGCTGAAAGTGACATACTCCTCATGACACAGAAAATAAGTGGTGAAGTGGGAATTTTAACCAGTTCTCCCAACTTTTAAATTGAATGACCTTGGAATTAAATTTGAAGTTTGCGTTAAACTTCATTGCATCACAATTACCTAGGCACTACTAAATTCTTCTAGAAAAGTCTTCCCTTTCAGCTTAAGCTTCTTTGTCCGTAGATGGAAAGAAATACTTTTTGCTATCAATATTATAGGGTTTCTGAATGATTTCCATGAGATAGTCATACATATAAAAGTGCTTTGTAAACTCCAAGATCTCAGGAAAAAACACACAATTTTATCATCTTTAATTTCCTCACTTCAGATTTGAACAACAGGAACAAAAAGTGTATGTTCCTTTATATGAAGTGGGACTGACTCAAAGAAACTTCAGGAAAGTCCTAACCAGATTATTAAATGGTAAACTGGAGGATGAGGGAGAAGGATAATTTATCACTTAAAAGATTATATTTGAAATTTATAACGTTTCATTTGATGATTATGATTAAACAACATAAGCTTCTTAGACACCAGAGCTTTGTCTCATCCTTCTGTGTACCCTACATTTACTGTGCTTGCTTACTGTTTGTTGTAACTGGTTGGTTGCTTAATAATTACTGTGAATATTATTCCTGGAAGTTTAAGAAGTGGTGAGATCCATGAACACTATCAGTGTTTTAAATCCTCACCCAAGGAAATGCTTTCATTGATTTTAGACAGAGAAGAAGAGAGAGAGCTCGAAGGAGATGAGTTGCCTCCTTTGGCCCCTAACCAGGGATTGAACCCATAACCTAGGTATGTGCCCTGACTGGGAATCAAACCCACAGTTTTGGCATATTGGGATGATGCTCCAACCAACTGAGCCACCCAGCCAGGGCAAACACTACCATTTTTAAAAGATCATGTTCTTTTCAATTCTTGACTTCACCTTTTGTCTTTCCTGACTTAAAATGTCACAATATTTACCGATTGCTTAAATTATCAGATTTTTAGTTCATTTGTTTAGGTTTTTGGGCCAAATTTATCTCTTTGTAAGTTTTATTTTAACTCATAAACTTGATTCTAACTATAAAAAATGAGGAAAATTGTAAAACCTTTTTTTACTGAAATTAATTCAGAATAAATTATTTAGCTTGTTTGTACAATTCTTAGCTCAGAACCATTTTTATGTGAATTTATAACATTTCATTTGATGATTATGATTAAACATAGTGAAGTAATGGAAATTTTGTTACGGAATATTGGTTGTATATCAGTTCTAATTGAATGAATTAATGAGCAAGAAGTTGTGGGGTCATGATCCCCCTAAGGCTGGAACAAATAGCCTTGCATGGTCTGTGATGTAAGAGACTTACTTCAGAAGACAGGGGTTTTGGCTCTCCCCTTTACATATTTATACAAAATAAAGATAAGCCTTCCTGCCTATTACAAATGAGATCATAATGCATGAATGCATTTGATTGGTTATATTGCATTCCATTCCACTAGGTAATAGCAAGTATATAAAATTGTTACAGAAACATAAAAAGAGAATGGGTATATGAGATAATTCATGGAAAGTCCCTTTACATGTAGTGGCCACATGAGTTAAATATTAACTCATGTGGCCTTAAATATTTGGACAGCAAATCCTGGGAATGGTGAGTAGACAGACAAAGATGATAGCTATGGTGCTTAGATATTTAAGAATGTGACTTTTTCGATTTCTGAAGACGGCACTTTTTTTTTGGATGTTTAGGACAAAGCACTTTAGGGATGATCAGTACTACTTGGGGTGGATCTACATATATTTATAGCCATAAAGTGCTTCTTACTGTGAAATAGTAATGTAATTCCAATGTGCAGGTTATGCCATACAGCGCAGTGTAGTGAGAGCAGTCAGAAGTCATGGGTTCAAGCCACAGCTTAGCTACGTCTAGCAATGGGACCATGCACAAGTTACTTCACCTTTCTGAACATCAGTTTCATTCTTGCGGAAATAAGAAGTTTGGGTTTGCCCTTCCAAATCTACATTCACCTTCGGATTTGAATATGCTACAGTCTACTGCCATGTATGTGACGGAGTTGAAATGGAAGACATATGACTCCAACATGAACAGTTGCTCACGGAGCTGAAATTTTGATGCATTTGCATCGAGGAAACACTGCCCAGGGGAAATATTAAGTCAGGGGGTGGTGGGGGGGAGATGACTTGGGCGGGGGGCTGACTTGTAAAACAGAGGAATGGCACGGGGCGGGGGGCGTACAGGGTTTACGTTCCTCAACTCTGAAAGTTCGGAGTCACAAATGCTATATATACACGATTCAGATGAAATCTGAAACAATTATTAGATATTTTCTAACTACCCAGGGGTTTGTAATGGTGTCTGACAAAACACATGGTTGACATCACATTTTTCAATTTTTATCCAGATGTTAGGTGTCAGATGAGCCCAGCCAAAGGCCATCCATACTACACAAAGGCAATTGTAAGTGATGGAAAAAAAAAATCAGTTCCTTTAGTTGCCATAGAGAACATTAAAAAACCAAATTATTGACTTGGGTTTGACATTAGCATGGCTGAGTTCAGCCAAACTGAACTGTTTTATGGCCTAAGTGGGTGATTATTGTTTAAGATCCTTCCCTTTGCTGTTTATGCTATCAGTCTGCTTTTGTATTTTATTATTTTGAATATATCCAACCCCCTTCACTTTTAGCAGACAACCTCGCTCTATGGTTCAGGACTCTTTTAGCAAGTGAGAGAAAACCCAGCCCAAACTGGCTTGAGCAAAAGTAGAATTTATTGGTTAAACTAACCGAAAAGTCCAGGAAAATATCTGGCTTCAAATGAAGCTCAGAGCAGGCCCTTGGTCTATATCACCAGGACCTGGTTTTTCTCAACCCTCTCTCTCTCCTTGGCTCCATTTCTTCTGGTTCAACTTTATTCTCAGAGAGGCTCTTCCCATAATCGAAACAAGGTAACTCATCTCCTCCCTTGGAGCCTTATGGGAAAGCTTCCTTGCCTCTTTATCAGAAGCCGCAGCAAATGCCCCATCACATCCTATTAGCTCTAGTGGCTACATGCCTGGTCCGTCTCTAAAGACTGAAATGCGATGTTCTGATTGGGTGAGGACAAGGTCTTGTGATCCGCTCTAGAGTCATAGGGCCGAGAATGGAAGGAGATTGTTCTCCAAGAGAAATCAAGAGTTGGTTATCAAAAGAAGGTGACATGGAGGTAGGATGCCCAGACCCAAATGTTGGAACCTACTTCACTGAGACAAACAGAACCTCTTCCAGCTTGTTCATACCTTCTTTCTTGCCATGGCTCAGAAGAATGGAATACACCTCCCTCTGTTTAAGGACACTATACCTATCATTAGCTCTGAATTCTTCCATCCAGTCTTAGACCTGACTTCATCAATCCTGGTTACTATTTCATATATTTTTATCATCTCCCTTTTTTTTTTTTACTGGTTTTTGCTTTAGCTTATAAACATACTCAGGTCTATTCTATCATAACTCTCCCCCCCACCCCCCAACCCCCCTCTTTCTCAAATTATTTTGACTCATCTCTTGCTTTTAGCTGCTATCTAATATGTCTCCTCTCCTTCTCATAGGCTGCCCCCCCAAAAAGATGTGTCTATGTTCCTTGTCTCTACGTTTTCATGTATCACCCACTCTCAGCCTGTGGTCTCTATACCTCTGGCATTATACTTCCCATGTTAGGCAATCTTTGTTCATGAAGACCGACCTTACTGTGAGTATTTTGAGCAGAGAGAGATTTACTATAAGGAATTACAGCCTTTTGCTTTGGGGAGCAGAGTTTAAGGAAGCTGCTATTGTTTCACAAAATCATAGTAAAATACAACTAATAAATTCTGCTGCCTGCAGCACTGAAGTAGATGATATCAGGATGTGGCCCAGAAGCCTCTGGTAAATCTGTAAATCCACTACCTACTGATGCTCAAGTACATGCCCTCAGGGAGCCACACGCCCTGCTCACTGCTTTCTCATTCTTATGTTCATGGCTTCTATTTACAGAATCTAAATGGGAACATTACTGGCAAGGGAGTTGGAAAGATGCAGTTTCTAGGCTTTCAGCTCCTACAGTTGAAAGGGGAGCTTAGAAGGGTGAGACTCATCCTGAATATTAATAGACTGTATCTGGCACATTATCAGTCTCCCCCCTCCCCCAAAGGTTCTGTCCTTGAACTAACACAGTTCTTGCTCACACTGTGAATTCCCCTTGAGTTATCTCACCCATTTGCATATTTCTAATCATCTGCAGGCTGCGGAAGCCTCTTCCACAGATTTCTCCTCGAATCTCACCTTAGTACAACTCCACTGAAACTTTTCATCTGATTTCCCCATAAAGGCCACAAACTCAGCTCGTTTGAGAATGAAATCTCTATTGTTGCTCCTGAACCTGCTCTTCTTCCAGATTCTGTTTCCTTAAATATTTAAGCAATCACTACATCTGTCCTATCTTTGCCACCTGAACTCTACTGTCTTGACTCAGCAACTCATCATCTTTCACCTGGGCCACTGCAGCCTCCTACCCGGACTTCCTGCCCAGTCTCACCTACCTTGAATCTGTTCCTCAAAGCCTCTGAAGACATTGACCTAAAAACACAAATCTTCAATGATTCTCATTTGCTCAGAACCCTGTATTGGCTATTTATAAGGCTGGAAAAAGGGAGCAATCATTCATCAGACAATTCTCAATAATTTATCAAATAAAGTAGACAGATAGGCTGCAAATATTCATAAAAGACCAAATGGAGATGAGAATTAGAACAGGGAGAGAGAAAAAATGTGTTCCAAACGCACTGATCCTAATTACCCAGAATGAATGTTCTAGTGTATTGGTTGAAGTTTTGGGGCTGGGACATCTGACGAAAAGTTAATCTCTTAGGCGATAGCTTTTCATATAAAGTTTATTAGACAGTCTTGTTAAGTTTGCGGGCTTTATATTGATTTCTCATGTATTCTTAGTTTATTTCATATTTTTAGGGTGGACCTCCATGTGTGAACTCTTTAGATACCAGACATATGATGCATAGGGAAAAGATGATCAGAAAAAGACAGAGAGAAAGGAGAAATACAACTCTGCTAGATACAATTTAAGTTGGGAAAAAATCCTCGGGAAGGAGTACTATTGCCCTGCCTTCTGCTACCACAATGCATTTGATTAACCTGCTCATAACCCTCATTGATAATGGTGTTCTGTATGCTTCCTTCATCTGAGTGAGTTCAGGTCTATGAGGAGAAACAGTATAAGAAATATTTTCTAAATGCCAACGGAAGGCAGGGATGCAGAGGGGGAAAATGCTGGTAAAATAGTCTCCCCTGGAAGTAGATATACTTGCACATACATGTAACGTCTGGATGCCCAAACTGAGCCGTGATCTCTGTGGCTAATAATCCTGCTTCATTTCCCAGGAAAGGGACTTCCTTTAGTGTTGGAAGATTGGTGTGGACCGAGGGCTGCTTCCCTTACTCTGTCTCTGTAACCTTCTACCTTTGCTTTCTATCATATCAAAGTTCGCTTTCATTTCTCCTCTTCCCCCTCTTCTTCCTCCACCAACACCACCTAAAGTGTAAATCCTATCCTGGCTTTTGAGACATGGAGGAGACTGACGGGGAATGATTAAGGAAATAATAAAAATTTTATTTTCACATTTTAAGCAAAACTGGTGATTAATTTTATACCAATTTAAGGATTTAATCTCCTAATGATTGATTAATAGTTTATCTCAGTAGTGGAAGCATTGTATATAAGCAAAATTATAACTCACACTGTATAGCAATTTATTAACCTGTGTGGTTTGAGTCTGAATATGTTAAGTACAGTCTCTCTACACTTACAAAAGAAACAGGAAGGGGAAAGTCGGACCTTTAATTCTGTTAACGATGATACTCATGTTTATTTGTTTGTAGGCTCTCTCTTGAATATTAGAACTCTCAGTCTACCCCTGAGTAAAGTCAGTGTGGCACCGTGGTGAAGACAGCAGTCTCTGGAGTCAGACTGCTCAGGTTCAAACCTAGGCTTTCCCAGTTACCACATGAATGAAATTGACAACTTTTTGAAAACCTCCTGTGTTGCCATTGCTTTATCTCTAAATTGAGAATTGTGGTAGCTCATAACTTGAAGGCACTCTGTGAGGATTATGGGTATTGATATGAATATAGTATTTAGATCTATTCCTGGCATGTAAGACTTACATATATGATACTTTAAAATGTGTAATTGAAGACCAGAAGAATAAACAAAATGAAAACAACCTTATAGGTACAGAGGACAAATTGGTGGTCGCCAGATGGGAGGGGAGTTGGGAAAATGAGTGAAAAAAAAGTGTAATGGAATCAATAAGTACAAATTACCAGTTATAAAAATAGTCATGGGAATGTAAAGTACAGCATATGGAATATAGTCAATAATATTGCAATAACTATGTATGGTGTTACTAGACTTATGGGGCTGATCACTTCATAAGGTATATAAATGTCTAATCACTATGTTATACACCTTCACATGTAATTGAAAAATAAAATTTAAAAATGTGTAATTGAAGGCCAAACTAACAACTATTTTTAAATTACCTTGTTTATAGTTTTAGAGCATTTTTTTTGAACTTCCTCTAGTGGACATTTTCTGTCCAAAAGTGGAGCTCATACTTCATTCTGCAGAAGCCTCTGAGCAACCAGTACTTTTTTCAAATGCTTTATAAACTAGTCTGACAGTGAAAATCATTAGGTATTCCCCCTAGAATTGACAGCTTTTTGAAAACCTCCTTGTGTTGCCGTTGCTTTATCTCTAAATGGAGAATAGTGGTAGCTCATAACTTGTGGGCATGCTGTGAGGGAAGACTACATTCAAAGCAAATTATATGCATGTTTCCTAAAAGTGTTAATGTGCTAATCTGTTGGTTCCCTGATCTAGGCAAAATGCCATCCTATTGCACATGAGCAAAATCCCATCGTTCGTGAAGATTTCATATAAATATTACCCACTGTGCTTCACATTTCCAAGTGTTCCACTTCCCCATTAAAGTCAACAAGCTGGAACTGGCATTGGGATCAGTAGAATGATTTCATCCAAATTACAACCCCACGTCCTTCTCATAAGGAAGAGTGAGCTGATTAGGCTATGAATTCTTTCACTCTAGTAAACATTTTGATTCTGCCTTGTAACAACGAAACCATTACTTGTGAGACATAAACTTTCTACTTTTCCCTTGGGAAATGTCTCTAAATATATCTGGGGTTCATGGATAGTGCTGCTGAATATTAAGTACAGAGAGAAGCCAGTGGGAGTGTGCTTTTGATACGATGGAAAGAGAATGAGAGAGAAACAGTGCCAGAGAATGAGGTGAAGAGCTGCTCTGGTTATACTCAAGGACTGGGAGGTAGATGGAAAGAGTTAACAGGACCTGGGACGATGCACCTTGCTCCTTTCACGGCTCAGTGTCTTATTATGCTGTACTTTTACAAGTTGATGATTTTCACTCCTCAAAATGGTGTTGACCTTCTGACCTTAGCTGAAATCAGGAAATTCTCAAACATTCAGTTTCCCCAGTTCATGTTCCCAATCTAAAATAAATGACTGCAATTGCATGTGCTCATTTTCTTCCTCCTTCCCTTTCTTCCTTCCTCCCTTTCTCCCTTCCTTCCTTTCTTCCTCTCTTCCTTGCTTTCTCTCTCTCCCTCTCTCCCTCTCTTTCATCTATCTTATCCTTCCTTCCTCCTTATTATCCTCCCTGCCTCCTTTCTTTTCTCATTATTTCATTTTTCTCTTTATTTCATTTTTCTCATTTAGTTTGACCTTCCTTTTTATTTTATCCCAAACAACTCACCTCTTTAAAATAATAATGTTAATTCAAGCACAATCAGGTTTACAAGGTATTCAGGAGAACACGATGCTACATGTTATGTTCCAAGGTTAACAATTGAGCCATAGGTTAGGGATTTAGACATGCCCATGTGCCCATTCTTGGCCAAGTACATCACTTTTGCTTCGCATGTACCGTAGTGCTCTGTAATCTGAAACTTGCCATAATTGACACGCTTGCATTTTACCTCAGGGCTTGTTCCTTCATAAGTGACTACCTTTGCTTGCACCCTACTTGGTGGGAAGGCTCCATGTTCCTTTAGGCCCTTTATTGTCTTCTCTTCTATGGGAGGGCAAGTCACTACGTTTCAGGAAAAAGGGCTAAATCTATCATTTATGGTGTGTTGACCCTCTAGGACAGGGGTGGGCAAACTTTTTGACTCGAGGGCCATAATGGGTTCTTAAACTGGACCGGAGGGCCGGAACAAAAGCATGGATGGAGTGTTTGTGTGAACTAATATAAATTCAAAGTAAACATCATTACATAAAAGGGTACGGTCTTTTTTTTCAATAGTTTTATTCATTTCAAACGGGCCGGATCCGGCCCACGGGCCGTAGTTTGCCCACAGCTGCTCTAGGAGGGGCTTTATAGAAATAATTTTGGGATTGTAGTTTGTAGTTTCTATCTCCCTTAATTATCTACCTTATATTTGACATAATTGTTGAGGGGTGACCATAGCATGAATGAATTTACAGGCTATGAAGTAATTGGTGCCAAAGGCTCAAATCATGGCTCAGGGTTTCCTCTCTACATTCCCTCCACATTATCTTGACTACAGAGTATGTTTATTTAATATGATTTTGAATTATGATGTTTTATTCTGAATATAAAATCAATAGATTTTTTGAAGAAAATTTAGAAATCTCCCAAAGCAAACAGAAGCAAACTCATCCAGAATCTCACCTTGCAGATATAATACCCTTGAACACGTTGGTGTTTTTTATTTCAGTATTTGTTTTGTACATCCGACATTTGTAACCAAAGTGGAGTCTGTCACTTATATGTGGCTTTGTCTTTTGTCTTTGCTCAGTTAGCATTATATGGTGAGGATTTGATGATTATACCAAATAGTCTTCAAAAACACAATTTTTAGATTGTACACATTTTCTGTCTTAGCTTTGTACTCTGATTTGGTTTCTCAATCCAGAGCCTCTCACTTTTGGGATAAAATTTGTTCTTTTCAGTCCTCAGTTTCACCTTGGAATGAGGTCACTTGGATGGCAAAACTGAGAAATAAGGGGTCCCAGAGCATAATCTACACTGCTGTGTTCACACTCCTTTGCCTTGTGACTCAAGAAGTCAGAAAATGGAAGGTCCCAGTTTGCTCTAGTGATGAGGCCCTCACTTGGCTCTTTGGCGTTAAGGTTGTCAAAGAATAAAATCACATAAAGCCCTCATCCTCTGGACCTCTCCTGCTATGGCCACCTGGCCTCTGGCCGGTTCTCCCTGCACTGCTGGGACTGCCCACCGTGCACTCCTGCATCTGCTTCCTTTCCACAGGACATGCTAACCACTTCCTCTCTCCTCCTTCTGTTTCTCTTACAAGCCTCAACATCTCCCCCTTAAAGCTTTCCCCTGTTCTCACAGAATCAGGGGACCTTTCCTCTGTCCTTCATAGAGATCAGCTTTTCTGTCTTTTTAGAAACTCTGGGAGTTCTTTTCTTTGTTTATATTGCTATCGCCCCCATTGTGGCAGCATGTGCTTGATTCACCTTTGTGACTTCAGCCCCTAACTACCATGCTTGACCCAAAGCAGGCATGGATGTTGAATGGTTAGATGATGGATAAATGAATGACTAAGTGGTCCACTCTGAAGTGACAGAATCAGAACGATGCTATATTTGCTCTAGACAGCATTGTAAAGTTAGGGTTCCCACAATAAAAGGAAATGCTATTTTTTGTGTATTTTCAAATTTAAAATTAATATTTTAGATGAGCTAAACACACCCATAAAAATATTGAATACCTCTCACCTTTCCGGCCACATTTTGCACATTTTGCATCTTCTCACTGTTCATGCGGCAGCCTTTGCAGGATCCTTCCTCCTGTCTATGCTTCTCGGGGCATTTGTATCTGCTGGTCCCCCAAGAAAAAATCTCATCCTTTTCCTTCTTACTATGCCAATTTCAGCTTATCATGAGATCTCCCAGCCAGTGTTCGCTTCCTCAGGGAAAGCTTTTCTGACCTCCTTTAATGGAAACAACAGTGGCAGTAAAAGTAGCTGGCATTTATGGACAGCACACTACCTGGCAGGCATTGCAACAAGTACTTACATTGGTCATCTCATCTAATCCCGGCAACAACCTCTGAGATGTGGACCATCATGAACCCCATTTAAACATCAAAAAGGGAAGCCCAGAGAATTTAAGCAGCGTATCCAAGCTAACACAGCAAAAGCATACTGAGCTGTTAGCCATGCATCCTCTTCATAGCTCTTACCGCAGGTACAATTTGATCATCTACATGAGCTGCTGATTAATGTCTTTGTAACCTAGAAGGTTATATGCTCAATATGATCACTATATTCCCAGCTCCTTTCTCAGTGTTAGGTGCAGTTTAAATAATCAATAAATATTCGTTAAGGACATGTATTGTTTGAGCCAATATTTCAGGCTAGTATTGATCGAGCTGTGTTTCCATTTCTCTGTAACTGTCAAAAGGGAATTTTAATAACACATATTAGCGTATAATCTTTTAATTAGAGTTCTGTTTCTCACTGTGCCATCTATAATGATAGAGTTTGTGTATGATGACGGTAATTTAACTGGTCTCCCAGAGACATCACTATTAACTACACATCCCCTCTGGCCACAAAGGATGTTATTTTAGTCCCAGTAGACCAATATCTGGTTAGTGATGTAGCATGTTGCTGCATATAATCCTGAAACAATATATTTTGTCATTAAAAAAAATGTTCTGCAACATGTTTGCCTTTTGGCTCAGTGGCGATGTTATGTCATTAACCAGGAATGTTTCTCTTGTATCCAAAGACAAATTTAGTTTAGAGAAATGTTATCAGCAGTTCACCGAGAGGTTTAATTGCATGCTTTGAATGGCAGAAGAGGGGAAGCCCTAGAAATTCAGGTTAAATCTATTAAGCTGAACATTCAGGATTTGGTTGGCCGCCAAAATACACCATGATACGAGTTTCAAAAGCTAATAACAGAGGAGATTAAATTGGTGTCCGTTACAGATTTGTGAAACGCTATTTCTTTGCATTAAGACTTAACAGCTGAACTGAATAAAGTATACACCCTTCAAATTTTTTTTTTGTTCTATTTAGGTATAATTACTGTTTTTGCCCATGGATCCAATTCTCTTCATGGTGTCTTGGCACCATTCCTACATCAAAAAATCTGGTGAAAATTCTAAATAGCACACCCCATGTAAGATCCTTCATTTCTGTATGGGAAAATGGTGCGGGGGAGAAAGGGACACCAACTAAACTGTGGCTAAGTTATAAATTATTTGTGGGTTGCAATTCTCATTGAACATGAGATGTTGTTGTTACTTCTTAACTACTCATTGACAAATTTCTTTGGGGGCTGTGTCTCTATCTATCACTGTATCAGACCCAGTGGATGCTGTGCAATTGATCACCTACATGAGTTCCATAGGTGGTCTAGACACAAACATTTTCCTGCATTACGCAATTGATTCGGGTGATTTTTATTTCTCTTGGCACTTTACTCTTTACCTTTAAAAACCTAGAGTATAGCACTAGCTGATTTGGCTCAGTGGATAAAGTGTCAGCCTGCGGACTGAAGGGTCCCAGATTCCATTCTGATCAAGGGCACAAGCCCAGGTTGCGGGCCCCATTCCCAGTAGGGAACATGCAGGAGGCAGCCAATCAATTATTCTCTTTCATCATTAATTTTTCTATCTCTCTCTCCCTTTCCCTTTCTCTCTGAAATAAATGAAAATGTATTTTAAAGAATATTTTAAAAACCTAGGGCATAACACATGCTCATCTAATTGCAGATGTGCTAGTAATTTAACCGTATTGTCAGAACTTTGAAGAATTTTCTAGGAAATAGTTATTGCATAAGAACTGGTTGAACTAGTGTTCTAGGATGTGTCATGGGCTTCAAATCAGAAGATCTGTAAGATTGTCCTTACACTGGCGACTCCTTGGGGCAATCTTGGGTTAGTCATTTTCATCTCCTCTTTCTTAAAATATGATGTGTAATCCCTAAGCTGCCTTCCTGGCCAGTGCTGAGTTGAAGCAATGTGTCAGTGCTATCCACTTTTTCCACTATGACATTATCTTTTTAGCTCCTCCCTCAGCACTGCCAGTGCTATTATGGAAAGATTTTCTCCTTACCCTATATACTATATTTTAAAGTAATAGTTAATTTTTTCATTAAAAAAAAATCAAAGGCATATTTCACTATAATTTTAGTAAAAACACAAAAGATCTTGATGTTTTAATTAACCTGTAAGCTATTTCTCAAGTAAGCATATAATTTCCATTTTATTTGATTGGACTAGTGACCCATCCCTCGAAATCACATGAGACCCGGGACCCCCGGAGTCCCACTTTGTAGGGCTGGTGCGCCGTGGGACAGCCCCGAGTCCTGGAGTGCTGCCCTGATGCCCTGCCTCTGGGCCATGTGGAGTGGCCACCAGGGACTCCTGCACCCCCATGGGACAGCAGGAAGCACAGCAGAAGCTGCGCGGAGTGGCTGCCGGCCACGGCCCCACATTCCCGGCCCCGCTGCCTGTGCTGCCATCTTGTGACGGTGTTACGATGTGAAGGTCAATTTGCATATCACCTCTTTATTATATAGGATATGTTCATAACTCTCAGAGACTAACATTCAAACAACTAAATAACCCCAATCATTTTGCTCTGTCAGGAATGAGTCTTTGTCAAGGAGTGCAGATAGTTTCTTTAAATTCTCGATTCTGAAAATAAGTGCATTTTTCATTATCTCAGTCTTGTAGGTAAGAGAAAATGTCAGTGGAACATAAGCTTCTCTCTGGGAAAGACTCTTCACTTATCTTTGTAACCAAGGGCCCTGCAGAGCATCTGGTGTAGCGTGAGCCCTTTTGTAATGGGAAAGAAATGTTGAGGAGCAAGGGGTGAAATGTGGTTAGGACGCTAAGGCAGGACAATCAGTCTCAGAGGGGATCACCAGAAGCTTCCAGTGCTACTTGCTTTCCCCCTGACATCTGTGATCTGACACCACCAACGCCAGATCTGTCAGGGGTTCACCATGACGTCACAAGATCCTTCTGTAAAGTATAGGGTCAGAGACTTTTTCAGCGCTCTGATATTGTACAAAATGTCTTTTAGAGCCATTCTGGTATGTGATACAATTCTGACCAATCATCAGTTGTGTGAATTAAAATGGGTTATACAAGCTGTCTTTACCTCGGTGTCCCAGCTATAAAATGAAAATAGCTACCTCACAGAGTTAAGCCAGATAATAAATGTTGGAAGTCTGTTACATAATAGGCATGTCACAAACACCCATTCCACAATCTTACCAAAAAATTACGTGGAACAGACCAGGCTATTGGTCACAGCTTGCTCTTTCTAGGCTCTCAAGTAAAACTATATTCTACCAAAGAGACGATGAAGGCTTTGGCATCCTACTTAGAATAGCTGTAAATGACTAAGTCTCCAAATAGCCAAATCAAGGTCATTGAATAATCAAGATGATGTTTGCTTCTTTTTTTTAGTTCCTTGTACCATGATTCAATCAAAACTTTGTCAAGCATTCAGATTTGTTTAGATCTCAGAAGAGCCAACGATGACCCCCATCACTTGCACAACAGCAGTAAGCCACCATTCTCCTGCCACTTCCCTTTCTTCCTCTTCCTCTTCTTCTTCTCCTTCTCCTTCTCCTTCTCCTTCTCCTTCTCCTTCTCCTTCTCCTT
>NW_006297811.1:3498387-3499960 GCF_000327345.1 Myotis davidii | reverse complement strand
TTCTTCTTCTTCTTCTTCTTCTTCTTCTTCTTCTTCTTCTTCAGGGGAGGGAGAGAAGTGTGCCCTGTGCTGGGCTAAGCCATGTCCAGGACCATTCTTGGAACAATTCTCCACCAAGGCATCAGGAAATGAAGAGCATCTCCCATTCACAAAGCTAAAGAATGGACATTTTAACAGAATTCTGGTTAGATGCCAGACAAACAGAAACAAAAAATAAACACAAGGTTTCTAAGGCAAACAAGCCCTGTCTGGTTAGCACATGGCTCGACACAGAAACAACTGTCCTCCCTGCCCTTCTAGGGGGAGCAGCTTCGGTGCCATCAGCTCTGCAGAAACCTCACTGTCTCAGAAAAGGGAAGAATGTGGCCAGCAAAGAACACATTTTCCAACAAGCTGAGCAAACATGGCTTTGACGTCAGGGAGGGAGTGTGTACACGAGTAACAAAGGAGACGTGCACACATGGGGGTTTTGTGGTACCTGGGCGGTTGCCCAGAGCACTAAATCCTGGAGTTGAGAATCCCTTTGAAGACCCTTCGCAACGCTTGGGAATTTCAAAGAATATCATCATAATTCAAAACCCCCCTCCAAATGTCATTTTACCTTGTTCCTCTGCCTCCCCATTGTGCTGGCTGTCCCCAGTGGCAGACTGCAACCCAGTCATCGCCTGGGGGAGGGGGCGGGGTGAAGCAGATGTGCACATCTGGATCACCTGCTGCTAACCCATCAGGCCTCAGCTTCCCTGTGGCTTTGGCTTCCACAGGACATTTCTGGGGGGTGGCCTCCTCTCTGAGGAAACTGAATCTTGGAGAAGGAGGGTTTTAACTAGGGATTAAAACATTCTGTAATGTTCAGGCTGACCGGTAAACTATGCTCACCCTCTTTGAGGGATGGGATCTTCCTCATTTCCTTGTATGTGAATTAATGACTCTTGGATTGTAGTCCTTATAACATATTTAAGTGGAGAACACATAGTGAGTTGGGGGGGGGGATGTTGGAAGAATTAAGGGTGTCTTTTGCATTCTGTTATATAAGCAATATCGGCAGAAGGCAGCTATGATTCTCACTTTAATTCTACCTTCCCTCTGTGGCTTTTCCACACAGTTCCTCTGAACACAGAGGGAAATCCAATATCTACATGGTGACTTTCAACCCTGTCCTGCCCTACTCAGTTCCCTGTTTTTAATCATTAAATTGTGAGTATACAATGACATTGCACATCTGTTTCTGGACTGGAAGATCAGTAAGGACGGGGTGATTGAGAGCTACATTAGGTGAAGCAATTACAAAGAAATGTTAAAAAGTGGAAGTGTACCATTTCCCTTTTTATCTAATACACCCAACATCTGGGAAAGGACTACGTGAAGTTCAGTTGATGAGGCAGAGTGGGGGTGGCGACTTTTGGCGATGCATTAAATTTGAGCAAAGGCATACTTTGCAATAACCTAGCTGTAAAGACTGCCTGTTGGGAGAGGTGTCTATGAGTGATGGCAAAAGTCATTGGCATTTGATGGCTGTTTGTCACTATGTAACTTTGAATATGTGATTGTTTCTTTATGTTTTGTCTTTTAAAAC
>NW_006297811.1:3483915-3497937 GCF_000327345.1 Myotis davidii | reverse complement strand
TGCCCCGCCTGGGGGAGGGGGCGGGGTGAAGCAGATGTGCACATCTGGATCACCTGCTGCTAACCCATCAGGCCTCAGCTTCCCTGTGGCTTTGGCTTCCACAGGACATTTCTGGGGGGTGGCCTCCTCTCTGAGGAAACTGAATCTTGGAGAAGGAGGGTTTTAACTAGGGATTAAAACATTCTGTAATGTTCAGGCTGACCGGTAAACTATGCTCACCCTCTTTGAGGGATGGGATCTTCCTCATTTCCTTGTATGTGAATTAATGACTCTTGGATTGTAGTCCTTATAACATATTTAAGTGGAGAACACATAGTGAGTTGGGGGGGGGGAATGTTGGAAGAATTAAGGGTGTCTTTTGCATTCTGTTATATAAGCAATATCGGCAGAAGGCAGCTATGATTCTCACTTTAATTCTACCTTCCCTCTGTGGCTTTTCCACACAGTTCCTCTGAACACAGAGGGAAATCCAATATCTACATGGTGACTTTCAACCCTGTCCTGCCCTACTCAGTTCCCTGTTTTTAATCATTAAATTGTGAGTATACAATGACATTGCACATCTGTTTCTGGACTGGAAGATCAGTAAGGACGGGGTGATTGAGAGCTACATTAGGTGAAGCAATTACAAAGAAATGTTAAAAAGTGGAAGTGTACCATTTCCCTTTTTATCTAATACACCCAACATCTGGGAAAGGACTACGTGAAGTTCAGTTGATGAGGCAGAGTGGGGGTGGCGACTTTTGGCGATGCATTAAATTTGAGCAAAGGCATACTTTGCAATAACCTAGCTGTAAAGACTGCCTGTTGGGAGAGGTGTCTATGAGTGATGGCAAAAGTCATTGGCATTTGATGGCTGTTTGTCACTATGTAACTTTGAATATGTGATTGTTTCTTTATGTTTTGTCTTTTAAAACAATCTGGCATTTTAAAGACAATTTGGCATTCCATTTTGGTGCTATTTTCCTATATGGGATTCTAGTCTTCTACAAGGCTCTAGGTAATGTTTCAAAGCACCAGACTTATTGCCAACAAGTAGCTTAGGCACTAGCAGAACTGGCATATTAATATTAAACCCAATGGAAATGCAATTTTTAGTTTGAAGAATAAACATATGTTGGGAATTGCAAAAGTCAAAGTCCTCCAAGCAAGGTTAAGTTGCTCTTTAATACATTGAGTGTACATATTTAGTAGTCTGGGGATTTACAATCGGCGGGAGGACTATAACCTTCTCTTTTTCTGATTTGGTATGTGTAAATTTGTAGTGCAAGTGTTGCATTTCTCTAGACATTTGCATTTAATTTGCTGCCGATTTTAATGTGAAAAAATAAAAAAAAATTTTAAAGGCAAGGAAATCATGCTCCAGAATGGAGGCATTATATCTTGAGGACTGCACTCACATTTCCAGTTGCATGGTGAAGCGATGCTATAATCTTAGGGAAGTGTGTGCAAACCCTGCTCCGGAGGGAGGTCCAAGATGGCAGCAGGGTAGGTGGATGTGGCACTCACCTCATCTCAGGACCAAACTGCAACTACCACTAAAATATAGAAATCAACCTGGATAACCAACGAAGACTAGCCAAAGAGCAGCCTTAGAACCAAGGATTTACAGAATCATTAAGACTGGTAGGAAGGGCAGAGATGTGAAAAGGACCGACCCTGCTCAAATGGGTGATGAGTGAGCTTTTCAGGGACATCTCAGCTGTTGAGGGGGTTCCCCCTGAGAAGTGTGGTGTCTAAACCCCAAGCCAGGCTCCCAGCCCAGAGCACCAGAGTTGAGAAGAGATGCCCACATAATTTCCAGCTCTGAAAATCAGTGGGGATTCTATCTGCCAGGGAGACACAGAGCCAACGGAAGACACAGGCACTCTCTTAAAGGGCCAATGAACAAAATTTTGTTGACAGCCACTCACCCTGAGCTCTGGTGGAGGGAGGGTGGAGGGGACTAAAGTTGCTTGAGGGGAGATTGGAGTTTGTGGCTCTGGGGAAAGTGTTGAAGGGCCTGTGCAGAGTTCCTCTCCCACACTGCGGAGGCTATCCTTTTTGGGTGGAGCACTCCCCTTCATTTGGGATCAGCCTGGAGGAAAGCAATAGCCCCACCCTCTGGACTCCCGGTTGCACCACCCTGCAGAGCCTGCACCCTGCTGAGAAGTCAGCTGCCTGGGACTGGGTATAGGAGTCCAGACAGACTCAGGGGGTGTCAGTGACTGAGTTATGTGGTTATGGGGCAAGGGACACTCCCCCCCCACTTTCCTATGAACCTGACTGGCACCTTCCCCTCATGGGAGATTCACTAGTCCCACTCTTAGGGCTCCCAGTGGTCCCACACTCCGGACTCCTGGTGGCTGCATCTTGCTGAGGTCTGGGAGAGACTGAGTTGAGTGGTGGGAGCGACTCCCTCAGACTTACTGGCACTTCGCCCACACAGGAGATCAACTAACCCCATCCTCTTAACTCCCTGCAGCCTGCCCCACTGAGGTCTGGCTGCTGGCACAATCTGGGGCATACTGAGTGTGTGGCTGTAGGACAGGGACATTTTTCCCTTGCATGCCCCTCTGGTGCAAAGCGCTCCCTTCACATGACCACATCTTAGTCTGTTTGGGTCTGATAACCTCTGCTGGCCTCACCCTGATGACTCCCAGAGACGCTGCCCCACCACAAAGGTGTATAAGTATCCAGTGGGTGGCGGCTAGACTTAGTGTACCCTGGGACATTGACTGAGTGGCCTCAGGCCCAGCACTGGCACTGAGCTTGAACCTTTATCATTCTGGTGAACACCACCTTCCCCTACCTGGTGACTCATTGAGAACCTATTACATGCAACTCGAGTACTGCCAGAGCAATCAGAAAAGAAGAAGAAATAAAAGGTATGCAAATTGAAAAGGAATAAGTAAAACTGTCATTATTTCCATATTACATGATACTATATATAGAAAACCCTAAAGACTTCACCAAAAATCTACTGGAACTGATAAGTAAATTCTGTAAAGTAGCAAAATGCAAAATTAATACTCAGAAATCAGTAGCATTTTTATTCACCAATAATGAACTATGAGAAAGGGAATTGAAGAAAACAGTCTCATTTACAATTGCATAAAAAACACACATCTAGGAATAAATTTAACCAAAGATGTAAAAGACCTATACTTAGAAAATTATAAGGCATTGAAGAAAATGCAAATAAGTGAAAGCATATACTGTGTTCATATATAGAAAGAATTAACATAATTAAAATGTCCTTACTACCCAAAGCAATCTATAGATTCAATGTAATTCTTATCAAGATGTCAATGGCATATTTCAAGAATTATTCCAAAAATTTATATGGAACCACAAAAGGCCTGAATAGCCACAGCAATCTTGAGAAAGAAGAACAGAGTTGGAAAAATCATGCTACCTGATATCAAATTATACTACAAGGCCATAGTAACCAAAACAGCATGATAATGGCATAAAAACAGACATAGAGATAAATGGAACAGAATAGAGAAACAAGAAATAACCCCACACCTTTATGGTCAATTAATATTTGACAAATGAGGCAAAAACATGCAATATGATAAAGATAGTCTATTCAACAAATGGTGTTGGGAAAGTTGGACAGGTATGTGCAAAAAATTAAAAAAGAACAACTTCTTACATTGTATACAGAATAACCTCAAATGGATTACATACTTAAATGTTAGACTCAAAACCATAAAAATTCTAGCAGAAAACATAGGCAGTAAAAATCTCAAACATTTCTCATAGCAATATTTTTTTCTGATATATCTCCTCAGACAAGGGAAACAAAAGAAAAAAGTAAACAAATGCGACTACATCAAACTCAAAAGTTTTTGCATAGCAAAGAAAACCATCAACAAAATTAAAAGACACCCCACTGAATGGAAGAACATATTTGCCACTGATACATATGATAAGGGGTTAATATCCAAAAATTTTAATGAACTTATACAACTCAACACCAAAAAAACCAAAAAATCCAATCTAAAAATGGGCAAAGACCTGAATAGACACTTCTCCAAAGAGGACATACAGATACCCAATAGACATATGAAGAGATGCTTAATATCCTTAATCATCAGAGAAAAGCAAATTAAAACCACAGTGAGATATCACCTAATGTCAGTCAGAATGGCTATCCTAAATAATAAAAGCCTAACATGCTAAGTGTCCAGTCGTCTGGTTGGCTTGGCCTGGCCTGCACCCTGTCAGAGAGCCAGTTTCAGCCTGATCCCACTCAGTGCAGGAGTTGCCCCCTGGTGGTCAGTGGGCTCTCACAGCCTGTCTCACTCTCCCGCCTCAATGGCAGCACTAAGGATGTCTGACTGCTGGCTTAGGGGAGCAGGCCTAAGCCAGCAGCTGAACATCCTCTGAGGGCTCCCAGACTGTGAGAGGGCACAGGCCAAATTTTGTGTACCCAGGCCTCTAGTCATAAATAAATCAACAAACAATAAGTGTTGGCGAAGATGTGAAGAAAAGAAGGGAACCTTCATGTACTATTCCTAGGAATGCAGATTGATGCAGCCAGTATGGAAAACAGTGTGGAATTATCTCAAAAAATTAAAAATGGAAATGCTTTATGACCCAGCAATTGCACTTCTGTGGATAATCTGAAAAAACCCAAAACACTAATTTAAAATAATATATGCACCCCTATATTCAGTGCATCATTATTTACAATAGCCAAGATTTGGAAGCATTCCTAGTGCCCATCAGTAGATGAGAGGATAAAGAAGCTGTGGTACTTTTGCACAATGTAATACTACTCAGCTATAAAAAAAGAAGGAAATCTTTCCCTTTGCAATAGCATGGATAAACCTGGAGAGTATTGTACTAAATGAAATAAACCAGTCAGAGAAAGACAAGTACCATATGATTTCACTTATGTGTGGAATCTAATGAACAAAATAAACTAACGAACAATGGAAACAGACTTGTAGATGCAGAGAACCAACTGACAGCTGTTGGATGGGAGGCTGGTTGGGGAGCTGAGTGAAAAAGGTGAAGGAATTAAGCAAAAAATCCCCCACAACTCATAGATACAGACAATAGAGAGAAAGGGGGATGGGGAGGTAGAAAGGGTGAAGGGGAGATAAATAGTGATGGAAAGAGACTTGATTTGCGGGGGTGAACACACAATACAATATACAAAAATTATATTATAGAATTGTACACCTGAAACCTATATAATTTTGTTAACCAACTAGTGACTTGGTGCACGGATTTGTGCACATTGAGAGGAAATTCATTAGAAGGTGGCCAATGGGACAGGGCTGGATGAGACGGGTCGGACACACCCTGGAGCCAACCTCTCTTGTTCCCTCCTTGGCTGGCCACACCTGGGGTGGTGCTGTGACTCCAAGGGCATCTGCGGAGTGAGTGGGGCCCCTCCTGCAGGTGGGGTCCCACGGCCTAGCCTGTGGAGATGGGGCCAAAACCAGCTCTCTGACATCCCCCAAGGGATCCTGGAGTGTGAGAGGGCACTCTGCAAAGTTGCTGTCTTACAGGGTGTGGAACACAAACACAAGTGTGCAGTAACCCAGATTCAGGGCCGACAGTGCCCCAGAAACAACATAACCTACGGCTGAAGGTGGAATTGCACGGCCCCACAAGGAATTGGGCTCCTGAGAACCATCGCTACCAAGCCACTGCAGCTCAACAGTTCCTGTGTTGAGCATCTGCCCCCTGATGGTCAGTGCGCATCATAGTGACCGGTCAGATGGTTGGATACTTAGCATATTAGCCTTTTATATATATAGATAGATGCCACCCCAATAAATTTAATAAACATTTAAAAAAATTTTAGGTATGATTTTATTGATTTTAGAGAGAGAAGAAGGGAGAGGGATAGAGAGATAGAAACATGGATGAGAGAGAAACATTCATCAGCTGCTTCCTGCATGTCCCTACTGGGGATCAAGCCAACAACTTAGGCATGTGCTCTGATTGGGAATCAAACCGGTGACCTCTTAGTTCATGGGTTGACGCTCAATCACAGAGCCACACTGGCCAGGCAAGTAAGCATTTTTAAAAAACCCTACTCAGAACATCTATTTTTGACCATAAATTAAATATGTCCAAAGATTGAAAATTGTCAAAGAGCCCAATAATGCCTTATAAAATATTTTATTTTGATCTATATCTTATTTCATTACTTAAAAATCCACTTTATCTCTTCAACCTTAGTTCTTATGTGATAAGAATGACAGCATGCAAAATGTTTCCTTGAGTCTCTTATTTGTTTCTTTCACAGAGTGTTTTCCTTAAAAACAAAACAAAGAAACAAAAAAAAAAC
Source organism: Myotis davidii (assembly GCF_000327345.1). NCBI lineage: Eukaryota > Metazoa > Chordata > Mammalia > Chiroptera > Vespertilionidae > Myotis > Myotis davidii. The sequence continues at coordinate 3,491,639 of NW_006297811.1, read as the reverse complement.
ACGTTTCTGCCGGGGAAGGGGTTAAAAACAAAACAAAGAAACAAAAAAAAAAACTTGCCACTCTGAAGAACTTAAAATCAAGGAGGGAGAGAAAGCAAAAAAAATAAAAATAGCATAATGTTTCAGTGCATTTAAGTTCAGAGCAGTTCAGAGTCATTTACAGATTGCCTTGGGAAAATTTGGAAAATCTATGGTTAGAGATTTGACTCTATAGGGAGATTAGAACTAGTCCCTTAGAGATGGATCTGGCAGCCACCCAAGAACAGAAATCATGGACTTTGGGCATCTTCTCTTGTTTAAGGGAGCACCCACAGTGGAAATTGGGGATTAATTCCACCAGGCAGTGTGAGTGCCTGGGCTCTCGTTGGGTCTGCTCTGGCCCAGCAGATGTCCCTCAGACATGCTATACACAAGACATCTTATCTTGGGGAGAGGATAAAAATAGAGAGGAAAAGGACACATTTTTGTTGTGGCTGTTTACAGAATCCAACTCTTTGGTCTTCAAAGGTCTTAGCCTCATAGAGTTGTAGGTTGTTGTTTTTCATTTATTCCCCAAAAGAATGTGGAGGGAGAAATATTACAAACACTCTCTTGCTTCGGCATTGTTTGATTTAAAAAAAAATTAATAAAAACAGCTCCAGCAGCTGGTCGAAACAATTATGCTCTTCACAAAAGCCTTTGCAGATGACACCAAATGTTAAGAAAATAATTCTTTCAATTAGTGTGTGGCCAGTGCACCTGTGAATGGGACGCATCCGAGGAAACATATCCTTGAATGTCAGTGAGAACAATTGAGGAAGTCATCCACTTTGCCTTTTTCTACTGCCATATTCACACAGATGTTAATCCTGGGGTGCAAATGCCAAAAGGGCCACTTCCGTATAATCCCAGGAGCATGAGAAACATGAGTTCAGATCAGGAAAACTATTAATTGTCACTGTCTGAATCATTTCTCCTTGTTTTTAGGATTGCTTCTTTTTTATGTTCTTTCCCAAACTATGACATATCATTCATTGGTCCCTGCGTAGAGTTGGCTATCAGGCACACTGACAATTTAGGAAGACTTTATTTTTCAAAAACCTTTGTTGAGCACCCTGTGTGCACAGTACTGTGCTTGGTGTTAGGATATAAACATTAGGGATATAAGCAGGACTCTTGATTTTAGCTATTAAGCTAACTTAGTGTAATGCTGATCCCAACTGTCTTTTTGGTGCTGGACAAATGATTTGCCCACTCAGGCTCCAGTTCCCTTATTAGCAAACTAGAGGCCCAGTGGGGTCCCTCAGCCTGGCCTGTGCCCACTCACAATCTGGGACCCTTTGGGGGGTGTCAGAGAACCGGTTTCAGTCCTATTCAAGGGACCCCACCAGTGCATGAATCAGTGCACTGGGCCTTTAGTATGCATATAAGATCTTTTGTTAATCTCTTCCCGCCTTACCCCCTTCCCTCTGAGACTCATCAGTCTGTTCCATGTTTCCATGCCCATGGTTCCCGCTCCTGCATTGAGAGTCTGCCCCCTGGTGGTCAGTGTGTATCATAGCTCCTGGTTGGCCGGTTGCTTAGGCTTTTATATATATAGATGAGGACACTTAGATAAATAAAATAATGATTATTATAAAAGTAATGTGTCCATCACTTACTGTGTACTGAGTTAAGTTACCAAGCACTTTCAGGCCCTAAATTATCCAGCAAACACTGTACTCTGACCACATGCCAGCAGTTTTTCCAGGAACTGGTCTGTAGACAATTCTCTACTCCTATGGAGCTGCCACTTTAAGGGGGATGGAGAAAGTATCTGATAATAAGGAAACGGCAAACTAAGAAAATGTAAAACAGTTATGAACACAACCACAACCTTTTTATTTGGTGTCATGGCCCAGAAAGTTACCTGTCACGTTCCTACATCTTCCTGAGTTTAAATTAGTGAATTAAATTAGGGAATATGACAGTGACCTGAGGGAAACTTTTATTTGGGGACGTTGGAAGGGCCACTAGGAAATGACATTTAAACTTACTTTTAAGCGACAGCATACAAAGTACAGAGAGTCATCCAGGAAGATGAAACAGCTAAGATACAGGCCCCAAGGGTGTTTGAAACACTGGAGGAAAGCGAATGTGAGACAGAGTGGGCAAGGAGTCAAGTGGTGACCAGAGAGGCTGGCGTTAAGACTGGGGCCAGACCATAGAAGGCTGAGCCAAGGAAAGGCATCTGGATTTTATCCGAACCACTTTGGAAGCCATCATAGCTTTTTAAGCACAGGAGTGGTATGATCTTATGTATGGGTATTAAATGTACTAATCTGGCCCAGCCAGCGTGGCTCAGTAGTTGAGCGCTGGCCTATGAACCAGGTGGTCACAGTTTGATTCTGATCAGGGCACAAGCTTGGGTTGCTGGCTCAATCCCCAGTGTAGGGCAAGCAGGAGGCAGCCAATCAGTGGTTCTCTCTCATCACTGATGTTTCTATTTCTCTCTCCCTTCCTCTCTGAAATCAATAAAAATATCTTTAAAAAATAAATGTACTAATCTATGTATAACACATACAGTGGGGCCTTGACTTACAAGTTTTATTCGTTCTGAGACTGAGCTCATTAAGGAGCTCGTTAACTCAAATTACTCTATCAACTCAATGCAAAAAATCGGCCGAGAGACAGCTGGTATCTCAAAAAACTCGTTAGTTGGGACACTCGTAAGTCAAGGCCCCACTGTACATTACAGGGGTCAAGAATGGAAGCAAGGAGGTCAGTTCTGGGCTATAACAGTGGTTTCAGTGAGAGGTGGAGGTGGCTTGTACCAGGGTGGTTGCAACAGAGATGCAGAGATGTGAATATTTTTGAGAGTTGTTTTGGAAGTAGAGTTGAAAGGTTCTGGTGATGATGCATTAAATGTGGGGAGTGCAGAAAAGAGAGGGAGCAAGGATTATCCTTAGATTTGGAGTTTTGAGCAATTGGGTAGAAGTGGCTTTATTTATCATGGACTGGTCAGGGGACTGGAAAAAAATGTTCTGTTTTGGCCATAGTCAGAGTGTGTGGCACTTGCCTGTTCCTAAGTGGCCACCGTGCACTTTTGCAAGTTGATCTTATTGTTTGCCCTTAAAGAAGTGCAGTGTAATGCCCTTTCTATGAGACTTCCTTATGATGAGAAGATTGTGGAAGTGATGCATGACTTCCAAGGCTAGGTCGGTGAAAGCTTTGCAGAGCAAGGCCTACATCACGGAGAAAAGACCCAGCCTCCCTAGCTCCTAGGAGCAGAGATTGGGGCAGCAACTGACCTTTCCTTACCTGGGAGTGACAGGGGTGGATGATCAGAGCAGCTTTCCCCCACTGGAACTTGGGCTGGTTCTTGCCCTCATGAGCTCCACTCAATCTTCCCTCCCTTGCTGTGTGTAGTCCTCTTCATGCCATTATGCTTTCTCCCTTATCGGTACATTGCACAATCTCCACCCGAACCCCTGCAGGCACCCATCTTTTGCCACACTCACACTCAGTTCCTACTCAACCTCTTAATTCCCCTAGCCAGCCCTGCCTCTGTCAAGCTCTCACCAGTAGCTCTGGCTCTGGGTCCTTAATTGTTAAGAACCTTTTCCATGTATGCATTCTACACACTTTTCACCTTAATTAGGACCTCATTTTCCCTCTTGACACAATTTGCCTCCATCTCAAGCACAGAGCGTGCCTTCTTGAGCACCCAGAACTTGGGGCTAAAAGGAGGGTCTGAGAAGGAGCCAGCCTCTTCTGCTGGGCCCCTGTCCTGACCACGCTCCCTTCATCCTCCACCAGCCTTCACGTGTGGGCAAGCCAGCTCCCTCATCTCCTTGGCACTCTACCTCATGCCTGTCAGATCACTCCATATGTGTGTGGGGGAGGTGTCTCTCTCACAATTTTTTCTGCAACCAATATCTTTCCCTCTTTCTAGGCAATTTCACTTAAAATTACTTTATGTTAGCATTACTTTTTTAGTGCTGTAGTGAGTGGAAACATGGCAGTGAATAAGACTGCATCATTCTTGCCCTCATGAAGCTTATAATCAACCTCATATCAATGTCACACCCAAACAACTTGCTCAAAGCCACTTGACAGGAGATAAAGTATTTGGTTATAAAAAACGATTTGTTTTCCCCCACTAAATTTTGGCAATTATTCCAATACACATATTTGGAACATGTGTACACTTACATAGAGACCATATACTCTGAGCTTCTATAGTCCTTTGATCATCTTGCTATTTATGGTGTTTTTCTTACTATGCTAACATTTCATGTATGCATCTACTCCTAAAGTACGCTTGAGGACAAGAACTGTGTGTAACTCACCTTCTTTCCCTTCACCTAAGAAGACTGATATCTCCTGCTGATCAATACAATAAATCATTTTATGGATTATTAATTGCAAAATTGTACGTTTACAAATGGAAGGCATGGTTATTATCAATGTTGTGCTGTTTCTTTGATAATAGGAAGTCCTCTTGTTAACTGTTTTGCCACTGGAGTCCGAACTTTCTCTCTTATGAACGAAAGCAGATAACCCTGGGCTAAGTAGCTAAGGGTTGTTTCCAATACTCCAGAAAGTTAGCGTCAGCTCCAAATAATGCTGGCTGCTAATGCCTACTATTTGAGCAAGGGAAATATAATAGACCTAAAAACTTTGGGCAAATTCATGTTTTAAGGTCATGGCATATTTACTGACTTCATTTTATTTATTCCCACTTAAGAAGGACACACTCAGGTTGTACTAAAGTGCCTCATGGGTCAGGCGTGGTCTTCAAGTGGGAAGCTCCTTTCTGAGCTCCTTCTTACAGTCAGGGGTGAGCTCTGCCCTTTCTGTCTGGGAAAGCCCCACAGGCATCAGATGGAAAGGCATCAGGGGCGTGGTCTCCCTGTGGAGGATGCATGTTTTGCACATGCCTCGTCCATGTTAGAGAGGAACAAGGGCATGCAGGAGTGTGTCTGAGGCCTGACGCACCTCCCAGGGGAGGACTGTTCTTACACCTGTCTCCACTTACCTGTCAGAGCTGGTGCTTATTCCAGGTTATTCCACTGGCTGCGCCAGGGGGCTGACCAGGAGGCCTGAGATCAGTGCACTGAGAAAAGCATTTGGTGCATCTAAGTGTTTGCATGTGTTTCTGTGTGTTGCCGATGAGTGCTCTGTATCAGTGCCAGAGCATCCGGCAAAACACAAACATCTCCATGGAAAACTGTATCTCATCTTTGAAGTTTTCTTCATTGTCCACACAGCCTATGTGGGAGCTCACTAATTCTTCACATCTGAAGTTTGGGCAGTGTCCTGGGGTCTTCTCGTTACGAATCCCACACTGGAAATGTCATTATTAACTGAAGACAGATTATACCACCCGAACACCACCATGTGTCTCTCATTTAGCCTCTCGCCATAGCATCAAGATTAGAATGAATGGCCCGGTTCCTTGCAGCTGCCATGGAGAGCACCAGACCTGGCCCCGCTCGGGGAGAGAGGATCATCCTTGCCTTTGGAACAGAGCATGAAATGAACGACAAGCAGTTTTCTGCAGGAGTAGGTCACCTCTTTCAGACTAAATCACAAAGCTTCAATCAAGGACCTTGATGACAAGTGAAATTAAATAAAACATGAGTGATGAAACACTGTACTATGTTTACGGTGAGCTAGTCCAGACAGCTGATAATTAACTGTTGCCCAAACAGCGACTTGGCAGTAGAGGGCTGTAACCAAGACACGAAGCAGTAGTTAATTGAAAGGACTAGTAAAGATCTTTGCCTCTTTTGAAGAAGCATGTGTTCCTCAATGGGGAACTGATACAGGGAGATCATGGACCCTTCAAGGGCTGGGGCTGCCTGTGGGTCTGACTCTGCAGCCCTGTTGGTTTGTAGCTTGCACATTCCTATCTGCCGTGGTAATGCTGTTTACGCCGTGCGGTCCCAGAGCAAATGTTTCTGTGTTTTTTCCCGGGCTACCACCCACAGAACCTACAAAATCTGAAAACAAATAAATGCAGATGCGCACAATTTAAATAAGTTAAAAAACATGTTTTTAGTATCGGCCTAGAATTTTACACTTAAAATAGTTTTGGTTTGATTCCTCTTCAGCCCCCTATTTTTGCTGAATTGGAAGCAACCCTGCAGAGAGGAAAGACAGTATTTAGAAAAGAAAACAAATTCCTCACATGAACTTAAAATGCACATGTAAAAGGAAACCGAGAAATGAAAAGGAGGCCTTGAAGATTCCCTGACTGCTTCCAGTCTCAGTTTCCTTATCTGTGAAATGAAGGCTGGACCAGATGACCCTATGGTCCCCTCTGCCCTCCTGCTTTGTGAACTATTATTGGAAGAGAATTCAAAGGAGGTGTGGAAACTAATTCCAAACACGTGTGATTAGATGGGATTCAGAAATAGAAGAAATGACCGTGCAATATAACCCTTAACCCAGATTTCTCCTGTGGTTCCAGTGGTTCCTGTGGTGTGTGATGGAGGTGACCTAGCCAGACACAGAGGGCCAGAACTCAGTTGATCAGACTTTTCACTTGATGACACACTAATAAGTGTTGGGCTGTGTATGCTGCCCTCTTATATTATTTTCTGTCTTCTCCCATGCCCCTCCCACCTCATATATTTGTGCATGTCCTTGCAATCTAACTTTCATTGATTTCTATAAAATACGTATCCTAAAAAACATATAGTATTATTACTTTTTTTAAAAAAAAATTTACATGAAGAATTCTACAAATACCATTCTGTTTTACTTCTTTCACTTAAGTTTTATATATAATATATATGAATATATATACTCACATATTCACTTACATTATATATATATATATATTTGCACCTCACCTTAAGGCAACTCTACAGTCTGCATCAGTGGTTTTGAGAACAATACCTGCCCCTGGGGGTTGTCTTCAAGCTGTTGGCTTCTGGGAGTTGCAGATTTCACAATGTGGTGCTCCTTCACTTTTGTCTGTAGATCGTTTCTCCAGTGGAAAAGCAATAATTTCCTAAAATCTATACAAATGTAAAGAAAAGCACTATATTCTTTATTGTTGTTATTTTACATAATGCTAAATAAAAATAGTAAAAGAAAAAGTATATATTACTGCTTCTGATCACTATTTAGCATTCTGTCAATTAAACATATGCTCCATTTCATTTGTTTATTTCTTTATTGATGGAGCTTTTAGCTGCCTTGATTTTCTTTCATCCATAACCTTGCAAAGAACATCTGTATACAGATGTGGGTTTCTGCATGAAAGTTACCACAGGAAATGTACTCAGGAATAGGATTGCTGGGTCTTAGGATATGTACATATTCAAGTGCACTTACTGCTATGAGATTGTTCACCAAAAGTAGCTCAGACATCCACCAGCAGTCTGTGATGGTTCCTATTTCCACACACCTTTGTATTACTTGACTTTCTAACTCTCCATCATTTTATGGGAGTAAATGGTATTTTATTGTTTGAATTTGTATCCCTCTGATCACTCTTGAGGTTGAGTGTCTATTATATACTTGGCAGATATAATGCTGTGTCCCACTACACAATTATCTTTTTCTAGAATCATGGGAAGGCTACATTTTACAGCTTTTATCACACTCAATTTTATGTTCACATGAATGAGTCCTGACCAATTGAATGGGAGCATGATTAATATTAACATTTATTATTTTCTGGGCAATTCTCAAACTGGTTATTGCAGTTGTATTGTCCTCACTTTGACCTTTTCTCTTCCCTACACACC
>NW_006297811.1:3479487-3483875 GCF_000327345.1 Myotis davidii | reverse complement strand
AGGAATCCACTCTCATTCTTGACTTGAAGAATGTACTATTAGCAAACATCACCATCATCCTAACCCAGAGGTTGAGGAATCTGACAATATAACAACATGGGGCCTCATAAAGTCCCAGTCAAAACTTGACATGTGAGATGTATGGGGAAATGTCTTATTTGTGAAGGTTTCTTCCAGCTCAGGATGTCTTCATGGAATTGCACTAAGATTCAGAGAGGAACTGGTAGTGCACGTTTGCTTTCAGGAAAGGGCTGTACTGTGTGCAAATTTCAAGTTGTCGCTATTGTATAATCAGATAAGTGGCTTTCAGCCTTCCTAAAAAGCCAATAAGTAGAAGGAAACTGGGTTGGGCATTAATAAAAATATTATAATTGCAATGCTCTACCTTAGAGTACTCTTCAGAGACAGTATCTTTGTTCTACTAAGAATCAAGATATTAGGACCAGGGATGTATATGGTCACATGCAATAAATTGTCCAGCATATTAGTGGGTGTATAGACTGAAAAGTGTCTAAATAAGTTTCACTATATTAAGAAATATAATTTTATGTACTTCTGATAGGGAGCACATAAATATTATTTTATGTATTTAAAATAACACAATCCGTTTTATTTATATATTTGGAACACTTCATAATCATTATTCAATATCAGGCACATTTCATTTTTCTCACAATTTATAATGCAACAGATAGTCCTTGAATGCCCTGTTGTGCACAGCTGCCAATTACTGCTTTGTCCTTGTAGGATTTGCAGTGTCCTCAGTCCTAAGCTGGGCATCAACAGAAGCACTGGAATGAATTAATAGTACATTTTTAAAAGATTTAAAAATATGTAAAAGCATAGTTTCAGTTCTTTCCAAGAGAATTTCCACCCCATCCTGACTCACACCCTTATTAAGAGAGCAAAAAAAGAAAAAGTCGAACTCTTAATCTTGAGATTTTTTTCAATTCCTCAAATGTTTATTTACATGATTAGATGAATTCATTTGTTTACATAGTAGTCTCCAAAGTTGGATGTACAATGCCAGTGAGTTGAAAAAAGAATCCATTGGAATGAAGAAAGAAAATGTTAGGATTTTTACTCACCTATTTTTTAATATAAAAATGAAGAAAGAAATTAAGTATTGCTAGTATTTAGTTCATGTTGACATTGCCTCCTTGCTCAGTCTGCCACCTGAGCAGGCTTTCCTGAGGAAAGAGGGTGCCCAGTTTTACTATAAAGTTGGGACAAAACTAATTTTCACAAACTGGACAAGTGGCTTTAAAATATTCTTTTTTAAGATAATTGATAATATGGAGATAACACTAACAAAGCAAGCACTATCAGAAGTGACCCTGACCCCATGCTTCGTGCCTAGTACCAGTCCTTCATCAGTCTTAGAAGGGAAAGCAAAGAACTAATTAATCAGATCTGACAGGAGAGTGACAGAATCTAAAATTACTGAAAAGACTATTTGAAATGTGGATGTATAGGCATTCACATTAATGATGATCCTCACCAAGAGCATATATTGGACCTTGCGCTATTAGCTTAGAGTATGAAGCCATCATGATTAACAAGATATTTTAATATTTTAAATATTATTTTCTTCATTATATATTAAGTTTTACTATGTATCTCATCTATCTAGCTATTTATCTGTCATTTATTTCTCACATACATGAATATATGCTTATGTTTTATAAACAAATTAATATTTATATATGAAGCTTGTGCTCAAAAATTGTGTAAGGATGTCTGATCCAAATGCTAAGAGGCCACTTGGCTGGAGGAAAGTGTGAATGGGCACAAGCCTTGGTTATGCTTCTCAGTTCACCCAGGTTAACATTCTCCCCAAACCTTTTTGTTTTTATGACTCCCATCTATTCATGATGAGCTAGTCTTACCAAGAGATTAATATCTGGCTCCTCTATAACATTCCTATAGAAGTGTTCCTGACTAAAGCAGGTGCGGCTTCTTTTAAAAAGGACTTAAAATTGTTTTTGTTTGTTTGTTTTACCCTTTGCAGTTCTGTCCTCTAGGAAATAGTACTATCCTTTGGAGCCTAACTATTTAAGATCCAGCACTATCTGGCCAGGTAGAAGGAGGCAAGTTGCCCGGCCTTGTTAGGTGGAGGTGATTAAGAACTGTGGGAGTGAGGGGCTTCAGCCATGTGACCTGAGCCACAAGTTAGCTTTGTTGATCTTCGTTGATGAAAAGACCAGAACCACATGCTTCAGAAACAAGAACAATGGCCAAGATCTGTCTCGCTCCAGCAAAAACAAGAAGAGATCCTTGATTAAAACACAGAGTGACACACGTGCATTGGAATAAATCCCAAGTATTCTATCAGACATTGCCCAGGTCACCCCAGGATGTGGTGTCCATGGGGTAACTATGGTAGGTTGAGTAAAACTGGAAGAAAGAAGTGAGAGTAGGGTTAACCAGAGGCCAGGAGACAAGAAGCTGGAGCCCAAGAAGAGAACAATAAGATAGTGGTTATCTAGGCTCTTATAATTTTTCTAATAGCACAAAATTATTTTTATTGTTACCATCAGAGGCCTCATTTTTTCACTCTGCCTTGGTCTTAATTGGCCATTGAGGAGCAAGACTCTAAGACCTATGTAAGTCCTGGATTGCTGACTTCGTGGCTGGATCCTGTCCCCTGCCATCCTTTGCCATTGTCATCTATCCATTGCCCCACTTATCTGGCCAGGCATCAGTGCTGTACTGTATGAAACCTAGATGACACTTGGGGACAAGCTGGCACTTAAACAATAGAAAAGAGTATTTAACACTTTCATTCTGTGACTTAAAGAAAATCAGTAAGACTTTCCCCCCAGGATTTCTGAGAATTCTAAAAGATTCCTGTTTTCATGCTCACTCATAACTCAGCTCCTGGCTCTACTGAATCAATTCAGGTTAGGCGTTTTCACCATTCTATTATGCACTGTTTCCTCAAATATGGAAGCCAAACCTTTTGTTTTCTTTTTCCTATCACACACATCCCCTTCATATGCCTTTGTGTGCATAACAGATTGTACAGGAAGTTTGGACAAATGGAAGGATTTATGCTAAAGCAATACAGGCCAACTTAATATTGAATAATAAGTTACTTGTTCCCAAAATCCTTTAGCCTTCCCACCAGTGGGATTTTCCCATTGACTATGCCACCTCACAGAGCACTTCAATCTGCTTTCTAGCGTCTCTCTCTTTGATTCCTCTCAGAAATAAACCAAATTTCTCTTATTTTTGATTGATATTAATTTGGCTCTCACTAGCATTTTAATCTCACCTTCAAATTTAGTTCCTTTTAAATGTCCAAACTTTGTAGAAGCTTTTCAGAACTGCTTACAAGGATCTAATTAGAAATCTTAAGTCAAAGAGCCACCTTCATTTCAGACTGTCACTTAGGTGTGGAGATGGGTTAAGATTTCTCAAGTTTTAATGATGCATCAAAATTCTGTATTTACATTTGTGTGAAATAAAATACACTTACTAAGCTAAGGCTATTTCTGTGCAAGGGGACTGGGTGTGGGAGTGCCCATGAATCACTGCTGCATTCCTCCAACTAGAAAAGCAGCTCGAAGGGCATGATGGATGGCAGCATCGTCTTAAACACCATCTTAAACATCATCTGTCACAAGTTCTTATGCAAAAGGCAGTATATCTTTAGAGGAAAACAGCAGTTATGCAAACATGCTCAAAGATGTGAGCAACGGGGAAATTTTATTAATACCCAAATGTTGTATTTCACTATTTCTGAGATGTAAACTTTTTACCTTTTGAACTGGAATGAGTCTTATAACCACACTTGATCAGGTAGTGGTTGCAAAATAATTGCTCAGCCTGTACATGTTCAAACTTGATCATAGTTGTTTATGTCATTTCCTGGAGTTACGTATGAAGGTGATGCTTAAAAAAGTTGAATTTAATTGCTTTTTCAAATGTCTTCAGAAAGATTATCCCATGTTTTGACATTGAAATTTTATTATGCACATAGAAAGACACAGAAAAAGTGAGGTGTAATAAAATCTATATCTAAAGTGAGCCTCAACATTCAGAAAGCCAAGAGACATATGAAAACATGCTCAAAGTCACTAATCATCGGAGAGATGCAAATCAAAACAACCATGAGGTACCATCTCACACCTGTCAGACTGGCTATCATCAACAAACCAACAAACGACAAGTGCTGGAGAGGATGTGGAGAAAAAGGAACTCTTGTGCACTGCTGGTGGGAATGCAGACTGGTGCAGCCACTGTGGAGAACAGTATGGAGTTTCCTCAAAAAACTACAAATGGAACTACCATTTGACCCAGTGATCCCACTTCTAGGAATATATCCCAAGAAACTAGAAACACCAATCAGAAAGGATATATGCACCCCTATGTTCATAGCAGCA
>NW_006297811.1:3465132-3479447 GCF_000327345.1 Myotis davidii | reverse complement strand
AGGCCGGGAGGGTTGGTGGGCAGGAGCGGGGAGGGAAGAGATGAACTGAAGGACTTGTATGCATGCATATAAGCATAACCAATGGACAAAAGACACTGGGGGGTAGGGGAGGCCAGGGGATTGTCAAGGGCGGGGGGAAAAAAAGGACACATATGTAAGACCTTTTGTAATACTTTAAGCAATAAAAAAACATAAAGTGAGCCTCAAAATATTTCTCAGAAATATGTAAATATCAAGCAACAAGGAAATATTGTGCCAGCTTAATTGGTGGCATTTTTTCTTCTTAATAGAACATAAAATAATGGTTTATCTTAAATTTAATGAAATATAGTAGTAATCTTTCATATAGGTCTTTTCACTCATCTTTTAGATGAAAGAATTGAGGTAACAAAAATGTATAACAATTTTCAGATAAATTGGCTAGAAGTTCTTAGAAACTTTGATGGAAAAAATGATACTCCATACCATTATTTTTCCTTTCAGATTGAAGTATTAGGTTCTATAATATCTTATAAAAAGGCTTTCTTTTACCAGATAGTAGTTTAACTCTTCCCTCCTCCAGAACCCCCACCATCGTGTGTCAGACAGTCTTATGGATATAAGCGATATAATAAGAAAAATATGCATAAGGAAAAACTAAGTTTAAACTAATTTCTTCCTTTGGGCACCATAAGGATACCAAAATGTATAAGACATGGCCCTGTCCTCAAGGAGTTTATGGCTTCACAGAGGGAAAACTGGAACTGTACACAAATCTGAAATTACTTCTTGTAAAGGGCTTGGAGAGTAGCTCAATAGAGACAAAAGGACATTGGTGGATAAGGATCGTACTATAGGACCTGTAGGGTGACAATGTAGACAGATTTCTGGTTTAGTCTGGAATGTAGTAAGATGTAAGTTTTTCTTCATGACTGGCTATTCTTCATTGAAATGCAACTTGGAAATAGAAGAACTTGGACTAAGGATTTCCTGAGGATTCTAAGCTGGTGGAGAAGCGTTTCCTGGCAGGTAACTGCCCACATAAGATTGTGTGAGGTGGTGGGGAGGTCTGCCTCTCAGAGTCCGCTCACTCAGTAATGGAACAATGGAAAATGCATGACACACCCATTTTCATATAATACCTGTGTATTTATTATTAGCAGTTCATTTATGGGTCGCAAACTTACCAATTACAAAAATTGGATCAGAGGACAAGTTTAGATATTTTTAACTTCTATGCATTTTCTTAACTATCAGGTAGTATTATAATGTCATTTTTATACTTATTAAAATTGTGAACATTTAAGTAATATGTTCTTGGGAAACATCATCTCCATTTTCTCTCTGGATGGACTGAGTCTGAGCTGAGTCGAACCCAAACTAATCATTACTGGAAAAGGGTTACAGTTGCCTTCAACTGAGATGAAATTATCTCCCTGTCACTTTTCACAAAGGAAAAGAGAGAATTACCTTCTGCCTCTCTATAATATACTTATTTTTTTAAAGCAATGGAAGAGAGTTGCTAGGATAAAACATTTATGCTGCATTTATGCTATTCAATTTTATGTAGAGAAGGAAGGAAGGGAGGAAGAAAGGAAGGAAGGAAGGAAGGAAGGAAGGAAGGAAGGAAGGAAGGAAGGAAGGAAGGAGTCTTAGAAGCAGAGAGAAGATTGGATCAGAGCATAACAATAAAACACCACCACTACAAAAGATCAAGACAGATAAATAAGTACACCAAAGTCTAACAAACATCCAAACAAATTACAATAAGGATTTTTTATACTTTTTAAAATCCTTACTTGAGGATATGTGGTTATTGATTTTAGAGAGAGAAGAAAGGAGAGAGAAACATCAATATGAGGAACATGGATAGGTTGCCTCCCATATGTGCCCAGACCGTGTATCAAACCTACAACCTTTTTTGTGTACTGGATGATGCTCCAACCAACTGAGCCAGTCAACTGGGGTACAATAGGGACGTTTTTAAAATAAGAAAGGATGATAAAATAAATAAGAAAAAGCATTCATAAGACAAAAATGTTTATAAGATGTGTTTTTAATGAAAACAAAAATTGCAGAAATACCTCCCTTTTCAGAAATATCAATAATCACTGAGAGATGACCACAAGGGAGGGTAAAAATGCAGGAATGTCTCAGATTTACTTGGCACTTGACTCAATTCTCTAAAGCAGAAATAGATTGCTGGTACTATTTTCATGAGGAACCTGAACATTGTGGGTTTGTTCTCTGGGAGAGCCTGCTGCCTATTCCAGCAGCCAAGAAGTTGAACTTTCAACTGGCTTGTAGCGAATTATTCTGCTTGTGTCCCCTTTACACACACTGGAATGTAATTACTGGGCCCACCCAGGACTGGGTAAGTCCTTATGGTTTGCCTCTATTGCCTTTATTCTAACAAGGCAGGGACCAGCCAGCCCAGTGAGGCAGGGTTTTGTCACCACCCACAGAACATGGACATCCCAACTTTTGTGCAGCCTCACCCAGCTGTACCCCTCATTGTCAAACAAGAAGCCTCTGAAACCCACATTCTGAAATCTCCAAGAAGCCCTGAACAGTGTGGGTGGGAGATTTTGAAGAGCTGAGAAGGTCGGATTGGGAGGTGGGAGTTGGTGTGACCTGGCCTAGCATGCTGAGTTACTAGAAGCTAAGTCTGGGAGCTGAAAGCTGTGATGAAATGTTTGTGAACCATCTATCTCTGGGAGCAGATTTCTTGGATCTCATTTTGTAATGCCCAATGCACATCTCCACATCTTTTTGGAACCTGTTATGAATGGAATGTCTGTGTCCCTCCCAAGTGCGTGGGTTGAAGTCCTAACCCCTAAGGTGGTTCTATGTGAAGACAGGGCTTTTAGGAGGTAATTATGGTTGAACAAGGTCATAAGGCTGGGGTCCTAATCAAATGGGACTGATAGCCTTAAGAAGAGGAAGAGAGAGACCTCCCGTCTCGAGGACGCGAGGGAGGGGTGCGTCTATAGCCAGGAGGAGAACCTGCGTCAGAAGCTGAGACCCTCAGCTTAGGCTTCCAGGCTCTGGAACTGTGAGAGGATCACTTTCTGTTGTTTAAGCTACCCAGCCTGTGGTGTTTTGTTAATGGTAACCTGGTCAGACTAAGACAGAGCCAGACCTACCTAGGTCCAAATTTAGTCCTGAAACAGGCTAGCTGACAATAGCCAACATGCTTCCGCTCTCTGATTTTCAGCTTTTTCATCTGCAAAGTGAGAGTAATAGTAACCCTTTATAGAAATGTGAGGATTTAACAAACTGAGCCACTTACAGTGACTGATACGTAGTAAGTGATTGATAGTCAACAATTACCATGGTCACTTAGTATCTGAATATGCTACAAAAGTCTTTTTTCCCCCCTCTAAAAAAATCTGATATCATAAATAAATTACTATTTTAAAAAATTTTAATAGAATCCTGCTTTGGCAAGTAAAATTAAATCTTTTATTTTAATACAATGTTGTCTGGGCAAACATCAAAAGCCCAGAAAAAAGGAAAAAGACCGTGTATTTTAAAGAGACTGTGTTTACTGACTTGCTGACTTATTCACTGGATAAGCACTTAATAAGGTTTGAGGAGATAGGAAAGGATAATTGTAACCTTGTAGTCTCTGCCTCATACTCGTGAAACTTCTAAAGTAAATGCAAATTTAAATGCCAACAGGAAAGGTACTGACACACGTATTAATGAGGCCCAATAGAGAAGGAACTCAGGGAAGGCTGGGGTTCTAGGAGTTGCCTCCCAGCAGGGGTGAGGCAGGAGCTGGAGGTCTTGAGAGTGAGCAGGGGGAGTAGCACAAGACACAGGGACTCCTGGCCTAGGAGCACCAGCTGCTTAGGCCTGGTGCAGGATGTAGAGCAGGGGCATGGTATGGTTGAGGTGTTTTAAGATACATAGCTGGTTCTTAGTTCAAGATGAACTGGAGAAGGTGAGGAGATAGAAAATGTTTGTGTGCTATTTACTAGTAACTGCACTAGAACCCTTTTGCCCATCTGCACGCGGAAGAAGTAATAGACACTCAGAGGACCCTGGAAGGAATGAGACGCAGGAGGCCATTCCTGGTGTGAAGGGGAAAGGGTGGCAGTGGGTGCCAGGAGAGCCTTCAGCAGCCTGCACAGGGCTTGGTGCTCCATTGGAGGCCGAAAGGGAAGATCCTGGGAAAGGTGGCACCACTGAAAAAAACAGAGAAGTGAAAAAAGAACTGGTTTGGGAAGGAAAGTTGACGAATTCCACTTGCTCCTGTAGGATCTGCATTATCGGAAAGAACCAAGAAGTCCTTTGAGCTAATAAGTAATTGTACTGCTTGCAAAAGGCAATTCCTCACATTCCTTTTCAATATTTCTTTCTGCGTCTTTACTTTTTCTGTCTTGTTTTTCCTCAAGTTTTCATGACCTTGATTTTATGAATTATAAAGCCTATAAAAACAAGTGGGCCTATTTTTATATTTTTCTTAACACACCTATCTTTCCATATTTAAGTTATTAGCAGCAGAAAGCCGTTTTAGTTTTCTGATACAAAACCATTCTTCCAGAAAAAATTTAAATTTCATTGTTAAATAAATCTGAATAGTTTTCTCTCCAGTCATTACTCTATAAAGTGGTCCTATTATAAATAGACTTAGATTTAGTTTTAAGCATGTAAACATTGTGTTTGTCAAACATGTTATCCTCCAATTAATTTTTCAATGATCAATGTCACCTTTTCTTATATGTATTATTGTCCCTTATATTAAAAATCATTGCTAATATGTACATGATGCCCTGAAAGATCTTGTATTGTTAACTTAGACACTCAGACCACAGTCAGAAAATCTGAATCACTTTAGAAATCACATACAATTAATTGCATATAGGTGAAAGGTTAAGATGGAGAAGCAATTAAATGCATCGATTTAGAATTTGGCATTAGAAAAAAAGTGGGGAATTGAGAAGCAAATTTGTTAAGAAAGAATAATATTAAATAAATGTGGCACAGTATTCCCATGTCATTCTATTGGGAGAAAATCAGCCAGTTTAGTTTTCCAATCTATGATTTAAAAATAGTGGCCACAGTTATGTCTAAGGAGAGAAGAAATAGTTCCCTCACATGGTCATTCTATTTTTGCATTTCAGGTCAGTTCTGTTCTTTGTGAGTTGTGCCATTTCATTTATGATATTTCCCATTTGTCTGTTTCTGTGGATTTTCCCAATCACCCCTCCAGCATTTGTATATTTTATTCCCGTTCCCCAGCTGTATGTAACAACACCCTTCCTTCAAGGAACTAAGCTCTTCCTTCATGCCATCTGATCCCACTGATTCATCTAGTGCTCATATCCCCCACAGTGTCCCCACTCCAGTGTGAGTCAGCCTCTCTAACTCCGGATTACTGTCTAATTTGATATGGTTAGTTCTGAAGATACTAGGTAATATTAGACCCATCGCCAGCCCTATGGAATTGCATTTAATATCTCTCCCCTGTTTCTACCATACCAAAAATCAAGGTATAATAAAGACAAATAAATCATTTTTCCAACTGTAATAAGATCATTGTATTTTAATTGTTGCGCCAGAAGAATCTTTCTGCAGAACAGATGTTGAACTTAGGTCATTTGGGAGAACACCAGGCAAATGCACCAATATTGAATGTCCGAAAAATGAGCTGTGAGAGAAGAGCCTTTTATAGAATTTGAAACAGAGATCTAGTAATTAAAAGGTAACAATACAATTGTTTGTATAATTTAACTATTTATTCATTAATATTGAAGAGTGACATACTTTTCAGACTGAAAGAAATGAATGAGAATTAGCTAATTTATTTCTAATGGAAGTTCTTTCTGTGCCATTCCTGTCCTCAGAAATCAATATTTGATTCATAGGTGTATGCAGTTACACAGGGGCTCATTTCCAACTCTGAATTTCTCAGCCAAGTCTACGGCCATACCACCCTGAACGCGCCTGATCTTGTTTGAATTACTCAGTCATGGAGCTGGGTAAGTAACTGTGATTATGAAATAAAGAAAACCTTTCTGCCTAATAGTGTACATAAGATAAATATTTATAAATGTTTAAGGCTATGCACACCCAAAGTCATTTTTATTATTGTACTCTGATTAATAAAACAAAGTGCTAAAAGTACACATTAACCCAATTCATTCAAAATCAAAAGCCCAGAAAAATTATTTGTTTATATATCTAGATTTTTTGTACATAATTTAGCAAGTAACTTTACCTTGACGCTACTGTGGTGATTTTATAGTTGTTTCATAGTTGATAAACATTTTACTAATGTTCAAAATGTAATCTTAACATATATTTATTATACTTGAAATATGTCCAAATGAAATTCAGAAAGCAATCCCATAACTATTTGTACAGTGTCTCTGGAACAAACTTTAGAACGTTTTAGGAAAATTGAAACATTTCACACATATAGGACTGATTCGGGATAGTTTTATATAGGAAGCATATGTACATGACATATATGACTTGTATGTATCAAATGGGCATTAGAAATGGAACTTTCTGATTAATATTCCCCAGGATTGGAAATAAGCAAAGCATTTCTTTTTCTATGTACACATTCTTCAATGTCTCCCACAGTCTTTTCCCCCTTTTCTCTACCCCACACCAAGTAATTCTAAATGCGCGCGCGCACACCCTTCACTGCCGTGTTGAAAGGGCAATAAAACAAAGGGGTCATGTTGAAACAGGATGAAAAAGGAGGAGATAAAAAGTTTAAAAAGGGCTAAAATGGTATGATTGAAAAAGCATTGAAGAAGGAAAATACAGATAGTAATAAGATGCAAAGGGATGTTGGAAGAGAGGTAAAGGTTATGGAAAGAAGTTTTACAAGAATAAGGAGAAAATGAAACAAGAAAATGTTAAGTAAGGAAAAAGATAAATATTCAAATGAATTATAGAAGTTGATGGAAGAGAGAGTTAGAACCAGAAGGAATAAAGATAAAAAATACAGGGGGAAATCAGAAAAATTAAAAGATTGAAAATACCAAACATATTAGGAGATGGAGAAATATGCTGAAGAATGAAAGCTATTTGGGTAAAAAGGAGCTTAGAAAAGCAAAACATTGAAATATAAATTTCTTTTAAAACCTAAATATACGATGTCTTATAAGAAGAGTAAAAAACATGTTCTGGGGTGTTTTAAAAAATAAAAAATAGAAAGTAGCCAAACATTGGGCCTTTGACTTGTAATTCTGACAAGAATAAGTTCTGTGGCTGCAGCAGGACACTGTGGCTTGGTTTCCTCCTTCACAAAGTAGAAGAGGGCATCAGCCGTTTAAGATCCTTCAAAACCGAAATTCAAAGAAATAAAACAGAACAAAACAATAAAACAGAAAAAAATGTTAAAATTTTTTAATTATTGATTTTAGAGAGGAAGGGAGGGAGAGGGAGAGAGAGAGAGAGAGAGAGTGAGAGAAAGAGAGAGAGAGAGAAACAGCGATCGGTTGTCTGACCTGAAATCCGGGTATGTGCCCTCACCGAGAATGGAACCCGCAGCCCTTCAATATATACACGATGGTGTTCTAACCAACTGAGCCACACTGGCCGAAACATAGAAAACATTGTTTAAAGATAAAGTTAATGTTTGGAGTTCAGTGAGTTTATTTTGTTGAAATTTAGAGGATGTTTGGAAAGGATTTCAACAAGATGCTCACAGGTGCCATTTGCACACTACAAAGCTCGTGTGGTGATATGTGTGACTGATTGAGTTGCACATATGATTTAATTTTCTATTTTCTTGGCACTGTTCTCTCATTCTACTACATATACTCCAATCTTGAGTCACTTTCCCCCATCGATTGTAGGGGAGCATCAAGATAAACTTTGAGCCATACAGTAAGGTATCACCTCACACCTGCCAGAATGGCTACCATCAATAAATCAACAAACAAGTGCTGGTGAGGATGTGGAGAGAAGGGAACCTTTGTGCACTGCTGGCGGGAATTCAGACTGGTGCAGCCGCTGTGGAAACAGTTTGAACTTTCCTCAAAAATTAAAAGTGGAACTGCCATTTGACCCAGGAATCTCACTTTTGGGAGTATATCCGAAGAATTCCAAAACACCAATCAGAAGAAAATATGTACCCCTATGTTCATAACAGCGCTATTTACCATAGCCAAGATCTGGAAACAGCCCAAGTGCCCACCAGTAGAGGAGTGAATAAAAAAGATACGGTACATTTATACAATGATGCACTGCTGGCGGGAATTCAGACTGGTGCACCCACTGTGGAAACAGTTTGAACTTTCCTCAAAAATTAAAAGTGGAACTGCCATTTGACCCAGGAATCTCACTTTTGGGAGTATATCCGAAGAATACCACAACACCAATCAGAAGAAAATATGTACCCCTATGTTCATAACAGCGCTATTTACCATAGCCAAGATCTGGAAACAGCCCAAGTGCCCACCAGTAGAGGAGTGAATAAAAAAGATACGGTACATTTATACAATGAAATACTATGCAGCTGTTAAAAAAAGGATCTCTTATCCTTTGTGATAGCATAGATGGACCTGGAGATTATTATGCTAAGTGAAATAAGCCAGTCAGAGAAAGACAAATATAACACAATCTCACTTATATGTGGAATCTAATAAACAAAATAAACTAACAAACAAAATAGGACCAGAGACATACACAGATTTCAGAGGGAAGAGGAGTGGGGGGGACTCGAAGAGGTTAACCAAAGAACATATTTGCATATATGCAATAGCCCATGGACACAGACAATATGTGGTGAAGGCCTGGGTGGGGGATTGGGCTGGGTGGAGGGGGCAAAGGAATTGGGGATATCTGTAATAGTGTTAACAATAAAAAACAAAAAAAGAACTTTAGGACATTTCTAAGTTCAGAGCTGAAGCTGAGGATGGTAACCTATGGAAGTGCACAGTGTCTTAACTGGAGATAAAAAAAAAAATCACAAATTGGAGGTAGATGAAGAACTGATAAGGAGCCACGAAGAGCAAGAGAGAGCTAAGCTGAAGGAGCCGTGGCTGCTCCTGGGTGCATGTTTATTAGTCCTCCCAGAACTTGACTAGGTCCCAAAATAACGGACCTCTTTTTCAATATTAAAAAAGTTAGCTGTATCTTTTTTCTTTATCATTACCAGTGCCTTGATAATCATTTGTCTTCGAAATACGGTGTAAACTAGACTTGGCAGGAGGAGTCGGCAGCATTACCTCGACCACAGTGTCCCCATTAGTAACAACAGGAAGAGGCAAGAGCACTTTGGATTTCTTGGAAGTAGACGCTCAATGTCTTATCGTCATAGGGAAGGGCATTCCGGTTCAGCTTCTAAGAGGGATAATCTGGGAGGACACGAACTTTTAAGAAACACATGTGAGGGAGCCTCTCTAATAACATTCACAGAGTTCCCTGGGAGCTGAAAAAGGATCCTCCACAGCATCTCACTGGGCTAAGATTTCCTCTTGTTTCATTACCGCTTTCTTTTAAGACACATATTTTATCGTGGTCCATGAAAGGAAAGTCAGACTCCTTTGTGTCTTAAGTCTTCATTCAGCCTCCTGGTCCTGACAGAGAGCAGGATCGGCCTCAAACGCTGGACAGGGTCTCCTTGGCCCTGGTTCAAGCTGGCAATGCCTCCAAGCCTTTAACGGTGTCTATAGTGTGGGCTTTCTTCGTCTTTCCCCCAAGTTTCTGACATACCAGCAGAGCCACAAAAGCCTCACTGGTTTTATATCATAGCTTGACATGGACCTGGGGAACGGAGGCTCAGACAACAGGCACAGAGGGCTGCTCTGCACTGGAGCGTGGAACACGCAGAGATCACAATTCTCTGCCTGTGGAAGTTGGAGTAGGGCTGCCAGCACCCAGCTAGATCAAAGCAAGTTTGTCAGGGTTCTTACTCACTTGCTTTCATCTAGTATGGACAGAAGCTTTTATGGGAAATGAGAATCTAAGCCCAAGCACATAATTCAAGCTGAGAAAATGTGGATTGTGTAGACACGGATCAGGTCTCTTGGGTCCTTCTAAGACCTGAGCACGTGTGATGTTTTAGATCAATGATGTGCCTCCACTCATCAGCACCAGAGTGTGAACTGAGCCATTCAATCATTTTGACCAAAACTTGACCTATGTAAAATGTATTCAAGTTAGCATTTCAAAGTAGTATGTGCTTATCTCAATGGACTAAAGACAATATTGTTGACTGACCCTGAGGCATTTGCATATTGTCCGGAACAATCAAAGCCCAGTGGTTCTCAATTTAAATGAAAACCTGGACCCAAAAGGAAAAGGAACTTCCCAGTGTATGTTAGGATGGGTCAAGGGACAGAAAGAGGCAGCAGAGCATTCTGGTGGTTTTTTTAAGAAACTTAACTTTTTAGTTTGTTAAGAAAACTTTTTTTTATAAAGAATCCCAAGAGATCTTTTAAGCATTCTCCCCCACCCATTGTATTTTAATTCATGTATTGAACAGCTACCTGATTTGGCCCTATCTCATGCCCCACCTCCTGTAAGTACTTGACAGCATAGAACACATGGTTTCTGACCTTGCGAGCTTACAATTCTGTGCAAGAAAAAGGCCAACAACGGATCAAGATGTTTGTGGTGTGACTTCGGGGTAATTGGTTAACCTGTAAAATGGGAGAAGCTTTTGTTGTTGTTGTTGTTAATCCTCATGGGAGGATATGTGTCCATTGATTTTTAGAGAGATTGGAAGGAAGAGACACAGAGAAACATTGATGCCACAGAGGCACATCCATTGGTTGCCTCCCACATGCGCCCCTGGGGATCGAGTTTGCAACCAAGTTATATGCCCCTGACTAGACTTGAGCCTGAAACCCTTAAGTCTGAAGGCTGATGCTCTATCCACTGAGCCAAACCGGATAGGGCAGAATAATCTTATTAGTGTCTACTTCATGGGTTGGTGCCATGAGGGTTAAAATGAAACCACGCATGATGTAAAGAACTTAACACCATTCTAGGCACATTATAAGTACTTAAAATATTAGATGTGGCATTGTTAGTATTATAATTATTATGCTATGTGACAGGTCTTTTCATCAGCCTGAGACTAAAATAGTTATAACAACAGAAATGAGGGCAATATTTTTCTAGCCTGATCTGAAGAATTTTGGGACCTTCTTAGGCCCAGTAAGTTCCCCCTTTCCCATTCAAGCTTCTGGCTTTAAGTTTATCTAGCCACGCTTTCCACGTGGACTTTTCAGCTTCCCCCTTGAGGACGTGAGTCGGTCTGCTTAGAGCCAGAGCTCCCAGCCACCTGGCAGCCCCCACCCTGGAAAGCTCAGAGTCCTCCAAAGTTAGATGCGGTGTGTTTGCATGTGGAAAAGACCATCAGCATTCACTATTAGCTGTATTTCATTATGTTTGTACTAAATATTAAATTCATTTCTTGCCTAACATATGCAGATTCCTGGCAATTCTGCTAAATGGGTTTTGAATTTAATCTCTTTCTGGCATAAAAGTCCCTAAAAGGAAGGAAGCCAGGAGGACTCTTGAAGAAGCAAATGCAGGGGGTAATATCAGGGCACTGTGAGCACCCACCCTGGAGAATGTAACCCGGGGGTCTCCCGTGGGGCTCCAAGCCGTCGTGTGTGTATTTACCAAGTGTCCCAGGTGATCCCTCTCTGGGGACTTTGGGACACATTGGAAGAGAACTGTCAAGACAGGGGAGGAGACAGAGAATTGGTCCAGGACTTTGAAGAGAAGAGCTGGGAATTTTAATTTGCTATGGCAGCAATGGGGAAATACTTAATTATAACCAGAAGGATCATGAAATCCATTCACTGTCATAGTTTCTGCTTGTAAACTTGCATGGTGGGCAGAAGGAGGCTGTTTTAAATATTTTGTAGAAATACAAATGCAAACAATAAGGTACAATCATTTGCATGTTAAATTTGCAAAGTTTGAAAAGTTGTAATATTTAAGGCTGGCAAAGATAACTTTCTACATTACAATTAGAATGTAAATTAGCACAACACTTTTGGGAAGCAGTTTATTAATACATAGGGCCATTAAAATCTCACGTTCTTTGACTCGATAACCCCACTTCCAGCAATCTTATCCAAAATGTAAAACAAGCCATAGAGTTGAAGAATCATCTCAGCACTGTTTATAATAGGACAAGGTTATGCAACCTTTAATATGTTAAATATGTTGACATGGAAAAGCATTTTATATATAACCCTAAGTGAAAAACAGTAGGGAGGGATCTAAACCTGTATATTTGCCACCATTTAAAAGCATCTTTAGGAAACAAAAAGGCCAGGAAAAACTATACAAACTATAGTCATTGTATTTAGGGAGGAGGATTTAATCTTCTTTCTCTTTTCTCCAAACTTTAGGTTATAAAATTACCTTACTTCCTGATTAAAAATAAAATTATAAAATTAGCTTGTTTTATAATTAACTTATATCATAACTTATTTATTATCTGTAAATTCAAAACTTCTATAAACTAGTGCCATACTTATCATGATTTTCCAAAAATGTAAATAAAACTAGAAAATGTGAAAACTTTCGTAACTTAGACAAATTAGTGGCCAGATATCAGCTGTATTTTAGTTCTATCTAGATCTAAGCTTTCTCATAAAATAACTCAATATCAATAGTTGGAATGAAGACATTAATTAAATATGTGGGGGGAGGAGGGGAAGGGAGTCAGCTATATTCATAGAGTAAACTTTCTTTCCTGGATCTGGAGTTTATTACATTCCTGGTGCTTTGGTGTTACAATTTTCTTCCTTTGTAATTTTTTTACTAACATTTTATTAGGAAAAATGTTAAATATACAGAAATGTTGAAGAATTTTGCAAGAATCCCATACACCCACCACATAGGTCCAAACTTAGCTTTAACTTCTCATCATTACTTCAACTGATCAGTTTTATTAGAAAAAAAGTAATATAAATATATATTTCTTTTTTCATCTAAAACAATATTTATTTTTATCAGTATATGGTAGAAATTGAATGCACTTGTAACTTCACTACTAGGATTAAAGAAGTTCAAGTATTTGTCAAGTGGAAGAAAAAAATATTGAATTGTCTGAGCCACCATCTTGGAAGCGAATTTTCCCTTGGGAGTTTCTCCAACAAAGATGCATTTTTCCCTTTCTTCTCTCATAGTGCTCACTTCTATTTATAGAACCTAGTACTGTCTTCCATATGGTATTTGCATTATGAAATTCTTGGTTAATATTTTATTACCTTCAATATATGATTTCGGTGTAACTAAATACTATGTTTAAAATGCATTTCTTAGACACTTCACCAAAGAGAACATACAGATGGCCAATAGACATATGA
The DNA here is from genome assembly GCF_000327345.1 of Myotis davidii. Taxonomy (NCBI): domain Eukaryota; kingdom Metazoa; phylum Chordata; class Mammalia; order Chiroptera; family Vespertilionidae; genus Myotis; species Myotis davidii. Next base: position 3,466,158 of record NW_006297811.1, on the reverse strand, counting down.
AAAGATGTTCCACATCACTAATCATTAGAGAAATGCAGATACAAACCACAGTGATATATCACCTCACACTTGTCAGAATGGCTATTATAAAAAAATCAACAACAAAAAAGTGTTGGTGAGGATGTAGAGAAAAGGGAACCCTTATGCACTGTTGCTGATAATGCAAATTGGTGCAGCCATTGTGAGACACAGTATGGAGGGTCCTCAAAAATTCAAAAGTAGATTAAACCTTTATCAGAGATAACATTGGCAAATAGGTTCTCCCATGCAGTGGGCTTTCTTGTTGTTTATGGTTTCTTTTGCTGTACAGAAGCTTTTATTTTGATGTAGTCCCATTTGTCTATTTTCCCTTTAGTTTCCATTGCCTTAGTAGATGTGTCCAGAGACATATTGTTGTAAGAGATCTTTGAGATTTTGCTGCTTATGGCTTCATTTGAGATATTTACGGTTTCCCAACTTACATATAAATCTTCTATCCATTTTGAGTTTATTTTTGTGTATGGTGTAAGTTGGTGGTAATGAACAATATAAACTGATGAATGAAAATATATACAGAGACAGGGAAGCAGCAAACAGACTGTCAAACTTCAGTGGGAAAGAGGGGGGAGGTTGAAAGATGAACCAAAGGACTTGTATACATGCATATAAGCATAACCAATAGACACAGACACTAGGGGGTGAGGACATGTGCTAGGGGGTGGAGGTGGATGAGGGGAGGTCAAGGGGAAAAAATGAGACACATGTAATACTATATGTAATACTTTAAACAATTTAAAAAATAAAATTAAAAATAGAACTGCTTTATGACCCAGTGATTTCACTTCTGCGTATATATCAGAAGAAATCCAAAACACTAACTTGAAAGAATATATGCACCCCTATGCTCATTGTAGTGCTGTTTACAATAGCCAAGATATGAAAGCAACCCAGGAGTCCAATGGAAAAGAATGATATCTTGCCATTTGTGACAACATGGATGGACCTACAGGGTATTGTGCTAAGTAAAATAAGTCAGACAGAGAATGA
>NW_006297811.1:3462428-3464288 GCF_000327345.1 Myotis davidii | reverse complement strand
AGAAACATTTAAAGAATCTTCAGAACAGCCCTCATTATTTTTCTAATTAAAAATATGTAAATCAATGTACAGTTGAAAAAAACATAAACCTTGTGGTTGACATGAAACTTTAAAATCCATCTACACTAGTATTTAGTTAGTACTGGAAAGATTATAGATTTCTCAATGGATGTTTATAATCTACTAGAGGCCCGGTGCATGAAATAGTGTACTGGTAGTGGTGGTGGTGGTTCGGAGGGAGGTCCCTCAGCCCTGCCTGTGCCCTCTCACAGTCCAGGAGACCTTGGGGGATGTCTGCCTGCGGGAGTTGGTCTAAGCCGGCAGGTGGACATCCCTCTCGCAGTCTGGGAACCTTTGCTCCTTACCGCCCACCTGCTCGCTGCTCCTTACCGCTCAGCTCGCTGCTCATTAGCACTGCTGTGGAGGCAGGAGAGGCTCCCACCACCGCTGCTGCACTCGCCAGCTGCCCTGTCCCCTGCCATGGGTCAGAGTTCCTCTGCACAGCAAAGGTGTGGGTTCCATTCTGCCAGGGCACCTGCTTAGGTTTCGGGTTTGATCCCCGGTCGGGCTGACTGCTGCTCAGGAAGTGACTGAGGACTGTGTGCTCTAGTCATTCTGTGGGGGGCTGGGGTTCCATTGCCAACCTGGCCGACTCTGATCCCCGCTCCCCCCGCTCCTACGTCAGGGACGACTTCAACTATGGCAGCTGCGTGGCCTCCGCCAGCGTACACATCCGCATGGGTAGGTCACCCTCTCTGTGGCTCACCAGTCATGGCTGCTGTGCAGTCGCCCCAGAGGCGGATTTCCGGGTTCCCAGGGAGAGCGGGATCGGAGGGAAAGCACTTCGCCTGGAGGGGAGCACCCGTCCTGTGCAGGGCTCACAGGGTTTGTGTCTCTGATCCTGCCCTCAGCAGCCCCAGCACCACCTCAGCGGGGCTTGGGGCTGCTGGGTGCCAGGCGCCCCTGCGTCTTTGTGTCTCCAATCTGGCCCCCAGCAGCCCTAGCAGCCCCAGCACCACCTAAAGAACTTAAGGGAAACTTTATTTAGTCTTCTTTTACAAGCAATCTAGTTTAAAAATGAGTTGCAGTTAAGAGAGAACAAAGAACATGGTACGTCAGAGTGAGAAAGACAAACAGACAGAGGAGAGGCTGGGCACTGGTCAGGGGCTACATGCCAACTGTTCTCCACCTGGGAAATGAGGTAAAATCGGTTTCTTTAGTTTTCTGCTCAATGGTCTTCTCCAGCGAGTGGAGTGGCATCTGCACGCTTCTCCCTGGGGCCTGGCTTGGTGGTCGCCTTGGGGTCTGGCTGCGCTCCGGGGGCTCCGCTCGGGCCTGCCTGCTCCGCCTGGCCCTGTCCCCACGTGGCTTCCTCCGAGTCTTCCTTGGGCGCAGCCTCAGTCCAGCACCCACCCACTCCTGTGTGTGCACCGCTTCCACAGGGCCCAGAAAGATGCCCACACGGAGTTCAGGTCTGCAGGGAGCTGGTCCTCTGCTTTCAGAACCTTCGGGATCTCCGCCTGCAATTGTTCCCTTCCATGACCTTCCGTCCCCACCTCTGGCATCTTCCCAGGGCACCGCATGCCTGCCCTCCAGCAGCAGGTTGTCTTTTTTGTCTTTGTGTGGCTTTCAGGACAGCCTTCAGGGCCTGGTGGCCGCACTGTGGCCCTTCCACGTTGGGTGTAGGGCCTGAGGCCTGCCTGGGAAGGCCGGATGCTCCCCAGCAAGTCCCGCTGCACCAGGCTCACGTGCGCCCGCCCCCACTCCCGCCCTCCAGGCCTGCGGCTCCACACTGTGCTCAGGGCCTGGGCAGCGCTCCAAGAGCGGGGCTGGAGGTGACCTGCCTCCTCCCCTGGGTGA
>NW_006297811.1:3429044-3462206 GCF_000327345.1 Myotis davidii | reverse complement strand
TCCCAGGAGCTGCGGCAGGGCCATCGGCTGGGCTTGGAGGTGAGTCCTCTGCACACAGGCCCAGCGGCCTGCCTGGTGTGGGTGGGGGTTTCGGGTCACCTTGATGGAGGCTCCAGTCTTTCTCTGCTCCTCTCCTGGTGGAGCAGCGGGACTCCAGCGCTGTGGTCAGAGGAGCTGCCTCGCAGCCGCCAGGCCACTTCTCAGAGTCAGAAGTTCCGCAGCCTGCTCCTCCCCACACACTGCAGGCCCAGACCCTGCACTGGGGCGGGCAGCGGCTCAGGATCATGCTGCCACCTGCCCTACCCGCCCGCCCCACACAGGACAGGGCGGGATCCCGCACTGGGGTGGGCGGTGGCTCAAGATCACGCTGCCGCCAGCCCCAGGAGGGGTGGCCCAGCGGGATCTGCCTGCAGTATGCAAATTAGCCACCATCTTTGTTGGTGGTTAATTTGCATATTATGCTGATTAGCCAATGGAAGGCATAGGAAGGTACAGTCAATTACCCTGTTTGTCTATTATTAGATAGGATTATTCTAATAGAATGGCTACCAACTTATCAGTGGGAAGTGATTCTATCAAGGTATCATCATTGCTAAATCCAAGGTTACTTTGCAGTTATGATCTTATGTGATCCTTCTGCTCTTGGGCCAACCTGGCTCCTTGAAACCTGTACTTCCTTTTGCTTCTAGGGCTCTGGACTCTCATGTTACTCTTGCCCCTCTGTGTGCTCCTTCTCAGTCTATCTGTGACTTCACTTCCACTGGAGCTCCTTAAAACATTGACTCCTTAGGGTGTTTCCTTCTCTTCTGATTCTATTTGCTCTGGAGATGGAGGTGAGCTCGTCCACATCTTTGGCTTCCCCACTCCCTGATGCTTATTGACCCCTGCACCTTATCATTAGCCCAGAACCCTCCTGAGCTTCAAAACCAAACACTAACTGCCCACTGGCCCCTCTACCTGGACATTCCTCAGACACCTGAAACCTACTGTGTTCAATGTGCATGGTCATCTCCCTCCATGTTCTTATTCCATTTGGGCTATGAGAACCGCATCACCATTCACCCACTTGCCCAGGCCAAAATCTCAGAACTTTCCTTGAATTTTCCCTTTCCCTCACTGCCCACATCTAATAGTAATTAAGACTTGTCCATTCTTTCTCTGAAATTGTTCTCAAAGTCCACATTTATATCTAAACTAGAGGCCCAGCGCGCATGAAGTTGTGCATGAGTAGCTCACTTCTGCTTGCCCCAACTGGCCACCCCACCCATTACCACTCAGAGCTCACGCCCTGCTCTCCACTGCTCATAGCTCTCTGCTGCTAGTAGCTAGCGCCCCGCCCTGCCCTCCGCAAGAGCTGCTGCTCGGGCCAAGGGGATGAGGGGAGGGACCAAGAGGTGCTCAATGCACCTCCTGGTGGCCGTTACGGCGTTATGGCCATGGGTCTTTTATAATATAGATATCTATACTAACAAAAGGATAATATGCTAATTAGACAGGGAGACCTTCCGGATGTTCTTCTGGACAAAACCATGATGGCAGGGCCAAGGTAGAGGTGGTTAGGGTCCAAGAGGGGAGGGCAGTTGTAGGTGATCAGGCCAGGAGGGTACGGCGTTTGAAAAACAAAACCACGAACTCAGCTATTTCCCACAGCAGATTGTGAGAATGGGGTCCCATATTGGAGAGGGTGCAGGCCGGGCTGAGGAACACTCCCCACCCCCACCCCCCCACTCCCGTGCATGAATTTCGTGGGCCAGGCCACTAGTATATTTATAAATATAAATAAAACTTATAAATGTACAGCTTTGGTGTTATTAACAGAAAGTTGTTTCTCATTTACTAGGAAATAGAAATATTGGGGGAAAAAACAACAAAAAAGAAATATTGGTAGTATTTAAAATACAGAAGTGAGACTCATTAGGAAAAGATCATGTGGTTTCCAGGGGTTGTGGGGAGGGTAGATATTAATCAAAGAACAGCAAGTTTGAGTTATACAAGATGAATAGGGTCCTAGAGTTCTACCATACAGCCTGGAGCCTATAGTTAGCAATACTGTATGTAAAATTTTGCTGAAAGGGTAGATCTTCTGGGAAGTATTCTTATTACAAACAATAATAATAATTGAGAGAGCAGGAGTAAACTTTGGGAGGTGATGGATATGTTTATAGATTTTGGTGATGGTTTCATGGGTGTATAATATGTCCAAACTCATTAGGTCGTACATATTAAATATGTATCACTTTTTGTATGTCAATCATACTTCAGCAAAGTGGTGTAAAATAAGAAAAGACCCTAATGGGTTGGTAGGTATTACATGTCTTTTAAAGTACACTGGTCAAATACTGTCATTTATATCTCTAGGGATAAAAAAAATGCTAAAGTGGTGCAGCAGGCTATAATGTGTGAATTGGATGTGGTAGTGCCATATAAATAAAATGGCAGAGATCTAATCTGTAAAAAAATAGGTGTGAATCAAAGGGGCTACAGAATCCAAATGGGAAATGCAGCAAATGCTTTTTACTGTCACTTTAGCACAGCACTGGATTAGCACACGTTTCTCTTATTCCACTTGGCTGTCGCCCACTAAATGAGAATAACATACATTTTACATCAGAAGGAAAGTGCCAAAATATTGAGAGCTTCTTTTATTACATCAACCCTCAGCTCATGGTCTCCATTATTCAGCCTTTTATAGTTCCTTGCAAAGAGATTTTATCCAGAGTACACTACCTATAAATGCAGCGGGCATGCAGCCTTCAGCTTGGAAAAGTTACGCACGGTGTCCTAATTGACTTGGATCTTTGAGACTATCCACATTAGTTGCTAATTAACTTTTTATTTAAAAAAAAAAGAGGAAGAAAAGAAAACTACCTTCAGCTTAAAAAAAAACAACCCACAAAAACAAAAACCGAATCGACACTTTATGTTCAGTCTAAAATCAAGAACGCACTTTTAACCTTTCACCTTCTGACTCTGCTGTGTAAGGGCCAGGTCAGCCTCCAAACAGGAACTCTTCCAAGTGACTGGTATTTTTTATTGGTTTTCGGTATACGATGCTGAAGCACTTTATTGTCCAAAAGTAATTATATTTATTTAAGACTGTTACTAGACGAGGGAAAATAAATATCCAGTGGGCCTTTATAAAGTTTTAATATAACTTTCTGTAAAATATTAAAAAGCATACTTATCTACCACTTTTCCTACTCTTTTTAGCTTGCCAGTCACATAAGAAATATGTGTCCTTTCCAGGTATGTGCACTAAAAATTCTTACGGTGCTGAAACAACAACCACCCAACAGTTGTATGTTGACACTGTTTTCCAAGATTTTTAAGAAAAAAATGTTCTCTTCCTTTAATCATCAATTACTCTTTCTTGCTCTCCTAAGAGTATATCAGGCCTGAATGCAGCTAGATCAGACTTTTTATTTAATTGCTTTAGTGAAAACCAAAAAGTGCTTTCATAAGAACAAAAGAAAACTATCGTATTTTCTTAGTGCTAATGTGATATTGATCACTTATATAGTAATTTCTCTGTTTCTCAGTTTCTCCATCTATAAAACAAGAGTAATAATAGTGCCTGTGCTATCGGGACGCAGGGAAGATTGAATGTGCTAATGTACAAAGACTTAGAGCCCTGCCTGGCATGTGATGAGCACTCTGTGTACAGGCGGTTATTTTTCCAAAGGAAGCAATTATCTTGTATTTTGTTGTCCAGCAATACTGAGTCTATAGTTCCCTATAGATGCCACACTGCTTGATGGCTTCAATAATGCACTTTCCTCCACTTGGAATGACCTTATTTACTTTGTGTGTCTATCCAAGTCTGATTCATCTTGAGAAACGCTATTCAGCTTAAGCATCACCTCTTCTGGGAAGGCTTCCTGGATACCCTTCTCCCAACTCATGTCAAGATTCTGGACCTCTTCCCACTGGGCTCTCTCGTTACTTTAAGTCTACAGTTTATTTCTGTCTGCCTTCCTAAAGCTAGGGATTATGTCTTATTCATTTCCATAGCCCTCTCGCCAAGAACCAGGACTGCCTGTTTCCTAGTAGGTTTTCATGCTTATGAAATAGAAGTATTGCTCCAGTAACATAATGTTCCGATGAGGGAAACAGAAGCAAATTAGATGCCATATGTTAGAAAAAAAGAAAAGGATTTCAGAATGCCTAAAATTACTAATCAGGACAATAAAAGCTGGAGATATGCAAAACATTTCACTCATCTTTAAAATCAACTCATTTACTCAACAATATTGATCACCTTCTCTGTGACTAGTCCTGCTCTAGGTTTTTAGAGTACAGAAATGGGAAAGAAAATTTAAAAACAAATGCCTACTCTCATGAGCTTATGTCCTAGAAGGAGGGAGTCAGGCACTAAACAATAAATGCAAACAAAAAGTAAATTATGTCATGAATGAGAAGATGACAAATGCTATGAGGAAAAAGGAGAAGGTGGAGAAAAGGATTAGGAAGACCAGGGGTGCTAGTTGGGGGAATAGGCTGAGAAGCAAGAGGAGGAGCAGTGTGCAAGGGTAAGGTGATCAAAATTGGCCTCATTAGGAAGGTAAAATTTGAGCCAACGTTTGAAAGAAGTGAGAGAGTTAGTAAGTTCATATCTGTGGGAAGAGAGTTGCAGAGGTAGGCCCTCAGGTAGGTACATGCTTGGCCTTTTCAGGGAGGCCTGTGGTTGGAGTGGAGCCACAAGATCAGAGACGTGACAGGCACCGCAGCAGAAGGTCGATGACTTTTAACTTTTAAGAAAACCGAATTTAAAAGGCTCAACTGTTATTTTGAAGAATGAAATACCTCTGCAAACAATGTATTGTATTAGAAAAGTCACCTACAACAGTCAGAGGAATCTGGAGAAAGAGAAACGCAGGCACCAAGTCTAAGGAGACAAGGCAGAGAAAAGCAAAATTGAATACGCCTTGCTTCTGTTATCTTTTTATTAGGCCTGCAGGAAACTTTTGTTCATAGGGAACCTTGTGGAGTTGCCTGCTGCTGCAATTTTTATCCTTGAGGCCTAATGTCTTGAAAAGTAAGGGAAAAAATCAAGCATAGATTGGAGGCTCTCACAGTCATACTTCAAAATTATCCAGGCCAGGGAAAATGCCTATGAGCCCAGGGATATTTCTGATTTTCATCACAGGCCTGTCAGCAGTTCATACAATGCCAGCATTTGGATAAGAATAATGGACAAATAATTCCTCTTTAACTTTGGGATCTATTTATATTGTAGAGACTTGGGCAACTCTAATAATATCGCATAATAAATGATTTCATTCATTTATTCAGCAATATTTATTAAGTGCCTACTATGTGCCAGGCAAGGAGATGGCAGTGAATAAAATAGTCAAAAATTCCCTTTCCTCGCAGAGTCAATCAAAGATTGTCCAAAGTATACATGTCAGATGGTGGCAAGGGCTCTGGAGAAAAATAAAGCAGGCTTAGGGCAAGTGCCAAAAGCAGGGGAGTTGGGAAGATTGCTGTTTTATACAAAGCAGTCAAAGAAGGCCTTTCTGATTAAGTGACATTTGGCAGACACTTGAACAAAGTCGGAGAACAACTGTTAGGATATCTGGGTGAAGAGAATTCCAGGCAGATAAAAGCTAGTGTGGAAGACTGAGGCAGGAGAGTCTGTGAATGAACAATGCTTTATGGTTTACTGATCACTTCACATCCTTCTCTTATGTCATCCTCACCAGATCCTTGGAACACAGAGAAGACAAGTATTGTTTTCTCCCTTTTACCGATGAATAAACGGAGGGAGCAGCAGTGATTTGGTCGAGAAGTGCTAATAAGTGGTGGTGAGAAAACCAGGACCCAAGTCGTTCCTAGACCAATGCTTGTCCACCTACTGGCCCCATGATACCTTGGTGAAGCCTTCTATCCTCTGATGGACCCTCAGAAATAGGGAAGACACGAGTGACTTATGTGTTCACGGGATGGTGTGTGGGGACAGGGTCCTGGAATTGACATCCCTCCGAATCCCAGAATGTTCGTATCTGTTTCTGATCCAGTATGAACGGCATGAATGGACACTGGGGGACAGACCTCTGTCTGCAAGGAATACTCTGTTTACGACACTTTCTGGAGTTTCTTCTCCCAGGATCTGACTTCCCAGAATGCCTGGGACTGCAAATGCCCCTCCCTTCAGGGGAAATCTGACCTCTCACCCGCAGGAGTGTGGTCTCCCTCTCTGACCCCACCAGGGCAATCGCGTTCAGATCACACTATTCCCGTGGTGGGACGGTTCCCAGGCTCTGGGGGATTGGGCCTTAAATAACACCACATGTTGGACATGACCGGTCAGCCAAGCTTCAGCTTTGCCCAGCCTGGCCCGACTCTCTTTTTATGGTAGTTTTTCCTGCATGAAGTAAAGGTTATGCCTGCACAGGCCTCCTGCAGCTTTATCCGTCTCAGTTCCCCAGCTCCTGTCAGCAACTGCTCAGACAGGAACACACACACATACCTCCACAAGAAAAAGCAACATTGCATAGGCTCTGTCACAACTTCGCACGGCACTGTGCATTTCAAGCTGTTCATATATATGAACTCTACTGATGGCTTCTCACGTGTATGAGTACAGACACATGCCACATATACATATGCGTGCACACCCATATATGCAAATAAGTGCCTAAGCACATCTTATTGACAGAGTTTTCATTATTGTTCTTATGATTGACATGGTGAGTGACTGATTTGTGTGAAGGACTGTTTCAGATTACAAAGTTCAGTCTTAAAAAGAAGAATTCTTGGACCACTTGCATTTGACTAGGGAATAAGGATATCAAAAATAGCAAAAACTCCCTACAATGGACTTTGGCTGCCTGGCTTCCTGCCCTCCTCTTGCTCTGGGCTGTTTGACTCCTTAGATTGATTTATAAATCAGTTTTCCAACAGTGATTCCTCCAATCTCCCTGGTGAGGCTTTGGCTGCTTCTTCTTTGTATCTTTTAAATTTATTTATACATAAACAAAAGTTTTATATATAAATCAAAGTCGCTGGTTTCAGAGGACACGTCCTACAACATGGTAATCAGCGCATCCTAATATTCTCAGATCTCGGTTTCTGTCAGTGGGTCAGAATATTTTTCTTTGTTTTCTTCCTGCCCTTTGCTTCTGTTTTTACTGATATATAGTGAATTTAACCCAAATAATTTTATAAAGCACAAAGAAGAGTTGTACTTGTGGGACAATTTAGTTGGTCAGATGAATATGGATGGGGAGGTGATGGATGAGGAGACCAAGTCTTCAAGCAGACCCACACCATACCAATTTTCCTCCTCAAATTATCTGTTTGGATTCTTATCAAATATCCAGTCTAAACTAGACACAGCTGTAAAACTGAGTTGTGGACACTGAACTCTCCCCTCAGAGATTTCACATACTATAACAATGTGATATCTAAAGAGTTTAATTTTTTCCAAAGTTTACTATTTGTCCATTCTGAATGAAACATACTGATCACGTAACTTTAGCTTTTCGGGCTTCCTTGATTAGTATTTAGGAAGGCATTTATTATTATACAGAGCATAATAAATGCATCCTACCTCTGGGAAAACTCCTTCTAAAATTTTAGACTCCTTCCTTCTATGTACTATGCAATGATTTTTTCCTGGACTTTAGGAGATAAGGGATGTTTTGACAGATGTGTATATTACCAGGCATTACTACTAGTAATACATTGACTAGTAGTAGTGCATTTACTACTCTGTTTTACCTCCGTCTTTGGTCATAGATGTTGAATGAAGAAATCCCACGGTGACTAGGTATGATTTAAAAGTGTTAGGTGGAAGGTGGTTCAAGGAATGACCGAGCAAAACACTGAACACAGGGCGCCGATTGTTTCCTAAGTGCAATGTTTATTGGGCAGCTGTTTATCAGCTGGCAAAGGGGGCACTTGTTCAATACGGTGCTTTAGTCTAGCTAAGAGGAAAGAAAAGACTAAAAGATCAAGGATACAAATGAAAAACAAACATGGAAAGCTGCAAAGTTAAGAACACCGAGAGGAGGAAGCCACAAGGGAACTGGATTATATTTCAGAGTTAAAAAAAATAATAATAATTTACAATCTGTCTTGTAAATTAATTCCACACTTAATTTTTGAAATTCCTTCTTATTTTTCCAGACTTGAGCCAATAGGAGGGAGATGAAATGTTATAGGGAAGTGGCAGCCAGGCATATAGTGGTAAACTAGTTTACTTTCACGATTTCCTTTCATATGTAGATGCAGCCCTGCCTTTTCCTTTGTCATTGCTTATAAAGATCTAAGCTTCCTTCCTAAGGCATCATCTTTTATTAATCAGCTTATCCACAACAGAGTCCAAGAGACTGGAACTGGGTTCAGACAGATGTTGATAAATGTCTTAAGTTTCTTATAAACTAAATCAAGGCCAGCCATGTTGTATTAATCAGTTACCCTTTATATATACTTTGTCCTCTGTATATTGTATCACACTTTATATGCCATCCTGTTTATACTGCCCATCCTGATTCAACTCAGTTCGGTTAGCCTCTATTTGGCGATTGTTTATGTTTTTACATATACTTAATGGCCAATATAAACAGACCTTTACAGATGCATAGTTAGCAAAACATTAGGTATTAGTGAAGAAAATGGCTGTTATGTGTTTATGAATTATGTTTTTTAACCTACTGACCAAGATAATATTAAAATGGTCAAAAACATGCTGGTGGAAATATCTATGAACTTACCTTTCAGTATTCCTTATGCCAAGGACATACTGAACGAACATATCAATAGTAATGAAGCCTCACGTGGCCTGGTTTTGTCCTGTATCTTTTAAGGAATTCTTACTGGAGGCTCCAAAACTGTAAATACAAATGGCTATCCAAGTAGGTCATTTTCCTGACCGTAGCTATAGTGGTTATATTAGTTCAGGGCATATTATAAAGATCCTATGTAATAAAAGCCTAATATGAAAATTGGCCAAACAGCAGAGCAACCAGTTGGTAGGGGGGTAAGGCTGGTGAGCAGGTGGCACCAGGCCAGCCAAGGCAGGTGCCAGCAGGCAGAGAGGGGGGACGGCGATTGGGGGACGGCAGCGACTGGTGGTGGCGGTGGGGCGATTGGGGGTTGGGGCCGGCTGCTCACCAGCTGGCGCTGTCCACTGATCAGCCTGTGCATCATCTCCTGCAGAGGGAGGCCCAACTGGCTCCTGGTCTGCGAGAGGGCCTAGGCCAGACTGAGGGACCACCCAAGTGCACAAATTTTTGTGCACTGGGCCTCTAGTAAGAAAATAATTAAGCAAGAAGAATGAAATTACCACTATAGAATAAATCATGTACAGCAACAAATAACTTTTAGGTATAACCTATGGTGTCAGCCTAGTGTTAATTTCTTCATCAAAACCTAGGGTAAACATATGATTTCACTCACATGTGGAATATAAACCAGATAGCGACAAATAAACAAGTAAAACAAACTCATGACACCTACAACAGAACGGTGATTGCCAGTGGGAAATTGATGGGGTGGGGTGGGGAAAGAGGGTAGAGGGGTCAAGTATATAGTGATGGAGGGAGACTAGATGTTGGGTGGTGAACACGCAATGCAACATTACAGATGATGTATTACAGAATTGTACGCTTGAATTTACATAATGTTATATTAATTTATGTCACCCCAATAATAATAATAATCCTGTATAATGAAAGGCTAATATGCAAATTGACTAAACAGCATAACGACCGGTCGCTATAACATGCACTGACCAACAGGGGGCAGACGCTCGACACAGGAGCTGCCCCCTGGTGGTCAGTGTGTTCCCACAGGGGGAGCGCCGTGCAACCAGAAGTTAGGCTCATGGCTGGTGAGCCTTTCCCACCTCCACTGTAGCACTAAGGATGTCCAGGGAGCAGGCCTCAGTCGGACATCCTCTGAGGGCTCCTGGATTGTGAGAGGGCACAGGCTGGGCTGAGGGATCTCCCGCTGCCCCCCCCCCCACCAAGTGCATGAATTTCATACACTGGGCTTCTAGGAATAATAATAATAAACTAAGGTAAAGTTCTTAACTAGAAGCAAATTTCCTGCCTGCTCTAATTGATACCTTTGCATTCTTCAATTGCCCCAACTTTGGGTCTTGTAGATGCATTTCCCACACGTGTAGCCCACTCTGTTGCATTCTGTCATCCACCGGGTAACAGAATTGTTTCTGATTATACAGAAAGCTTCACGGGCTGCATTTGCTTCATGTTCAGGGTTTATGAAATCAGCCTTCTGCCACAATACCCAGGGCTCTAAGCTTGCATAGCTTTGTCACTTTTCTTTTGGTGCCCAGTTTCTATCTCTGAGTGCGGGCAATGCAGACAGTGCAGACATTGTGAGAGCCCCCCTCCCCTCTCTCCTCTCCCCTGCACTCTCTGTTATGTGATCTTTCATCTGCACTGTGCTGTGAGGCGTTTTCTGTAACCTCTTTGATTTTGGATGGGATTAAAACACATTTTGGGTTAAGAAGTGCCTGAAAAACACGACCCATTACTTCAGTACCTGTTTCTCTTTGGCTGTGTCTCCTGATTTCCTGATATAAAATTACCATTACAAAGAAACTCTCTGCCCCAGTCGGCACTGGACATATCAGGCAGGGAAGGCAGGGACCACTATTTTGCTTAAGTGCATGCACAGGCTTTGCAAATTTTCCAGAGAGATGCCCTCAAAGTAAACATATGTAATTCTCACAGCATAAAAATAGCTCCTGAGTAAGCAAGCTGGTATAAAGACTAGACACTAAAAAATAAACCTTTTCTCATTTTTTTATGTTTATAACGTATCAATGGGAAGTGATCATTTATAGAATGCTACATAAAGAGTATGCCTGTATGCTTGCTATTAGATTTTAGATATAAGATGGTAGATAAGAAAATAATTTCAGCAAATAACACTTTAGAATTTTAGAAAATAGATATTTATGTAACAGTCTTTAAAATGATAACCTGCTTTAATCCTATTTATCTCTAACCTGAGATAAGTATTTTCAGAATGTTTTAAAATTGATGAATTTTTATGAGCATGAATTTTTTAGACTTGGACATAATTTGCATACAATAAAATGTATGAAATTTGTTTCCAGTTTGAAAACAATTGGACAATTGTATCCACCTGAGTAACCACCACCCAAAACAAGTTACAGAACATTTCCAGCACCCTATAAAATTCCCACGTGGCCCCTTCCGCTCAGTTTCCCCTCAAGCAATCACTTTCTGACTGCTATCTCTTTAGCTTAGTGTTGCCTGGCTTGGGCTTCATATTAATGATTTACACAGTCTGGCTTTTTTCACTGAACAGTGTTTGTTAGCTTCAGCCATGTTTTCCTTGGTATGTCTGATTGCTTTTTGTGTTCAAAAATATTGTCAAAAATATTACAAATTGCTGGATCGAAAATCACCGAGGAGTTGGCAAGTATATGCTAATAACTTCCTGCCCTAACTCACAGCCCAGCCTGCGAGTTTCCTGTTGGATGCCTGTGCGATCTGAAATTCTGCCTTTGTGGGGACATCTCCAATACAGGAACCTATCATTTTATCTAAAGTACCATGAGTGCTTTTCAAAAATTGTAGGTACGCTATTTAAGTTGTCCTGATATAGGAAATGATCCTTCGTAGTTTTAATGTGTGGAAAGGGCTATAGTGGAGAAGGGAGGGAGTTCTCTCAACCGAACATTTCACTCCAGGTTTAGTTTCATCTCTGAGTTTGAATCTCCGCAGCCCCATAAGAGGGACTCTTCTAATTGCTCTCTTCCTGTTAATTGTTTGCAAGTCCCAATCATAGTTCTACGAGGATAGATTTCTGTATTCTTAAGAAAGATTACATAAAAATTCATCAATTTTACATGTTTTCTGTCTTCTTCCTTATTTTACTAAGTTGCAGAAGTTATTTTGCAGTCTGATCTATGTCCAAGTCAACCTCTGGGTTGTGCCTAATCCCTTACATGATCAGTAAGATACTTTATGTTTTGTTTCCTTGAGTAAGGCCTTTGGGGAAATTTCTCAAGGCCGAGAGGCTGAAGAAAGAGGCCTGCAAGTCCAGAATGATATCAAGAGTTTATTAAGGGAATTTATGGATAGAAGCAGCATCCCGGCAGCAGCAACATGTATATATCTGCACCAAAAAAGAAACAGGACTTGTTCTATAGAGCCAAGTGCCATGTGCTGGCACAAGTGGCTTGTAGTCACATGGCACGTGCTTGTTACGAGATATATAATCCAAAGTCGTGAAACACCTAATAGGCCCACTCATCTAGGCAGGAATATTCCTTTTAGGTGACACAGGTTCACCCCTCCTGGGTGAAGTCATGGTCAGCTTGCTTCATAAGATGGTGTCAGTCACATTAAGAACCCTCTCATAGGTATCCTATAAAATAAAAGGCTAATATACAAATTGACTTAATGGTAGAACAACCGGTCGCTGTGACACACACTGACCACCAGGGGGCAGATGCTCAATGCAGGAGCTACCCCCTCGTGGTCAGTGCACTCCCACAGGGGGAGCGCTGCTAGGCCAGAAGCCAGGCTAAGGACCCCTCGGGGGATGTCTGACTGCCCACTCCCATAAGCCAGCAGTCGGACATCCCCTGAGGGGTCCCGGACTGTGAGAGGGTGCAGGCCGGGCTGAGGGACCACCCCCCTCACCCACCCCACCCCCAGTGCATGAATGTCATGCACTGGGCCTCTAGTTTAGTATATACAGGAATCAGTACTATCTGCAGTTTCAGGCATCCAGTGGGGGTCTTGGAACATATCCCCCATGGATAAGGGGGGCTACTACACTAATGTAAATCCTAAAAGCAAAATGGCATAAAGTGAACTTTATAAAAGTGAGGGATACCTGTACCACTCCTTCCCACGAGGCAGAGTTAGCCGCTTCTTTTTTTCTGCCCATATTATGTACTCTTACAGGTTTACAAATTGGTAGGCATAGCTCTTTAATGCTTCTATCTGTTTACCAATTTTGGAGGGTCTAGACTCTAAGATTCTGGAAAATTGTGGTCTTATCTTAGTTGTCTTTACTCTAGTAGGTGCTATGCTTAATAAATATTTGTAGACTTGAAATAAAATTATGAGATAACTCAATGGGAGAAATACTCATCCTGCCTCCTTTCTTATTTGATCTCCAGAACAGTGTGAAGTTTTTCAGATGCGCTAGGCCTCCACATGCCACGGAGCCACTCCAGCTGCTGCTTCCTCAGCCAGGAATGCTTTTCTCTCCCTTCTCTATAAGTTCAACTCCCCATTTTCCGGTAGGCTCATCCCAGCAGCTCCTCCCTGGAAAGCCTTAAGGGACCATCGCAGATGAGATGAAGAAGGCCCCTAGGGGCTTCCACAGCAGTCCTTGTTCACCACAATTAAAGCATGCTTCATTAAATGTCTGTTCACTTACACCCTGCACGGTGGATGACTGAGGGAACAGAATGTATCCTTTTTGGTTTTGTCTTTGTGTTCTCACTGACATGCAATGGCACTGAGTGAATAAATACTTCTTAAGAAATCCCGACTTAAATGAGCATGGAATAAGACTTTGAATTAGATAGAATTAACTACTTGATGCTCTGGAGACTAAAACCAGTCCCTTCCTTACAGGATGGATCATACAGGGTGGTTTACACCGCTTGCAACAGAAAGGTTGAAGCCCACCCTGAGCCATCTGAGGTTCTGTTACACACTAGGTTCTAAGCTGAAGGAGTGCCTCCATTTGGGACAGAGACAGACAGTCACTGTAGTAGAGGCAAAAGGGAATATGGAAAACCATAGGCTGACTCTTAGAACTTCTGCTGAGAAGTGACAGGTGACACTTCCACTCAGCTCTCACAAGGACATACCTGAGCTCAACAAGGAGGAATGTAAAGTCCTCCCTGAAAGACTGGCACCACATAGAGGTAAATAATAAGATCTACTATACAGTGGGTTTCTCATTCTGAGTATGAACTAATTTTAAGGTCAGGTTTATTATTTTTTAATGTATATTTATTTTTTTCCTCTTCTGGCCAACATGGAGTAATGGGGACCAGATTTATCTTCCTTTTTAAAAAATATTTAAAGAACCAGACAAATTATATTGGACAATAGTTTTCAAGATGTTGGACATCAGATAAGGAAGAACAATCCCTTTGATACAGGAAACAAATCAGCTGAGCCCCTGATTGCCCTAGTTTACTGGAGTGAGGGGTTTCCATGCTGTGATGCAGGGAGACAGGCAGAGGCTGACCGACTTCCTGAGTTGAGGAAATGAAATTGAGAATCTGAAAAGACAAGGGGGCTTCAGCTCATAGGGCAGAGTATTAGAGAAGAAAGAGAATTTCAGAGGTCTGCTGAGGATTGCCCTTGAGGATTAAGCAAAGTACATGCAGGTGAGGAAACTGTCCAAGACCAGGGAAAGAATTGCTTAAAGAATGAGAGGGAACAGTGTCTAAAGCTCATCCAGGGCAGGAATAGTGCCTGCTCCCATGTGTCTGACTGGAAAAACTAGCAATTTATGGGACACTGGGTAGAGTATTCAGAAAGTTATTGCTTCAACAGTGCAGAGTAATTTACTCCAGAAGAAATGTTGCTGTGCCCTCACAAATCTTAAAAGACCTAAGAGAATTAAACTGTTTCTACCTCTCAAAACAAAGCTGAAGAATATTTATAGAAATTTAAAAATATCCAGCACCCAACAAGATAAAATTCACAATATCTGACATTCAATAAAAAACTTCCAGGCATGATGCCCTGGCCAGTGTTGCTCAGTTGGTTAGAGCATCATCCCATATACCAAAAGGTTGTGGGTTCAATTCCTGTCCAGGGTTTTGGATTTGATCCCTGGTTGGGGCGTGTATAGGAGGCAACCAATCGCTGTTACTTTCTCACATTGATGCTTCTTCTCTCTCTCCCTCCCTCTGCCTCCAAAAAAATCAATAAAAACATATCCTTGGGTGAGGATTAAAAAAAAATTCCAGGCATGAAAAGAAACAGAACACGATGACTATATCATATAAGAAGAAAGATCTCAAAACAGTAACTGGTTTTTAATTTAAAAAAATAGAAAAGAAGAAAAAAGTTAAATTTGAAGTAAGCAAAAATTTTAAAATAATAAAGATCAGAGTATAAGTTAATGAAATAGAAAACAGAAAGAGAAAATCATTGAAATCAAAAGCTTATTCTATTTGGTAGAGATAATCACTGCAAAAAAAAAGCTGGTTCTATAAAAAGATAAAATTAATAAGCCTATCTAGGCAGATCTATCTGGAAGAAAAAGAGGAAACACAAATTACGAATATCAGAAATGAAACAGTTTCAATACTACAGACTACAGATATTAGAAGGATTAGAATAAAATATTATGAAAAACTTTCAACCAATATATTTGACAACTTATATGAAGTGGATACATTCTTGAAACACAAAAGTACCAATGCTAACTCAAAAGAAAAATAGTCTAAATAGCCTTATATGTATTGGTGAAATTGACTTTGTAGTTAAACATATTTGTCCCGGCCTGCGGGACAACAACGAGGGAACGAAGAGACACCCTAGGAGAATGAGACAAGCAAGGGACATGAAAGAATGGAGGCAAGACAGGATTCTGATCAAGCCTCAAACTTTATTCTTACAGCGGCAGAATATATACTGTTTTAGGGATGGGGGGTGGGTAAAGGGGGTCTATGGGCAGTAACCTATTACTACAGATTTAGTAGACTCCGGATGGCTGTGCTTATCAGCAGAGATGCGTGAATTAGCAGCCTTCGGATGGCTGTGTGCTTATCAGTGGAGATGTGTGATTGTCAGCGGAGATTTAGCAGTTGTGTACTTAGGGTGAGGGTAGGTTATCTTTTAACTCCTGGCCAAATTGCAAGACACAGGTGGTTTCTGGTAATTAGGAGTTTCCGAAGGAACCAGAAACTTATAGTTTTTAAGATGGCTTTGTCTAAGCCAATATTTCTAATGGCTCCCAACACATATTTATTTCACAACAAAAACTCCAAGCCCAGACGACTTTACTTCTAATTTCTGCAAACATTTAATTAAAAATAAGCCACTCAATCTTTCTGAACCTCAGTTTCCTCATCCACAAAATGTTAGTAATAACAGTGTCTGCCCCATAAGAATATTGTAGAGTAAATGAGAGGGGCATGGAAAGTGCTCAGCAAAGCTTGGTACATAGATATTATGTAGATTTTATCAGTAGATATTATCTCTGACTTGACCTTCTCCCAAATAAGAATACAATTTAGTCCCATTTACCTGGTAATCAGACTCCAGCAGCCTCAGTTTTAGGTAGCAGCTTGTAAACCTGAAGGTAATTTAAACAAAGGTGCGAGGGAGCTTTTGTGTTACCAGGGAAGTGTTAAGGAGCACACGCCTGTTACTCACGGGAGCCTTACCTAAGGCCCGTTGCCTGAAAAGGATGTCTGAAATATTTAATGTAGAGACAAATACTATTATAGTGCAATAAAGTAGCAGATGTTCAGAATTAAAGCATTTGGCTTTGTCCATTTTAAAGATCATCTCTCTCTCTCTTTCTCTCTCTCTCTCTCTCTCTCTGTCTCTCTCTCTCAATATATATATAGACTGGAATATGAACAACCTTCCAGGCCACAGCTACTCTTTGTGAACCAGGACTGGACCTCCAGTTGTCCTGCCCCCGCGTTCCAGAGGCCTTCCCACACACACTTCTGCCTTCACATACCATAATAATTCTGGATTGGAATGCTTAAGAAGTCAAGGACCTGAGTAATGCAATTTAAATGATTCTCCACTAAAGAGATCGAAATTAAAGAAAAATCTGTTTCTGTTGAGAGGCTGCATTTTCCAGGGAACTGACTTCTCTGAAACAATTTGTTCCCTGATGCTGATGAATAAATGAGTCACCGTTGCTCAATAGTTTATTTACAAATGAATCTATAGGAGCACAAAATTTAAAACTGTTCTCGATTAGTTATTATTTCATGTTTACTCACTGAAGTATTAAATCTTCCACAATCATGAATTTCCTTTGGGAACAAATCTCTGGTTTTGATAGGTCCCATTATTAAAAAGTTTTTATTGATATTTGACCTACAGTTTTTTTTCCCTTTCCTTACTTTTATCCCATTTATCCTACTTATCCTGTTCAGATCAGGCCACATCATTTCCCCCAAGTGCTTATGCTTTTCATATATGTTATGACTCATCCAAATTATCATTTAGTCAGGCTTTCCATGTGCACACTTTAGTGTTTTTATGGACCGTATTCTCTTTACTGGGATAAATCCCTTATAATGAGATGCAGTGCTCTGGGCATACTAATATTACCATACTTTTATAGAGAGGGGCGAACTTTCCTGTGCCTTTGTTATTAAAGTGTATTATGTAGAGCTTACATTTAACAAACAAAAAACAAAAACCTTGAGTTTTTCCTTTCACATTATATAGAACACTTCTGCCAACATTTAGTATACACATTTCTATGTTTTTTCCTGTTTATTAGATACCAATGATCAATAGGCTTTATTTTTTAGATTCTATTTAACCAAATAAATGAGTTGATGCATTTGTCAGTATTTCTATTTAATGTCTTTTGTTACTTTTCATTTCCTCATCTGTTAATTGGAAATGATTCTTGCCTTTTATGATTTTGTGCACATAGTAAACAACACACACCAAGAGGCCAGCATAATACTTTGCACAAGGCAGGTGCTTAATTATTAGCCCTCACCTCGCATCTTTCCCAGTTTTACTTCCCACCAGTGCCT
Organism: Myotis davidii; assembly: GCF_000327345.1. Lineage (NCBI taxonomy): Eukaryota > Metazoa > Chordata > Mammalia > Chiroptera > Vespertilionidae > Myotis > Myotis davidii. The sequence continues at coordinate 3,444,478 of NW_006297811.1, read as the reverse complement.
TTTTCTGCCTTAAACATTCCTCCTGCTACCTGTCTATGCTCTTATCCCCCAAGGCTTAGTGTTGACTGACGCTGCAGCTCTTTCTTTAGCATCTTCCCTTCATCATGTCATGATTTCCTTTTGTTTACAGACTTTCAGCCCCGTTTTCCAACCGAGTGCAGCTTCTCTGATACAACCAGATTTAAATTCACTTTGTCAGTAAAATCTCAGGAGACTGTATCATGTCCTTTACTAAAATTCCAATATAACATCTGCTTAATCTTACAGTAAAAGCCAAAAAGAGGCATTGAATTTGTATAGTTTGACTTGTTTTTTTTGTAAACTTTGGTTCTATACTGCTGATAAGTTGGTGTTCTCTTGAAAAATCAAGAGAAATATAAAAAAAAGAAAAGAAATGCCAGCAGTCACATTACAGAGATAAAACTCTTGACATTTGGGTGTGTTTTGTCACAAATATTTTATCCAAGCTGAACATATGAAACTATGTGCATATCCCTTTTCTTATAAAACAATACAGTCAATCTTAATGAGTACTATTTTGTGTTTTCATTTTTTACCTTACCTTTTTACATATAGTTAACAAATATTTAACCTCCTAAATGCAACATAAATTTAAATCATAATTCAACAGCCAATGTAAGCACATACTGTAGCTCAGGGAACTTCAAAAGAATCAGGACATCATTATAGATTTTAAACAAATATGATTTGGGGGTTTTATTTTCAAAAATTTCTGCTTTTCATTAGGGGCTGTCTTTGAAACTCATCATTACGTCCTAATGATTCTCATTCTCTCCAGTGCCATTCTCTTGCTATAAATCTTCAAATGGTAATAAGTAATAGAAAATCCAAAATTAGATGACATAAGGGACAATTTTGTTTTCATTGTCTGTCCATGAACTAACTTGCACTAATTTTCTCTACTTCGAATGCCAAAGACCTCTTAATCTTGCAGCAACAACCCATCCATATTTTGGTTTGGCTTTAATCTTCACCTCACTTCCTTACCCCACCCCCCAATGTTTTGTTAATGAGTTTTTGTTATGTTGAGCATGATTGTTCATCATTGATAGAAAGTTTTTCTAATATGTTTTATACTTTCAGTAAATTCCAGTTAGATTGACTAAATACAGATGCTGCGTCTCTTTTATGACTCACCAAATTGGCTTATGTATAAATCTGAACCATTCTTGAGCAGCTAAACGATTAGCTCAGGAATGATTAGCAAGCTCAAGGAGAGATGGGTAGTTCTAATGTGCGGAGAGTGCCTACATTATTGCAGCTTTAGATGTCTGCTTGCAGGGGACGAAGGCTGTTCCACTTTGCCTGAGTTGTACTTCCTCAGGCAGATGCCTGTTGAGACGTTCATTGCCACGTATTTGAGCACTTCACTGTTGCACCTCTTCCTGTCCGACAGTGTTGCACCCACATAAAATGATGTTCCCTTTCCAGCTGGGAGGAACCTACCAGGCTTTGAGATTCCTGGCACAGTGACTGGCTTTTGTTTGTTTGTTTTTTCTGCATCCCCAGCATCTGACCCAATGCCTGTCACCTAATCAACATTTGAATTGAAATGCACAATAAGAGATGGTAAACTCATTCCTACCCTTCTCCTTCATTCCTGACAAATCACTTCGAATGACTAACCTAGACATTTTACCAAAAGATCAGTGTTGTAATTAAACTTGGGAGGTAGTCGGCCTAGATTCTCTTCCCAGTTCCACCACTGATTCGCTTTGTGGACTTGGAGAGATGACGAAACAGCCTCAAATTTTCCATCTATAAAATGGAAGAATCAACATAGTTAAAAAGTCCATATTACCCAAAGCAATATACAGAGTTAATGCAATCCCCATCAAAATCCCAATGACACTTTTTAAAGAAATAGAATAAAAATTCATCAAATTTGTATGGAACCACAAAAGACCTTGAATAGCCAAGGCAATCCTGAGAAAAAAAAGAGCTAAGCCAGACGTATCACACTCCCTGACTTCAAATTATGCTACAAAACTACAATAATCAAAACAGCATGGTATTAGCAGAAATACAGACACACCGACCAATAGAACATAATTGAAAGCCCAGGAATAAACTCACATGTATAAGGGATGATAATTTTTTTCATCAATTATCCAAAAGTATACAATGGAGAAAGGAAAGCCTCTTCAATACATGGTGTTGGGAAAATATAAAAGCCACATGCAAATAAATAAATAAATAAAAATGAAGCTAGACTACTGTTTGTCCCATATACAAAAATAAACCTCAAATGGATCAAAGACCTAAATGTAAGACCTGAAACCATAAACCACATAAAAGAAAACATAGGTTCTAAAAATATGGACCTTGGTCTTAGAGAAGATTTTATGAACTTGACTCCAAAAGCAAGGGAAGTAGAGGTAAAAATAAATAATTGGGACTATATCAAACTAAAAAGCTTCTACAGAGCAAAAGAAACTGCCAAAAAACAAAAAGGCAACCAACAGAGTGGGAGAAGATAATTTGCAAACCACAGGTCTAAGAGCTCATACAATTCAACACCAAGCTAACAAATAATCCATTTAAAAAATGGACAGAGTACCTGACCAGGCATTTCTCCTAAGAAGACATACAGTAGCCAACAGATAGATGAAAAGATGCCCCACTTCACTAGCTACTAGGAAAATGCATATCAAAACTACAATGAGACTCCATCTCATACCCGTTAGAATGGCTGTTATCAACAAGACAACGAATAACAAGGGTTGGAGCAGTTGTGGAGAAAAAGGAACCCTCATTCACTGCTGGTGGGAATATAAACTGGTACAGCCACTATGGAAAACAGTGTGGAGGCTCCTAAAAAAATCAGCATAGAGTTAACATATGATCCCCTCTTCTGGGTATCTATCCCCCAAATTTGAAAACATTTATTTGCAAAAATATAGGCATCCTAGTCTCAATTGTCATTTAAAAAGTTAACTTTGACTCTCCCATTTGGGTTTAAGTCCCCTGAAATTAAAACTTTTTCTTTTCTTTTTTTTTCCAGATGGAATTGCACATAAAATCGGTAAGCGGTTTCCCTTTATCACTCACAATTGTCTTTTTTTTTTCTGACATAAATTTATGAGGTCTTTATATCCACTCTGTTTTCTTTCCTTTTTCCTTATAGTTCCTCTTCCAACAGTGTTTGCTTTTTACCAGTCCCTGAAGAATTTCTGTTGTCATCATTTAACATTTGAATGGCAATAATATTTTACAAAATGCTTTACAATGGCTTTTTACAAGTCATTCTCAAGCCTTCATAGTCCAGCATAGAACTTTGCTATTATTTGTAAGCACATAGACATTCCCCCTGACTCGGCATTTTCCAGTAGATTTTGAAATCTCTCATTGAAAATTATATTTAGTTTTAAGCTGCAAAGACTTTGAATACATTAATTGTAGGAGCCTTAAAACTTTCTTGTGGTTTTTTGTTCTTATATAGGAAATGCCATTTTAGATCAAAAGGAAAGTATTTTATTTTGCCTCTTAAGGCTTTCTGAAACATACAAGAATATGGAGTAATTTAATGCACACAATATTGAACCTGGAAATTTTTCAATAGTAGATGAGATAAAAACTACAGTAGTCCTAAGAAATGTGAGTTATGGAATACATATTTAAAACTTTAGACCCATTCATGTATAGGATTTTAAAATAGCATCTTTTTAAAAGAGATTCTTTGTGTCTCTACAGTTAACAGAAATTCTGATATGTATCACCACTCAGTTGAGGAATTTCATATGAATGTTGATTTATTGATGTACGTTATTTTAAGAGTGTATACATGCTTCTTCCCTTCCTGTTCCCAGATAGTCCCCAGAAGAGTGAGGCTTTGAAGCTATTTTTCCAAATACCCAGACGCTCTCAAGTTGTGTAAGATTTAGTCACTGACTATAATTTCAGACAATCTATATGTGATTTTTAAAAGAAACCACAACTAATGCCCATAGAGCTTTCCACACTAGCACATTGGCAGCCCCCTTAGAGAAACTTGGAGGAGGATCAGGGGTGTTGGAATGTTTGCCTTTGGGAATGACTTTATACTCCAATATCTAAGGAGACTACGTTTCCTCTCACAGCTTCTTTAAATCCCACACATAAGAAAAAAAGAGTGAAGATGAATAGTTTTTTTCTCTTTGATAATATTTTTGACTTTTGGGTTATCTTGGGCTTATTTTTCAATTGCTGTACTGTACTTTAACTTATTCACAGGATTCATTTCCCCAGGGCAGCGCCTCCCAAACTTACGGAGTCATATACTAGTATAAAATGACTTTATTCACACAGTACACCAGAGTCAACAGAGAGGGTTTGGGAGGTTTCAGAATGACGCTTGGTGAAAAAATATTATATGCACAGGTTAAGAAAAGCAAAACACAAATGTTAGGGAAGATATTATTTATTGAATTTGTATACAACTTCCAAATAAATAATGTCAAATTCTTAAATGAGAAACTGGAGCTTACTTTAGTGTATGTGATATTTTACTTTAACGTTTTATGACTTGACTGGCTAAGCATATATCCCAATCAAGATTTCTCTCCTGGCAAGGAAAGAGGGAAATGAGAAAAGTAGGGGAAATTGAGGTAGTCTTTAAAAAAAAAAACCTCTCATAACACATAGAAATTCTATTTCTCTACAATCATTTTCATTACATGTGGCCGAGGTAAAATGATTTCTGTGCGTAATTAGTGCCATGCTCAGAGAAATGGTGATAGCCTGAGGCTCTAAGTTAGCCCTCTGAATACTGAGAAGGAGGGGAAATTATTCTTTCAATACATTTTTATTGAGCTGAGATGATCTCTTCATTTTTTGATAAAAATCATCCATGGATAACTTTGTTCACAGAGTAGGAGGTAGCAAATAGCAAAAACATACTTATCATTTTTTCTCCATTGGAAAGACTCCTTTATATCTACTGAGCAGAATTCAAATAATTGAACATAAATGACATATTAATGTATTATTTTATAAAACAAAAAATACTTTATTGAATTTATTTGGGTTACATTGGTTAATAAAACTAGATAGGTTTCAAGTGTACAGTTCTATAATACATCATCTGTATGTTCTAGTGTGTGTTCACCATCCAAAGTGAAGTCTTCCTTCCTTCACCATTTATCTCCCCTTTAGTTCTCTTACCTACCCTCACCTTCCTTTCCCTCTGGTAATCACCATAGCTGTGTCTATAAGTTGATTTTTCTTTTGTTTTGTTTTGTTTTGTTTTTGCTTAATCCCTTCACCTGTTTCACCCAGTCCCCCCAACCCACCTCCCCTCTGACAGCTGTCAGTCTTTTCTCTGGATCTCTGAGTCTGTTTCTACTCTGATTGTTTTGTTCATTAGATTCCACACACAGTAGAAATTAAGTCATATGGTATTGGTTTTTCTCTGACTAGTTCATTTCACTTAGCCTCTAGGTCAGTGATGGCGAGCCTTTTGAGCTTGGCATGTCAGCATTTTGAAAAACCCTAACTTAACTCTGGTGCCGTGTCACATATAGAAATTTTTTGATATTTGCAACCATAGTAAAACAAAGATGTATGTTTTTGATATTTATTTTATATATTTAAATGCCATTTAATAAAGAAAAATCAACCAAAAAAAATGAGTTTGCGTGTCACCTCTGACACACGTGTCATAGTTTCACCATCACTGCTCTAGGTCCATCCATGCTGTCAAAGAAGATAAGATTTCCAACTTTTTTCACGGCCAAGTAGTGTAAATGTACCACAGCTTATACTGTGTAAATATACCCCTGCTTCTTTATCCACCCATCCACTAATGGGCACTTGGGCTGCTTCCAAATCTTGGCTATTGCAAATAGCATTGCAATGAACATAGGGATGCAAATATTCTTTCGAATCAGTTTTTTTGGGTTTCTTCAGATATATTTTCAGAAGTGGAATTGTTGGTCATCATGTTTTAAATCTAACAATTCTTTCTTTCTATTCAGTGATAAATACAATATTTTAATTTTTTGTTATGCAACAACAAATTTCAAATCCAGTTAAAATTTTAAATTATTTTTAAAAATTAAATTTATTGGGCTGACATTGGTTAATAAAATGATATAGGTTTCAAGTGTATAATTCTATAATGCATCATCTGAATATTGCATTGTGTGTTTACCACTCAACATTAAATCTCCTTCCATCACTCAAATTGACATATTTTTTAAAACAAATATTTCAAAATACTGATGAAGAGTTTCCTTAACAGTACACAGATGTTACTTGGTCTTAATAAGTTTTCATTAAGATCGAAATTATTGTAGCAATGACACATCATTAGCAAATTATTTTAGCTTTCATTTTCTAAAGTTGAAAATTTTGCTTTGCCATTACATATTAATATATTTTCCCATAATCTTTGCAAATTTTTATTATATAAACCATTTTTAAGCCAAAAGCTATGCTTTAAAAGTGAAAAAATCCACTTTTAAAAATTTTCCTTTTAGTTTATAAACTGTTGACAAAATTCTTCCTTTTAAAAGTCAATGCAATGAAATATGAAACAATAGAAAGTGGTATTCTGCTGGTATATTTTGAAAAAATCTGGTAATAGGATTGTGGAAACTTAGATTTTATTATACTGCCATTCTGATTATATGTGTAATTCAAATCAATAGATCGACATTTATATCTGAGAGCGTCTTTGTGAATAAAACAACATATCATTAAGTCTCTCAATGTTCGAAGGGAATTCTAGAGGTAAACCCTTCCTGCAGTGATATTATAATATATTACTTATTTCTAATGATTATCTCAACTCCAGTAGTTCGTTAGGGAACTTCCTACAGAGTAAATATGGTTTGCCCAAGTATTTTTTTCTCAGGGTACTGACAAGTCTTATGACTATTAGTATTCTCAGTAATGAAAACTTTTTTTGATTTACAATCTTCTGGGTTAATGTCTCTAAGTCACCAATGAATCGTGCTACCAATGAATCTAAAAATATTATTATCTAATAATAGAACCTTTGGAATTCCTTTGTCTTATTATCTGTACACAGCATGGGCATGTGTTAGGCAGTGTGGTATTTAGAACAATTCTGTGATTGTGTGAGAAAGTTTGACTTCAGTTGCTAATGTAAGTAGGTTTTGAGTTCAACTTGTTGCTCTTCTTATAATCTCTTTTTTAATATCATATTTCTTAGTTTGCACCTTAAAAAGTTCAAATCCTTTTCTGTGTCAAGACAAATCTTTTATAGTAAGGTGTCAGTGTTTTGTTTTATTGTCACCATTGCTTCATTTGATAATTTTCCTATGTAAATAAGATATTTAAGCTGAGGAAAAAAATTATTAAACCACATTAATCTATACCCAAAAGAATTATTATTATTATTTTTAGCAACTTAAGTTGTTTACTTGGACTACTGGGTTTGTCTTGTATATATGACAACATATTTAATTTGGTATGAAAATGAATTGCTATGAAAAATACACCTATTTATATAAAAAGTTCTTGAGTGTAGACCTCTATTACTCATGTTCTATATTTTTTCAAATACATTTTTAGATTGTCTGCATTTTAAGGAAATTTTAAAAATGTCACCTGAAAAATTAAGCAAAATTTCAAGTATTGACATTAAGTTTTATTTAATAAAAATAATTAAAATTCTAAACATTAAAAAACCACAAATATCACTCTAATATAGGACAAAATACTATTGAAAGCTTGATTTTCTGAAGCTATGAATTCTAAAGTTCCCTTAAAAGATTGATTTGATAAAATTACTTTTAACAATTATTTGGTGTTTTTTTAAATAAACATTTTTAAATTTCTAAAAGCAAAAAAATAATGGATTGTGGAATCCATTTTAAAAAATAGGTCCTGTCTGGCCCGTGTTGCTCAGTGGGTTGAGTATCCCATGCCCGAAGGGGTCACTGGTGGGATTCCTGGTCAGGGCACATGCCCAGGTTGTGGGCTCAATCCCTAGTAAGGGGTGTGCAGGAGGCACCTGATAGATGTCTCTATCTCCCTCTCCTTCTCCCTTCCTCTCTCTAAAAATTCAATAAAAACATATTTAAAATAAATAAATAAAAGAAGAAATATTATTTAAAAATTAAAAAAATTAAAAGTAGGACTCAGGTAATTAGTAATACCGAAAGCTAATAATTTTTTAAATGATTGAGAAAATTTTAAATATCACTTTATCTCTTCCTCAGCCTTCTGCTCAAGTTATCCCTGAGCTATAGAGAATTTTGTCAGTTCTGTTTTTTATGGTTAGAATATTCCAAAAACCCTTTTGGGAATGTTTACAATATTAAATAATTGAGAATTATTTCTTATATAAGTGAGATGAGAGATTTTATCCTTATTTGTCTCTTTTAACCACTCATCCCCCTTAACGCTTCCCACCAACCATTACCAATGGTCAAGCATTCACGCTCCCTTTTTGTTTCTGAACTCCAAGGACACTCCCTGGATCAAATCATCCCGTGCGTGGCTGCCAGTTTGATGTCAAAGCTGACCACAGAGCAACTCTCCCCAGGAGGTTTAATGACTGCTCATTGTCCAGAGTCACCTCCACAGTTAGCCTGGCATTCAGTACCCTCCACGGTGTGGGTCTAATTTACCTTTTCAGTCTGACTTCCTGTTCCTCCACATAGACAAGTTCGGTGGCTTTTCTTAGAATCCTTTACAGAGGAGTGGACCCAACGGCAAGTGGTATGGGAAGTAAGTTCTATCAAGTGGAGGCAGTAATATCAGGAGAACTTGGGCCAATTGCAGTGATTCTAACATGCCCTTGTCTAGCCCGCCTTGCGACACGTGGAATACTTTCTCCCCACAGCAGCCTCTGGAGAAACGTACTAACAGTTCATTTCAAGTAAGTTCTTCCCAGATGCCTACCTGATCAACCACCCAGGTATCATAATTCTTTCTTTGATTATGAGAACACAGTATTTTGGCATTTATTGAATTCTGCCTTATGCTATAGTAGCTGTTTTGGATTCCTTGGTTTAGCTCCAACTATTTTTTTTTCTGTACCAAAGTAGAGCTCTAATGTATTGCTTTTTGTATGTCACAGAGTCCTGAAATGTCTTTTTTATAATAGGAGCCATACTACATACTTATTTCATCAAATCACCTTTGTTTGCAAAACCAACTCAAATTTTGATATATTTTATCAAGACAGCCCAGCACATGCTGTGCAGTTTCTCGATCCAGAAAATAGTATTTAAAGCAACTGGGGTTTCTTAGCAATCACAGGGACTAAAGCCACCTCCTTTTTTTGTAGAAAATGTCTGGTATTCCGTAAGTTTAATAACAATAACAAAAATGATAATATTTTGAGAAAAAAGCAGCAACTTCTTTATTCTCAAGATACAAAAAGGGTGAATGTATTTAATGAAAATGCATTCTCTACTGCAGAATTCAGAAAGAGATCAGAGTTTTCATGCAAACCAATTTTATCCATTTCGAGTACAAGAAAACAGCTGTGAAGTTGTCAGTCATCATAGGTTCACTCTGAATCACAGTCAAAATGCTCAACAATCTTCTGTAAAGAAGGTAAAAAATGCACTTTGGATTTTATCAGAAATTAATAATTGTTTTATTTCTGATATTTAATACTGATTTGAATAGCTATAAAACCAATGATTGCAAGTAACATATTTGATTTGCAGAAACATATCTGATTAGTTTCAGGAACGCCAAATAGATGAAGTCTGTATTATTTGCAGTAATGACACTGTATTTATAATTTCAATTTCTATTTGACCTTCTAAGGATGTCTATTAATGAGTTTACTGCCTACTACTTTGTTCTATGAGCCCTCTGTAAAAATAAAATAAAATAAAATAAAATAAACTTTGGCAAAACTTTGTTTTCCTTCCTGAGCAGGAGGCAGTCAAAAGTACTAGCATATAAGCTTCCTGAAGTAGTCTTCAAGAATACTTTTGTGCTCAGATGCACTGACTAGTTTTGTGGCAAATCAGGTTGTAATCATTGGATATCACTGACTGAAAAAGAAAGCTTTGTCTTCCTGAAGAAGGGAAATAAAATGAGTTTTAAAAATCATTTTGGGAACAGAGTTTGATTCCCAGACCACTAAAGCTGCAAAGGACATAGCTAGCACCACTCTTTTATTTCTTTTATGGAAGGAAATGGAAGCACAGAGAAGTTTTATTAGATGACTAGTTCAATGACAAGGCTTGTGGATGAGAGAGAGAGAAGGATGTAGATGTCCTGCCACCTGGGGTACTATTCTCACTACCATTCTTATTTTAATTTTGCTAATGACATTCCAGCTTTATTTGTAATTCTTGGGAACATGAGTATGCCACACTGTCTTTCATAAAACTGATAAAACGTCTGCCACATGGACACCTCTTCACCGGTAGCTGCTCTCACATCTTCAATAAGAAGGGGAAAGCAGCTGGGGAAGGAGGGGCAGTCATAGCTGCAAGAGAACTCTCTGGACAGGAGGAGATGTGAGATTTCAGAGGATCCTCTGAGGAAAAGGTACGGACCCGTGTCTGACCACCTGGGTCATTTGCTTCAAACTGTCACCAGGAGGAGTTGTTTGCCTAACATGTTGGAAGAGGGGTCAAGTTGGTGACAAGGTCAGAAGAGCAGTTTGGAATCATTTGACATGGAGTCTAGTTTACAGAAGAGAATTCCTTCAGCAAAGCCTCACGTTTCTGTCACCGCTGGGCTCTGTTTACTTACACAAGCACGGCTCAGGTTATTTTTCCACAGATCCTTCATCAACCTCAGAAACTATCTATGTTATTATTTTTTTTAATATATGGGAAACAAACAAAACCATTTTCTTCATGGAAGAAATGTCCCTCTAACTTATAAATGAAGCCTGAAGGCAACTTCCCCCTTTCCTAGGAATGCTCATAAAGAAAAAAATCATTTTTCATGACTGAGAAAAGCTTTATTGTTGAGTGTTTGATAAAGGGCTTTGGCCCCAAAGGTCTGATTCAACCTAAAGAGAAACTGTCACAATGGAATAGTTTGGGAAAATGTTCCTATTTCCAGAATAAGTATGGGTGAGAATAAACTTTCTCTCTTCCAGAGGAAATAATTTCTGGAAGTTAATCATATCCTTATGGTCCAAGTTAGAGTTAAGAGCCAAACGGGCACATGAAACATGGCACAGCTAACAATTTATAATCCATCTTGTTTGTCCTCAGAATTATTTAAAATGGAAAACAACTTCCCTCAGATAGTCAACATATTCCTTTGTCCTCCCCAAACTCATCCTACTTTCAATAATCAAATGCCATTATATTTGGTGCAATGTAGCATATTGGTTGAAAAATTATATTATGTGTTGTGAAGACAATAATAGAAAGCTTTTGGTTATTTATTGGGTGCAACCATCTCCACTATTTCTTCTGCTAATTAAAATAGTCATGAATGAGTTGTGGTTGAAGCCGTGAATCAAAGCTGGGTTAGAGTTGGAGTTTTGGTTTGCATTAGCCCTTAAATTCTCACGAGATCAGTCACGCAGGAAGAACTTAAGCAAATTTTTTCTCGGTCCCATTTTCTCCAGACATAAGAACATTTCAGGAAAAGGCTTCTTAACAATAAACACTGATAAAACTTTGTACAAATATATATTTTTAAATATTTTACTTTTATATCTATTAACTGCAATTTAAATTTTTAAACTAGCCATATGTCACTTTGCTGAAACAAGCTCAAATGCAGCATTTTAAAAAAGAAATTCCGAAAGATGGCTAAAAAAGTAAATTAACATTATCTTTAAAATTTTTTAAATACTCCCTCCGGCTGAAGTTACAATGAAAAGAAAATCTCTGTTGGAAAGGCATATTTTTTTGGAATTCCAGAATTGCTAAGCAATACATTGGTATCGTAGTCTAAGAAAACCATCTGAAATATGCACAAGTAAATTCCTTTATGAACTCAAAGTCTTCCTTGTGTCATTTTATGTGAATAAAATCTCTTCAAATAACAAAATAGTATTTTTTTTTAAATTTGAAAAACACTAAAATTTAAAAAGTAACCTGTACTTCCACTACCCAGATAATTACTATTACACTGGTTACATATGAATGTATCTCTTTCCAGTTTTTTTCTGTATATTCTTTCTAAAATGTAAAATGCACCCCATATAATCTTTTGTAATGCATTTTGCACATTGGTATATAGGACATGTTCCATATCACTAAATATTATTTTACAAGTTAACCGTAAACTTTATTATAACAAAATCTCTGGTATTGGACTTTTGTGTCATTTCCAAGTTTTCATCATCCTAAACAATGTTGTAATTTTTCTTATCTTTAAGCCTAATCCATAATTATTCCCTTCAGAAAATGTCCTAGAAATGGAATTTCTGGGTCAATGATTATTACATGTTTTAGGGCTTTTAATACCTATTACCAAAGTGCCTTCCAAAGTTGTTGCATCAACTTATCCTCCCATTATCTGACAGTCTTTAGCAACCTTAAGTGTTATAATTTATAATTAGTCTCTGGCAATTAGGTTGGTGAATATTGCATTCCTTTATGATTTTAATTTTTATTGCTTTAAGTATGCATGAAGTTCAATATTTTGTCAGATGGTAACTGGACGGTCGTGTCTCTTCTGTCAGTTGTCTACTTGTGTTTTTCTGCTCGTTATTTTTTCTATTTTTCTGTTTGTCTAACTGTTCTGATTGATAATTGCTCTCATGCTATTAACCCTTTATCAGAGACCTTTTTCCCAGTTTAATTTTATTTATGGGCTTTCAAAATTTAAAAATAAATTATGAACTCAAAACTAGTAATCTGTTCAGAAGAAAGAGACTATTCAAGTTTAGGGGGGAAGGAGGAATAAAAATATTAGTCAGGATTGAAGCCAATTCCTGCATGGTTATTTTCAGTCACTCCTGTCTTCTCTCCGCATCACTGTCCTGCCCTTCTAAACCCGAGCTGAGCCCACTCCCATAAAGCATGCATATTACTACACCATTTGGCACGAATCAACATACTGTCTTGTATTTCTCCAGGGATAATTCCTGTAATTGCCCATGAGTTCCCAACCAGATTGTAAGCAATTTAAAGACAGGAACACTATTTTATGTCTCTTTTCTATTCTTCGCAGTTCTAGCACCATGCTCAGCAGGTAATAAGCCCTGAACAATTACTTGTTCATTGATTACAGATGTGTTCCCTCTCTGGCTTCCACGGCCAAATCATTGTTTTTCCTTTCTCACAGATTTTATTGAGGCTACACCTATGTGTGAAAATCACTAAACCATTTTAAATGAAGTGACTTCTGTCCTGACAAATTACTAGTCAAACCTGTATTCAGAGGAAGTGATTTCCGCAAGTGATAGGTAAATTCAGTCAAAATAGTTGATTTGAGCCTAAGTTGCCCTCACTTGTTTTGTTTTCAGTCAGTACAAGGGCACTGAAAACAGAGCGAAGTGTTTCCCTGCGATGCAGCCACTGCCGGCCCAGCTGATTGCGGAGGGGAAAGGGCTGGTGCTCTTTCCTAGAACAATATTAAAATGATCAAAGCAGCTGTGCCAGAATGTATCCTCAAACACATCTAGATCTTGTAAAAATACACATCACACGTACAATTTTAATAGATTATATATGCCTTTTGCATCTATTTACCATTATGTGACCTACCACAGTTTTATCATTTTTATTCAAACAACAATCTGTTTGAATTCTACACAAAACTCCGTATTTTAAAAGTGAACATCGTGGGTGCACTTAAATATATTGAGAGATTCTGGTCCAAGCTCGCCAGTTGAAATCTATGTTCTTCATGGGAAAATGTGTGTGTGTGTGTGTGTGTGTGTGTGAAAACATATGCACAATAGTACCTGCTTCACCACATAAACCTCTTGTAGCAGTTGCCACTTAAGGAAAACAAGCTGCCACCACTTTTAAAATGCAACAGGTATGGCCTTAAAAGTGAATATTAATTCGCATATATGCTATTTGGGGGGCAAGGGCTTATTTTCTGGAATGCCTTCGATGACCAACGGACATATTCAAGGGCACGTGCACATTAAATTAGAATATAAAGAATTTTCTTAAGATTTAACAGAAGACTAAACTTTCCTAATCTGCAATTTGAAACGGACTTAAGGTACGAGTTAGAGCATAAGCAGTAGTAGGCCTTTGAAGCTTAAAATTTAATCCTTTTTAGATCATCAAGAACTTGAGTATGTTCGTGTCTGTTTCTCATAAATGCACATTATAAACACTATCTGTCATCATCCCATGAAGTGTGGTACAGTTGATAGTTTTAGTGAGCAAGAAATCACTTTGGGGTAAAAGTCATTCTTTAAGACGAGGAATGGGGTCTGCTAAGGGGAGGTGCAATGGAGAAGTCTGCAGGGTAGGGCTTGTGAATTACGCCAACACTGGGCCGCATTCTTTGACGCCACCTATTACTAACTTACTATTTGGAGTTCCTTTTTTTCTTAAAAAAAACATAAAGGTAGTTCCTACTACCACCCAGTAAAAAACGTACTCTGCAATCTTTTCTTGTTTTGCATATGATTGGTAGCATACCTTTTAACTGCTGTAAGTAATAAAAATATATATGTGCAAGTTGGCTATAAGAAATGCCAAAGTTTCACCTAATAAAATTTTGGTATGCCTCAGTTTTCAAAGTGAATTTGATTTATTTGAGCCACCAGCCGTCCGATGACAGCCCTGTGTTTTTTATATGAGTCATGTCCCAAGGGGTCCAGAATATGCCAATGGTGTACCTTGGATTGGATCCAGTGTCCGCGAACAGGTTTTCATTAGACTTTGATGCCAGTCGCATTTGGGAGCAGAGAGGCTGCTGAAAACCAGCTTTAGTTTGGGATCACTCCTTTCTTTCAGAAAAAAAACAACAAAGATCTTTTTAGCAAAGCTTTGCGCCTCCACATTGTAGGTGGATGGTAATATTTTAGAGAGCAGTAATCTGTTATTGCAGGTGGTTGGGCTTCAAGCACTTCCGTATTTTGAGAATAGATCAGACAAAGTGCAACAACTTTTATTGAAAAATTGCCGAATTTGAAAATTAGAAACACATTTTCTGCGGCTAAGATTAAGTTAGCATGTATTACAGTCACTTGGACATTTCTGCAGCACTAAGGGGAGTATAATTACATAGGTGATCCCACATGTCATGCGATTGGAACCTTAATCACGGTCAGAAACCTTTATCATGCTGACGTAGACCCTTATACTTTAATCTCTTTACTAATTGAAGGACTTTTGTTGTATTTTTTACATTAAGAATATGGAGTAGGCAAGTCAATGAGATAGAAAACAAGCCTGCCTTTTATTTTTATGCATTAGAAGCATTTTATTCCTGACTTTAAAAAAAAATGTTGTATTCTTTCATGCTCTCAGAGAAGGTTATATGTGAGAATGGAGTCCAAAATTATTCTTTAAAATCCATTTTTAGGTACACTTATGTGTCCATGCCAGTGT
>NW_006297811.1:3424223-3429009 GCF_000327345.1 Myotis davidii | reverse complement strand
TGTGTGTGTGTGTGTGTGTGTGTGTGTGATACATATTTATGGAAATTGAATTAACAGTAGATTTTGGAACCTTACTCCTTAAATCAAAGGAAAAAAAAGTGGATGTATATTGTCTGCCTCGTGGCAATAAAGTCACGAATTTTATCCAGTGAAAATTTGTTACCACCAAATATAACCAAATCAAAAGAAGAATGAGGGAACAAAAAAAGAAAGACCAAGAGATTCCTGGGAGACCCAAGTCAACAGAAATACTGCTAAGGATCCAGAGCATAAACATGACATTATTTGGAATTCAAGATTTTATGAC
Source organism: Myotis davidii (assembly GCF_000327345.1). NCBI lineage: Eukaryota > Metazoa > Chordata > Mammalia > Chiroptera > Vespertilionidae > Myotis > Myotis davidii. Next base: position 3,428,702 of record NW_006297811.1, on the reverse strand, counting down.
GTTGCCTTTCCCCTTGGAAGATCTGTGCTGTGACATTCTAAAGGAGGAGGAAGTACTTTATTGCTCTTCCTCCCTGTGATATAGCCTAGAGTGATACATCTTTTTGAAAGAAAACTGAGCTTTAAACTCCAGGTTTTGATAAAATCAGAAATACAATAGCTACTTCAATGAACTGAACAAACTAGTACACAATTTATTAGAATTTATCTGTTATCAAACAGAATGGAAAAAATGTTACAGAGTAGATTATTACATAATCAATGGTCAGTGATATGGTATAGGCCCATGGTCGCAAACTGTGGCTTGCGAGCCACATGCGGCTCTTTGGCACCTTGAGTATGGCTCTTCCTAAGCCTTAGGACAATGTACCTACCTATATAGTTTAAGTTTAAAAAATTTGGCTCTCAAAAGAAATTTCAATCGTTGTACTGTTGATATTTGGCTCTGTTGACTAATATAGTTTGCGGACCACTGGTATAGGCTAATGGTTTTCAATTATTTTTGCTTGGGTAATACCTCAATTTTTTTAATACTATAAGCCCCCCCTCTCCCGCGATATTTGTAGGTTGATATCTAAAAATTTTTCTCATAGCTTTACATAGATAATAGGGAGTAATTGCTAATGCATTGTAAATATCATTTTAATTCCTTTAAGTATATCCAATAAAATCTAATTTAAGGACTTTTCTATATTTTGAATTATGAATATAGGGTAGGCAAGTCAATGAGAAATAAAACAAATCCATCTTTCATTTTTATGTAGTAAAAGCAAGTTTATTTGATATCCATCATCATCTATTTTAAAAATATACAAACAAATTGATTGCAAGTGGGCTCAAGGGTATTTCTGGGGTGACGAAAATGGTCTGAAATGAGATTGTGAGGATGTCCCATAACTATATAAATTTACTAACAATGTGTAATTGCACCTTTACAATTGGTGCATTTTATGGTATGTAAATTATACTTCAAAAAAGCTGTTAAAAATACACAAAGTTGGCAATTTTACATTGTTTTTTTTCCTCTTTTGACTTGTATGTTTATCTTATTTCCTTCATAGAGTTCCATCCTACTGGAGTATATCTTTAGGATTAAAAGTCTTTTGTTGATGATCTCATACTTCTTTGCAACAAAAATATGTATATAAGTTTAAATAATTTTATATTCTATGACATAAGCCTCTAAATATTAAAGCAATTTCTATTGGATTATTGTTATAATTATCACACAACTGATCAAAAGCAATATAAATATACATTACATTTTTATAAATATTTAATCATAAAATTAACACATTCAACATGCAGCATTTAATAAAATTGACAGATCTATTTTTTCATTTAGTTGTTTACTTTCTAATTACTCATTGCCAAATTGAGACAAAATTCAACATCAATTTTATTACAGTTGTTTTTATAGATTTAAGCACCAGGAAATCAGTTTTTTGCATAAATCTTACAATGGAGATATAAGAAATTTATGTAAACAGTGTGGCCCAGATTCTTAAATTCCTTCAGAGTTATACACCCTATAGTGATTTATTATTAAAATGTTTCAATAATCTAAACTTAACTAGGTCCTCTCTCAATTTTATTGAAAGCAAAAAATTGAAAAATATCTGACTTGCAAATGTCAGTTCATTTTTTAACATTTACATCAGTATTTTGAATTTTGTTTGCTTGGCACTGTGAAGATTTTCACAATTTTATAAGAGTTTGGCTGGGTGAGGGGTGTGCCTTTCTTTTGTAAACTGGGAGAAGGTTGATTGCTAATGAAAACACTTTATCCTAGGTGAGTTCTCACACAAATCAGTTCTACAAAGGTGGAAGTTGAGGATCTGAAAATTGGTTTTCTTTAAGCTATTCTCAACTCAACTTACCTTGGAGAGTTTTATTGTTGTTAACCTCACTAGAGGATATTTTTTTTTCATTGGCTTTTAGAGAAAGTGGAAGGGAGGGACAAAGGGAGAGGGAGAGGGAGAGAGAGAGAGAGGAGAGAGAGAGAGAGAGAGAGGGGGAGAGAGAGATGTGAGAGAGACACATGGATTGGTTGCCTCCCACACATGCCCCAACTGGGACTAGGGGGCTCAAACCTGCAACCCAGCTATGTGCCTTTGACCGGAAATGGAACCTGCAACCCTGCAGTACATAGGCCGGCACTCCAACCACTGAACACACCGGCCAGGGCTCCCCTGGAGAGTTTTTGTCCATCTTACAGGGTGTCTATACCCTAGTTTGAAGATAGGTACAGCCATCAAGAAGTCAGAGACAAGAGAATGTATATGACCAGGCCTACAAGGATGGATAGGTAGATCCTCAGAAAGGTACAGCCATCAAGAAGTCAGAGACAAGAGAATTTCTTTTGGCTCTCAAAAGAAATTTCAATGACCAGGCCTACAAGCATGTATAGGAAGATCCTCAGAAGGGGGCAGGGAGAGCATCCTAGGTGAGGGACTCACTTGAGCAAAGGCCTGGAGACAGAATTTACATGTTCTATGCAGGAGAAGAGAAAGAGACTGCCTGAACCATGTGTGCTCAGTGGGACCAAATAAAAATCCAATTCTAAATGCAAGAAAATTGGACTAAATATAGCGAGAAGGGCCCTCAAGAATAATTTTGTTCTATTTCTGAACTCTAACTCCATCAATTCAAAATGACAATGGATCATTTTGGTTATGGTTAGATGGTTAGGAAAACCCTTTTTAAAATAAAATCAGCACTTGAATGGAACTGAATGCCCCATAAAAGGGCTGTAGAGACGTCACTTTACTTTCTGTGTAAAGAGGTACATGGGTCCCTGGAATCAATTCATCCATGCGACACATTTATTCCCACCAGCTATGAAGGGTGTTAGGCCTTGGGTGGCCTTATGGACACCTTTTCAACCTAACCTCCAAAATCTATACCACTCACCACGCTGTATTACCCAGAACTCTCCTGCTCAGGTGCTGCTGTATGCAGAATACTAACAATGTGTGCCGATTTAAGAGGCACCCACAAATTCCCCGTGGTACCATGTCCTGTTTATGGAGCCTGGTGCAACCCCAATGTCTACTGTCTCTATGTACATTTTCTACACATTATCTAAGTTACCTAAAGGAATAAGAGATTATCTTCCTCATCTGACTGTAATTATCGTTGGTGTCAGCAGTGTAAAAAAAATTTTTTAAAGCAAAGACACATATATGTACTAGCACAATAGACAAGAATGTCTGTATCCAAGTTTATTCACCTCCAGTTGGTGAAATGAACCATATCCAAAAGATAGGCTTTCTGGAAGACATTCTTTCCAAATTCATTTCTGTCAGAAATAGTCCCTGAGTGGTTTGTGGTCACTGATCTTATTTTTAGGGCAAACAATACTTATGTCAGCCCCAAAGCTTTTCAATCTCTTTAGAAAATGGGAAGGAAAGCTTATACCTAAAAGTCACTCCAACTTCTAGAAGGATTTTGAGTATACCTTTTCTGTTTCCACCCTGCAAGCCTGAGTCCCTCCTTCACTGACTTCCCTTTTTTTACTTGGCACCTTTGTGCACAGCCTGCCTGCAGTGAGGATGACCCCTTAGCTGCTCTCCATGTACCCAGCTCTAACGCCACTCTGTTTTCCCGATTCTCCCAGGTCAGGCTGAACTTTCTTCCTTCCAGTGCCCTTTCTGGCCGGCATGTACTGAAATGATCTATGAACATATCTGTATTTCCACATTGCATTGCTATGACCGCCTTATGTTGTTATTCATCTTTGAATCCGACACTTAGCAGAGTTTTTGGCACATGGACATTGCTCAATATGTTTGTTGAATGAATGAGAAAACTAATACGGCCCAGGTACCGACTATATAAATAAAGAAGAAAATAGCCTAACAGCCACTATGGGTTACATTTTTGTGTAGATATATTCTTTGGGATTTATGAGTCACAGTGGGCTTATGGTTTTAAAGTGAAGGGTTTTTTTTGTTTGTTTTTGCCTTGTTTTGCTTTGCCGCAAACGTATGTGTGTATAAATTTGTGTATGTGGTACATGTGTGAGTTTTGTCATTTATATGGCAAGATAGCCTCCACTGTCACCTAGAAATTCTAGACTGAGATCTTACTTCTCTACCTTTATTCTACCCTCTCACAAGCTCTGTTCTGTTAACATAATCCATTTGCACACACACACACACACACACACACTATCCCACATCTAAGGTCAAGTGGTAAGAATGGGAGCTAAAATACAGAAATATGGAAACATTGGGGTCTCTCCTCATTTTTCAGTGACTCATCTAGCAAACTCAAAGTGAGATTTGCCATTTTAATTGCCTCACCAATAAGACTCTCTTGGTTTCCTTGATCTTTTGGGTGTAGTTTGCGGGTTTGGGGTGTTGGACGTTAAAAGTAGCGATGTTGGAGGTAGAGACTAAGCTGCATAAACATGAAGGACCCTCAGGGTCCTAGGGCATGTGGAGACCCTCTGGTGGAAAATGAACTGGCATGTCTA
>NW_006297811.1:3417284-3424189 GCF_000327345.1 Myotis davidii | reverse complement strand
GATGTGGGGTAGGGGCTAAGTAATGACCCAGCTTGTGAAATCAGCCCTCTGGGGCTGGCATACAGTCATAAACCAAGCCAATTAAATTCTTAGAGGAAAATATAATTGTGCAAACTTCAAATGTTGAGTTGAACTATTCAACACTGAGCTGTTCTTCTAACTGCCAGGAGCTCTTGAGCCCACCTCTTTCTCTTATGCCAGCGGCTAATGGCAGCTCCAGGCTTGGGTGCTGGAAGTAACACCGTCTTCTGCCCAGAGTTTTAGTAGCTCAAAGGGCAAATCTGAAGTGATAGCAGTGATACAATTGAGATAGTGGCCTTAGACTTGATGTTGAAGTGAAGACTTTCGGGCTGTTGAGATGGGGTGAATATATTTTCATGAGAAAACTGTACGATTTTTGACAAACTAGAGGGTGGAGTGTTAAGGGCTGAATTGTGTTCCTCCAAATTTCATGTGTTGAAGTCCTAAGCCCCAGTACCACAGAATGTAACTGTATTTGAATATAATGCCTTTACAAGTATAATTAAGGTAAAATGAGGTCCTTAGGGTGAGCCCTTCTCCAACATGACTTGGTCACTATAAGAAGAGGATATTAGGACACAGACCTGTGCACACACAGAGGGAAGATCACACAGGGACAGAGTGAGAAAGTTCCATCTGCAAGTCAAGGAGAGAGGCCTCAGTTCTTGGAAGAAACCAATCCTGCCCAGTCCTTGCTCTTGGACTTCCAGCCTCCAGGACTATAAGAAATAAATTCCTGTTGTTGAAGCCACCCAGTATATATTATTTGGTTTTAGTTTCCCTCGCAAGCTAATATAGTCATCTTGTCCAGGAAACATTATTTTCTCAGTCTCCCTATTTTCTAATTCTCTAAACTTTGTAAATAATGTTGAGGATGGAGAAGAAGAAACTTGAGGTGTGTTTTTTTCCTGTTAGTTTTTTTCCTCACCCGAGGATATTTTTCTATTGATTTTTAGAGAGAGTGGAAGAGAGATGGAAAGACAAAGAGAAATATTGATGTGAGAAAAATACACCGATGGGTCGCCTCCTGCTTATGCCTCAACCTGGGCCCAGGCCAGGGAGGAGCCTGCAACTGAGGTACATGCCCTTGACTGGAATCGAATCTGGGACCCTTCAGTCTGCAGGCCGATGCTCTATCTACAGAGCCAAACTGTCTAGGGTGAAAATTCAGGTTTTAAGAGGCCTGAGGCTTATACAATTTTGGAGATTCCTTATCAGGAAACACAAATTAGGTAAGAAAGTGAGAATTTATAGAATAAGCAAAAAGGCAAAGCAAATTTTAAAATTGTAAAGCGTTGATACATTTAAAAACACACGATCATGGGAGTAGGTGGCTCACGCCTCTTCCTGAGGGTTGTGACCCTCAGAGCCCTGAGGTTCACGTGAGGTTAGCTGCATAGGAAACTATTTGTCTGAAGTGATGGAAAGAGACTGGGTACCTCTGTGGTTAGAAGTTCTGTCTTCCTCTATTTGTTGAGTTTAGCACAGCATATTTATAAATAGGGTTTCTTTCTCATGAGCCCCCACCAGGCCCCTAGTTTATGTTTTCAGATTCTTTATTAAATAATCTTTTTGCATAAATGTGGTGCCTACTTGAAGAATGCTTGCAATACCCTGCCCTGTGTAGTAATTCGCCATGGTCAGTTACCCTTTCTGGCAGCATTTTATATAGATCCCCGGCATTGGGCTTTCTCAACCCTGTCTGCTGCCGGTGATAAAGCAGAGAGTGGGGGTTGGTACACTTGGTGCAAAATAACTCCTCTGCAGTTGCCCAAAAAGTTCAGAATATTGGTGAAATTTTTCTGTTTCAGAATTCACTGGCTCTCAAATCGGGTTGCCATTGCTGAGGTCATTTGCATGACCCTTTTTCCATTTTCACAGGCAAAGCTTCCCTCTTGCTCAAGACAAAAACTCATAAAACAGCACTGGAGAAAATATGATTTTTTTTTTCACACTTCACAAACCTGTCAAAAAGCTGAAGTTCGCCAGTTTTGCTTTTAACGTGCAAAACCTTTCACACGGCTCCAGGCACAATCCAGATTTTGGTGCCCAACCAGTTGAATTTCCTTCCAAAGGAAACAGGAAAAGCATTGTTGGAGAAGAGGATGGCATTGACTTCAGTTGTTGCTGGCAGGGATGCTCACATTCGAAAGAGCAACAGCTCTTTCTTCTGCACAGGCAGTCTTTATTTCAGAGGTGGGTTTAAGAGCACACAGGCATGATGTGTGTGTGTGTGTGAGTGTGTGTGTGTGTATTTACTCACACATAATAATTTCACCTTTATCAAATATTCTTTGACTCTCTTACACATGACTCTCGGTCCAGTTTTCCCTGGACTTTTTCATGTTTTTGTTTTTATTGTTCTTTTCCATGCCCACTATAAGGCTATTTGACAAACAAAATCCATTATATTTGGCCACGTACTTTCTCCCTCCTTTCTTCTCTTCTCTACACCAATAATTCTCAAAATATGGTCCCCAGCAGTATCAGCATTGTTTGGAAGCGTGTCATAAATGCAGATTCTCAGATCTCACCCCAGACTGAGAGTCTATTAAACGGAGCTCTGTAATCTGTATTTGGACAAGCCCTCTAGGAATTTTTGACACTCACCAAAATCTGAGAACCACTCTTCTATATCACTTGTATCTGTTCTGGGAGGTAGACATCATAATCTTCAAATGCTTATTCAAAGTGGGCAATGGCCAAAGGGAAGAGAACCAACATGAGTTGTGCCAGTTTTGTACACATTAGAATTCTGAGCATTCACAGTGAGCCCATGAGGTAGGTTAAGAATTTTGGTGAAATTTTTCAGTTTCAGAATTCACTGGCTCTCAAATTGGGCTGCCATTGCTGAGGGTACCAGGAAACAGCTTGGAGGAATATTACCCATGCTTACCCACTCCGTCTCCATTGGGCCCTCCACTCTGCTTACTACGCAACATGACACAAACTCCCAAACACCTTTGCTCCCTACTCATAAGCCTTTTATGATAAAACTAGAGGCCAGGTGCACAAAATTCATGCACTTAGGGGTGGGAGGTGGGGTCTTTCAGCATGGCCTGCGCCCTCTCACAGTCTAGGAGCCCTTGAAGGATGTCTGACTGCTGCAGAGACGGGAGAGGCTCCTGCCACCGCCACTGTGCACGCCGGCCGTGAGCCAGGCTTCCTGCACTGAGCATATGCCCCGTGGTGGTCAGTGTGCATCATAGTGACCAGGTGTTCCTCCACTTGGTCAATTTGCATATTAGCCTTTTATTATATAGTATTCTGGAGACATTACCTCCAAGGGCTCAGATGATAAGGAATGAAGCCAAGATTCAAAGTCAGTGTGCCCAGATTTAATCCCTATGCTTTTGCCTATATCTTGTGGCTTTCTCAGAACTTATTGTTCATAAGGTACAGTACTGGGCTCAGTGGAGAAAACAAAGTTGAATAATATAGAGTTCTGACCCTTAAGAAGTTTAGGGACCAGCTAGGAACTCTGGCCTGTGGTTCTCCCCATTCATGGAAGGGCAGATCCAGGTGAACCAGAATGATGTTTTGGAAAAAACTGAGGCCTTGAGTCAATAGCTCCAGATTTGAGTCCTGGCACCACTAGACCACAAGCTGTGCCCATGGCCAAGTGACTTAACCTCCCTGAACTTCAGTTTCAAAATTAGTTATAATGAAGACAATATTTCATGGGCTCATTGTGAGAGCATGTTGCAATAATGTAGTTAAAAGTTTTTAGTAATAGAAAAGTAATAAAATTTTATCAACATTCTTGTTATTATATTTATCTACCTAATGGGGCTGTTGGAAGAGGGAGAAATAATAAATTAAAATTCCCAGTACATCATGGGCACTGAAGAAATGGTAGTTACTTTTTTGTTATAAAGACAACTACATTCAGGAGTACTAGCTAGGATGTCATCATCTCATGTAAGTCAGTTGGTTGGACTATGAGCTGGAAAGAAGGATTGTGGGATATCTAAAACACCCCCATTTGATTATATTAAAAGCAGTTCAGTGAATTTTGAGACATGTCATGAGTTTTATCACTTCAATGTTAGTTCTTCAATCTCCTGTGTAAAACGGAGTTTCAGAAAAGAGTTGGAGAATGGTCACATGATGTGGAAAAGCAGACCAAGGGTTCTTGCATATTTTGCTAAAAGCAATGTAACAACAACAACAAACCCCAATGAGGTCTTAACCAAATTTATCACCTCTGCTCTGCTTTAATCACATTAGGCATTTGTTTAATGCACTTGGTTAGCTGAGGACTCTTCACCATGGAACCCAGTCACAGATCGTCCAAGGAGACTTCAGCAATACACCATCTACACCTTGGGCTCCAGGTGCTGACTCACTGCCCAGAGACTGTGTTCATTAGTGTTTGTTAGCTTTGGTAAGATTGTACTAAAATCAAATTCAAGTCTCATAGATAGAATGCAAGAAGTAGTTCTGGGTTTACAAATCTTCATAGAAATTGAACCTATTTATTAGTGAGCTAATTTGTTTCTCAGCCAATTTATTTTTCTTTGGAAAAAATACATTACGACGAGTACTTTGCGTTTTGATTTTTTTTTTTAAGAGATGGGACTCTATAATCTCTAGAGAGATGAGGCAGGAAATACCAGCCTGGAGCTTACAAAAAATGATAATGACTAAATTTCCCAAGAAAGTAATCTTATAACATTTTATGGTCTTCAGTTCCTTTTACATGAGTGATAAAATGGGATGACATATAGAAGTTTGTAACCAGCTGGCCTTTTATAACTATATTGATGCCCTCACTCTCAGTGGTACAGAAGTTCATTTTATAGTTGAGGACAACAATTATCATACTTACTTATGTAATTATCTCAGGGAACAATCCTGTGTTAACTAAAAAGTTAACATGTGTATTGTTTATGTTTTTTATTTTTTGTATATTATGATGTTTTGATATTGAAAAACCTTCTGCTTGGGAAGAGACTACTCCTTTTGATTCTTAGAAATAGCAAAGAGGCCCCCCGGCATGGCTCAGTGTTTGAACGCCAGCCTATGAACCAGGTCACAGTTTGATTCCTGGTCAGGGCACTGGGCTCGATCCCCAGTGTGGGGCATGCAGGAGACAGCCAATCAACGATTCTCTTTCATCATTGATGTTTCGATCTCTCCCTTTCCCTTCCTCTCTGAAATCAATAAAAATATATTATTTAAAAAAATAAAGAAATAGTAAAAGGCCCAGCTGAGAGCAAGCCTTTTATACACAAACCCTTTCATACCTAAAGCAGAGCCATACCTACTTTATCTGGCCCATGCACCCCTGGATGCAATGTTCAGCAGCTTGCTGAACTTACGCAAACAAGCTAATCCTAAACCTTTTACCCTGCTCTGCTTCGCCTTTCTAGCAGGAACCCCAATGAAGGCAGTGGCCCAGACACGCCCCTCTCTCCTGCCACTTGTGCCTCCTTACCAATGCTGGTGCTTCCCCATGGGGTCCTGTGCCTGCCTCCCATCCCTAGAACCTGTGAGCATAGTAAACTTTGATCCCCCGGGCCTCTCCTGTGTCTCCTCCTGTGGCCATACCCAAATGACCATCATCTAGAAGACAGAAGTACATGTGACAGTTTTGCTTACATCAGTGGCTGCTACCACGTTACCATGCGACCCTTTTTAGTATCTGGCAGAAACACAATTGTGGAGCCAGGCCATTGAAATTCAGAATACATCTGAACAGAGCTGAACACAACTTTGTCTTGGCTTCCTCCATATGCTTCTCAGTTTCCTTCTCTTTTCAACCCCTTGGGCCTTAATTTCAGCTTGATAATTCTTGTATATTCCATGCTCAGATCTGGCTGCTCATCTGATGACACATGGATCTTAACCTTGAAGATCCTCTACCTGACCTCAGAGGTAATACTGCCCAGTTCCTCTTTAATTGCCCATATCCCTGTCACCTTACACATGACCTTAGGTCATGGCACCTCATATCTTACCTTGCTGAAACACCCTGCCCCCCAAACACACACACACAGTAAAATGTGATGCTTGCCACAGCTACCTAAAATAGGCAGCTGAGTTTAGTTCAAAACACTAAATAAACAGACATTTTATTACCAAATGTGTCATTACCTTTTTCTATTTTAAGATATGTAGGAGTTATCTACATCAAATAGCATATTATCTATACTAAAAAAAGGGTAATATGCTAATTAGACCAGGTTGACTGGACACCTTCCGGACATCCGACTTCCTTCTGGACAAAGCCATGGTGGCAGGGGCAGAGGCAGAGGCAGTTAGGGGCAATCAGGCTGGCAGGGGGGCAGTTAGGGGGCAAAAGGCCAGTAGGGGGGCAGTTAGGGGGTGATCAGGCTGGCAGAGGACCAGTTAGGGGGTGATCAGGCTGGCAAGCAGAGGCAGTTAGGGGTGATCTGTCAGGCAGGTAGAGTGGTTAGGGGTAATCAGGCAAGCAGGCTAGCAGTTAGGAGCCAACGGCCCTGGATGGCGAGAGGGTGCAGCCTGGGCTGAGGGAAACCCCCTATTCCCTGTAATATACATATATATATATATATATACTGTCTTTATGTGCTATGGGAATATAATTGTCATCTCACTAATTAACAAATAAAAGTATGCTGTTTTATATTACTGAGAAAAAGTTTTAAAGAGTTTCTTCCTGTGAACTGCTAACAGATATTTACCACTAGGACTATTTTAATGCATAAAACTTCATTGCCAATAACAATGGAAGAAATTGAAGCAGTCATCAAAAAGCTTCCAGCAAACAAAAGCCCTGGGCCAGACGGCTTCACAGGGGAGTTTTACCAAACATTCAAGGAAGAACTAAAACCTATCCTCCTCAGACTACTACAAAAAATCCAAGAGGAAGGAACACTTCCAAGCTAATTCTATGAAGC
>NW_006297811.1:3380672-3411919 GCF_000327345.1 Myotis davidii | reverse complement strand
GCCATGAACAGACTCTCAAACTGCAGTGGGAAGGCCGAGGAGGGTTGGGGGGCAGGAGAGGAGGGTAAGAGATCAACTGAAGGACTTGTATGCATGCATATGAGCATAACCAATGGACATAAGACACTGGGGAGTAGGGGAGGCTAGGGGATTGTCAAGGGCGGGGGGAAAAGGAGACATATGTAATACTCTGAAATACTTTAAGCAATAAAACAAACAAACAAAAAACTTCATTGATTTGTTTCCATATAATTGCTGTGCTAAAACATAAAGCAAATCAGTAGCACTGTGTTCTCTTAAATCTAAACAAGCACCTTGAAATCTTTCTTTACACTGTTAAATTATTTGCTAACTATTTGCTTATTAGGGATACAAAGATCAACTTAAACTAGGATGAAATAACACAAATGAAATTAATGAAAAAGTTTTGCAATATTGCTTGTTAAATCTTTATTTATCCATAGTAGAAAAGTAAACTTGGATCAAATAAGCACAAATAGTGCTAATAACCAAATATTACAATATGTATTTTCATACACAGACCTGCCAACAGTGTTGAAAAATCTACTTGGGTTTCATTCGCCACTGCTACTATTTACCATCCAAAGGAAACTCTCTTTCTCATACCACTAGTTTGACTAGTAATAGTAATGATGTCTCATATTTATGAAGACCTTACTGTGTTACAGACACTGTTCTAGGTGTGATATATGTGTTAGTTAAACCTCCAAATACACATGGTAGATCCTGTTGTTATCTCCATTTTACATATGAAAACACAGACATGAGATAGAAACCAAATCTCATCCCTTACAAGTAAGTGGTCTGGGAAGAGTCAAGCCCCTCCTCCATTGCCTCCCAAACTAGAGTTCAGAATCTCCCCTGGCTTCAGAGGTCACAGAAAGCAAAGCGAGAGATGTCTGGGCAAAGACAGAATTGAGTAACTAACTTCATTCCCTCCCTTAACCCTAGTGAAAACAACAAGGGGATATCTTTCAATAACAAATTCAAAGGGAAATTGTAGCAAAGAGCCAGCAACAAAATTTGGGAAGATGGGAAGTCAAAGGATGAGGAGGGACTGAATAGCTCATCCTAAGTAAGCTGAATTCTAAGCTAGTAGTGGGGAAACTACTCCACCAGTTAACAACCCAAAATTGACCAAAGATTCTGGAATTGGTGAAACCAGGAATCTCCAGACTGGGGAGGGAGGGAGGATTGGGTGAAGTCTCATGAGAAGCAGATTCTCAGATCCCCACCCCCACCCCGGAGTTGTTCTCTCATCTTCTATTTCCTAAACGTTTTAGAGTTCCTTGTATGTTCGATAGAATTTACCAGTGAAACCATATGAATCCAGAGTTTTAAAGTTTTTAATTACAATTTCAGTTTCTATAATAGATACCGTGTCGTGCTCATGACTGACAAAACCAGACATTGGTGGGGACATTGACTAACCACAGTTCTCACGTGTTGTTGGTGGAACTGTACAATAGTGTCACCAGTTCAGGGAACAGCTGAGAAGTTAAATTTACATTTACCCTATCACCTATCCATTCCACTTCTAGCTGTGTATCCAAGGAAAGTGAAAGTGCATGCCCACAAAATGATTTCTACAGGAATGCTCATAACAACCTTATTCAGATTTGCCAAAAGCTGGAAACACCCTGTATTTTCATTAACAGGAAAATGAAATAACCTTGCAGAATGGCCATCCAGTGGGATACTACTCAGCAATAAAGAGGAATGAACAACCAGGACTCTCAGCAACATGGATGCATCTCAAAACATCATGCAGAGCTACAGATGCTGGGCACGAAAGAGCACATTCTGTGTATGATTTTCTATTTAAGTCTAAGAGCAAGCAAAGCTATTTTGATGATAGAGTCAGACAGTGATTGCCTCTGGGAGAGGAGTGGGGGGGTTGACCAGAAAGGAACATGAGGAAGCCTCCAGGTCTTTCCTGGCCAATGGAGGCTGGAAATGTTCTAGATCTGGTTTGAGATGATGGTTACATGGATGTATACAAGGATCCAAATTCCTTTTAAATGTCACTTACGAAAATGGAAAATGAAAAATGTAACTTTTGAACACCTAGTTCATGGTCTGAGGCTGTTTGAAATTTAAAATTAATGAATTTTGCTGGAGGGTGGGGGTGGCTGGGGAAAGATCAATGGGGGGAAAAGGAGACATATGTAGTACTATATGTAATACTTTAAACAATAAAGATGTTTAAAATAAATTAATTAAATTAATAAATTTTCAAAACTGGAAAGAAGATTGAATAAAGTTATCATCTGATTCAGTAAATTTCTAGGCTGGAAATTTCATTCCTCGTTTAGGGAAGAAAAGTAGAGACTCATAGACATTGAAAACAAGATTATGCAGAAAATCCTTCTTGTCTAAAAATAATAAATCCTTAAATGAGGAGTAGTTATCACCAGATAGGTATTAGTAACTTACTGATGTATCTAATAGAGCAGTTTTTTCTGTAATTCGGTTAATGATAAATATAAGATGGTTTCACAAAATGAGACAACACAGAAGTACAAGCAGAGTTCATATAATATATAATAAATATTATTTATTTATTATATTAAATCATAATGTAAAAATCTGTATTAGAAGGAATAATGGAAAAACCTGACTTTATATTTTATCTTATTTTAATTTTTTATTATTATTTTTAAAAATTCTTTATTGTTGAAAGTATTACATAGGTCCCCTTTTCCCCCCATTGTCCTCTCCCTGCTCCCCAGGCCCAGCTTTCATCATCCAGCCTCCCCATTGTGTTCATTGGTTATGCTTATAAGCATTTATCTTATTTTTTAAATAATGGAATAACTGAACCAGATAGATTGAGCACTTCAAATTAAAACAATGCTATAGATAATTTGTAAAGCTCAGCTTTTGATCTCTCTTTGAGTTGTTTTAAACTATTGCATCATGTTATTTCTGGCTGAAGATTTTTGAAATTATGAGTATGCAGGATTAGTCCTGAGCAACAGCAAATATAATCAAAGAACCAAGAATTAGGATTGGAAGAAGAGGGGGTAGATGCTCGCTGGTCAAGGTCCCTATTGGAACGTCATGAGGACGTGTGGAGAGCTAAACTGGAGAAGTGGAGCGTGCAAGCACTGCAAGTGGTTTCCAGATCAATCCCAGTGCATTTCAACTGGTTGACAATACACATACCTGCTTTCGCCACACCATATTCTAAATATTCTCTTACTTGACCCAGTTGTTGAGACATTTAATTCTCTGAAATTTACCAGTATCATTTATGTTGAAAAAGTAATGGATCATGTCCTGAATCTGTTTCTAATTAGAAAACTAGAAATGGGCTAGAAGTACCAATATGATGGAAAAGTATTAAAGCTGCAGCTAATACCACATTTACTGGTAAAGCATGAGCAGGGCACCCAAGGACCTTCAACACCTGCTCACTGTTACTGTTGGTAAAATTGCTTTGAAGGCTCTAGTTCACACAGTAATACAATGCTAGGAAGTGAAAAGCATGGCTAAAGAAATGAGAAAAATTATGGGCATGTGAAATTTTTCTAGTCTTAGAACTAAAGAAATACCCCTAAAATTTCTTAAAATAAGGAAGACAATCCAGCCTAGTAGCAAAGTACCATATAAATATCCAAAACAACTTTTCTTTATGTGAGCAATAACCAGTTAGAGAACTCCATTCACAACATAACGTAAAACAGGAAACACCTAGAAAAAAAAGATGATTTCTATGAAGTCAGCCACAAAAGTAATTCAAAATATATGAAAAAGATAGGGCATGTCACATTTCCGAATGAGACTAAATAGTAAAGGTAAATTACTTGTTTACCAATCAAAGTTTATAAATTTTCTAATCTTTAAAAAATAATTCAAACATTGAGCTAGGTCATAAAATAGAGATATGAGAATAGCTTATGAAATCTTGAGCAAAGGAAATATTGAAGCCAGACTCACACTACCATATAATAAAATGTAGTATAGAACGTGTGATTAAAACCACATGGTATTGGCAAAGAATTGACAGATCAGTGATTCAAAATTGGTAACTTAAAAGCAGACTCTAGTCTATAGAAGAACACAGTTGTTGAGACATATAACAAAGGAAATGACACAAACCAAAGGGGGAGGCTTTTTCATCTAAACAAAGAAGATTGAGAGCACTAATGAACTTCAGAGCAAAGCAAGATCCTCAGAGAAGAAGAAACATGTTTGGTAAATAAACATACAAATGATGCTCAACCTTGGTTAGTAACTCGGGAGATGTAAATTAGAGCCTTGTTGATTTACCCTGTAATACTCACTAGATTAGCAAACAATACTGAATATTGGAGGAAAGGTAGCTCAAGGGAAAATCTTATATCTTGCTGGTGAGAAAACTCAGTCACACTGAAATTTGAGCATACTTGAAACGTATGGCTCACATCCCCTACAACCTAGCAATTTCAATCTTAGATATACAGTCCACAAGAATCCTTGCATATATGTACGAGTAGATTTGTAAAATAAATAAATAAATAAATAAATAAAGTTTTTAGAAGTATTATTCATATTGGCAAAAAAATATAATAAACAAAATATTCATTGACAATAGAATAAAAAATACATTGTGGCATATCCACACAATGAAATAAAACACACCAGTGAAAATAAATGGGAAATTATAAATGAATACTAGAAATAAACTATTGAGGAGAAAAAAAAAAAACAAGTCACAGAATACTACCTGCAGCATGATTATATTTTTATAAAACCCCCAAATGAGACATTATTTAGGATGTCATATGTGTGACCGAACCATTGTTTTGTGCACAGGTTTGATAAATGCAACACAAAGACTAGAACGGGTTTTCTCAACCTCAGCCCTATTGACATTAGGAGCAGATAGCTATTGGTTGTGAGAGGCCATCCTATGCATTGTTGGACATTTAGCAGAATCCCTGATCCCTAAACATTAGATGCCAGTTGCAACTCCCACCCCAGTTATAACCACCAAAGATGTGTTCAGACACAGTGGAATGTCCCATCGGAGAAAAAATTACCCCCAAATGAGAACCCTTCGGATGGAGATTACCCCAGCACTGGGACAAGGGAGCAGAGCAGGCAGACAGTAGGGGGAGGCGCATGTTATTGATAACTCCCTAGTTTCTGGTTTGAGTGGTAGGCTCAGGGCTGTCATTTATTATTATGCTTCATGGCTTATATGTTTTTTCTATATTTCAGATAGCACGTGATTTTAAAATTAACTGCATACAATAATCCAGTGTGAAAATACTGAAGTACCCCCAGATTAGTAGTATACATTCTTAGAGGTGAAGTTTATTGTTTCTAATTGTTCCTCTTTATTGTCTGTTTTCAAAAGATAAAAAGAATATGCATTAGTTGTACTAAAATGGATTTTAAAAATCTCTACAAGTGAGATGACAGGGACACTGCTTGGTTATCATGGTAGAGTCTGACACAAGCAGAGTTATTTCAAAATTCATGAAGAAGTTCATTTCTTATTTTGTCACTTACATTTGTTGTACATTTAATTTTGAGAAACAGTGTTTGATCTGGCATGAATGTGTTCTTCTCTTGGCTGTTCTATGTCTCAAAGAGTACTTGGTAATCCACTACGTATTCACTAGTGCAGATATCTAGTATGTGTTATCCAAAGACAATAAAAAAAGGATTTGAAATTACTTGAGGGTTTGCTATATTTGAAACTGCTGGCTTGGTTAGTCCCAGACCTGTGATAAACCCTGGCATTTGTTTAATTTGTTCCCTCCCAACAGTCGACGCACAGCATGCTCTGTTCTTTGTATTTCTAATTTTTGTGAACTCTTTGATCAAAATCTGATGATGTAAAAAACAAAACAATAGGATCAGTGGAGCGGCAGCTAAATGAATTCAAGAGCTTGTTTAAAGCATTGTCACAGTTGAGAAAATGACTCCTTTCCTTCAAACTAGATCCAAATTCTGAATGTTAAAAGAGAGACAATTAAATATTATTTTATTTATTCCTGGTGAGAATGTGCTGTCACAACCCAACTGATAAATATTGGATGTGAACTCCATGGAGCCCACAATCCAATGATCATCTTAGTCAATACATACTGGAATTTTTCCCTCTATCACAGGGAAGGAGATACTTATCTTTCTCTGTTCATGGGATACATAACTGGATATTTTTATAGCATAAGCATATGCTTTTGTCATTATTTAACCTTCACTTTCAAAAGAAGGCAGAGCAATAGAACCCCTGGATTTGATACAAATTATTTTTGTATAATCCTGAAGAAATCCTCTAAACTCTCTGAAACTTAGTTTCCTCAGCTATGAAATGAAAGTAATTAGAAAACCTTCCCATCTTATCTTACAGGTATTTGGGAAAATTGCTTAAGGTGATGTCCTAGAAAGTGCTTTGGAAACTACATATGTCTACCTATACCTGTATCTATATACCTATAGCTCTTTAGAAATGTACTGTGTAATAATTAAATTGATGGGCTTATTACTGCCAGAATGTTTCTACTCAGGCAAACTGTTCATTTTGATTGAGGTCATGAAGAATAAATGAAACAATGTGTGGATTCTTTGTTTGTTTGTGAGTGGCCCCATCCTATACAGTAAATCCCATAGTCCCTTGCTCCTTTCCTGACAGTCAAGCATTCTGACCAACACTCCTACAGCGTGGAATACTTTGCTAGATGAAAGCCCAGTGCCTGCCCACTCATCTCCAAGACTCCCCCAATTTGGTTCTCAACCAGGGTCAATTTTGCTCCCCTTCTCCCAGGGACATGACAATGTCTGGAGCTATTTTTGGTTGTCAAAACTAGGATGGGGGAACTACTGTCATCTAGCAATAAAGGCCAGGGATGCTGCTAAACATCCTACGACACACAGGATCTTTAGTAGCATAATGCCAAGACTAAGAAACTCCACTAGAAAAAAACATTGGGCAATTGTGAAATGGTCCAATTTCTCTGAAGCTCATCCTCCATCCCACTTGTGCATCAAGAGCAACTAGCCAATTTGAATAAAATTCAAATGGTCCTACTTGCCTTGGCTCATTTGCACCATGGTATCAAGAGGTTTGAAGAGATGTATGCCAGTCTTTCTACTTATAATCTATAAGACAGCCTCCAGGGAAACGAGCCAACTGACTATTTTGATACTGGTTTCAACTACAGTCAAGTAGAATCTTTGTTGGTCTACTAGATATTCCTGCTTTTCTCTATATTAAGCCTCTACAATTGGTGCCTCACTTTTTAGTCTGATTCTAGGTGATTTGTTCTCCGTTCAGGTAGAAAAGCTCCTATGTAGGGTTGAA
The DNA here is from genome assembly GCF_000327345.1 of Myotis davidii. NCBI lineage: Eukaryota > Metazoa > Chordata > Mammalia > Chiroptera > Vespertilionidae > Myotis > Myotis davidii. Next base: position 3,404,598 of record NW_006297811.1, on the reverse strand, counting down.
CCATCTTAAAGACATTCAACCAGAGAGTTCCTCCCTTATGTGGAAAGGAATTCTAATCAGCCAGAAAACAGGAACAAAAGCAGAAAATAAGGGATTTCAGATGGTTTTCCAGACAAATGAGGAAACAGCTGCTAAATTTGATTGGCAAGAGCAAATAGCCAGGAGGCTCAGACACCTATATCAATTTAACACCACAGACAAGAACCCTGGAGGATTATCTTTTTTCAGCATATTTGGATGAAAATGTCTCCCTACAGTCATCAATATATAATATAGAATAATAAAATCATTAAATGGGTCAAAATTATACAGTCAATAAGATATGACTCAAAGCATTCTTCAGTGTATTCTTATTATTTAACATCACACAGTAATATTTTTATTTTTTATTTTATTTTATTTCTTTAAATATATTTTATTAATTTTTCACAGAGAGGAAGGGAGAAGGATAGAGAATTAGAAACATCGATGAGAGAGAAACATTGATCAGCTGCCTCCTGCACACTCCCTCCTGGGTATGTGCCCACAACCAAAGTACATCCCCTTGACTGGAATCGAACCTGGGACCTTTCAGTCTGCAGGCCAATGCTCTATCCACTGAGCCAAACTGGTTAGGGCAATATTTTATTAGGCTGGTAATATAGCACCACAAGCTTACCTGATGGAGATGTCATTATATATTTTAAAACAGCTCTCTTAAATTCCACCAGAATTTAGGAAATAATTTTGAAGAAATGCATCCTAAGAAAAATCATGATTGAGTGTCATCTGAAAATAGTATGCTTTTTCCCTTTTTCTCTTATATATATATCCTCAAAATCGACAGTGTGACTAATGCACTTGGTGGTATGAGAAATCTGCAAGGCAATGACATCACGCTATGTAATTTTTCCCTTGTGTACTCAGGAAAGTCAAAGTTCTCTTGTACACTTAAAGAATCAAAAGGCCTAACTTGAAATGGGAGTAGTATCCAAAATAAACAAGTTGTAATGTTCTCTTTCCCCCTCAACCCTGTAGTTTAAAGTTTGGAGTTAGGTTGTCAAAATAGTCTGACTTTCATTTTTAATTAGTCATTGATTTAGAAAAGAAAGAATGGAGAAAGGAACTTGTGCATTCAAATCAGCGATGTATCGTTTTCTCTGGGTTCTGGTGTTTGACGAAGTGCCTTACACTGATTTTTTGTTGCCAGTAACTGAATGCCTACTAATGCTTTCTGGCCCTAAAAGAATTGCACGGCATTGGCTACATGTGTTTACCATTATCCGCAGAACTGTCAGACCCTTTATTCCAGTGGAGGCATGCATGGAAATAGGCCAGAACGCGAGGGAACACAGTTCCGGTAGTGAAATTAGCAACTGGACAACATTCCCAGGGAAGTGGCTGAGTTCAGTTCTGGCCGAAATCCCATTGCTGCTGGTACACACACACACACACACACACACACACACAATACAAAGAATAAAATTTATCTGGGGAAACAAAAAGAGGCTAATACTTATGATTTGCACAGCTTATCAAAAAGTAATCCTGATCATTCTTTTCATTTATCTAAAATTTTGGTTATTGGATGACTGCTGATTTTGAAATGGCAAAGTGCTTTTCTGAACCTGGATTAGGTATGAAGATTTAACACTTAAGACTGGCAACCTTTTGACCTTTGAAGAGAATTTTAAGAGCTTTTCCCGTTTTTATGGTAACAGGATTTGAAAACCATCACTGTGATTGAATTAAATTATAGCCATTATTGTTACTTCCCACCAAATTGCATCAATTCACCAAACCAAATATGGTAAAATTGGAAAAAACATACACAATTTTTCAATGTAATCTATAAAATTTTGGTAGGGACAACTTAAAACATGGGTAATAACTAGGAGATATGTAACCAATTTATAGTATTTTTTTAATGTTTAAGTAGGTTGTTGGGTAACGAGGATGCCTTGTGAAATACTGATGAAAATTCAAGATACCAAAGAGGGCATTTTGACATCATAAATCTTGCTGGAGACCAAGCAGAATCCACAATCATACAAAACCTGTATTACCATAAAACAGAATGTCATCTTGACCTTTCAACTAATAATACTATGTGTTAATCATTATATATTTATTATTCTATTTAAGCTTAGCAACAATTGCAAAAATGGGTTTTATTATCCCTTAAAAGGTAAGGAAATTAGCATTTGCAACAGCATGGATGGAACTGAAGAGCATTATGCTAAGCGAAATAAGCCAGTTGGAGGAAGATAAATATCACATGATCTCACTCATATGTGGAATATAATGAACAACATAAACTGATGAAGTAAAATAGACCCAGAGACATAGAAGCATTGAACAGACCATTCAACCTCAGGAAGAAGAGGGGGTGAGTGGGGGCGGTGGAGGGGAGAGACGGGGGAGATCAACCAAAGGACTTGTATGCATGCATATAAGCATAACCATGGACATAGTCAGTAGGGGGAGTGAGAGCATGTGCTGGGTGGTGGGGAGGGTGGGAATGAGCAGAGAGTGGTCAATGGGGGGAAGAGGATTCATATGTAATACTTTAAACAATAAAGAATTTTTAAAAGACCCTCCAAAAAGTAAGAAAATTGTGTCATGGAGTCTCACTTGGAAATTTTTTGAACTAGAATTTTTTGAGCTAGAATTTGAACCCACATTGTGGGCTCACTAAACCCATTTGCTTTTCTTCCTGGGCTCAGAGTTAGGCTATATTTCCAGCCTCCCATGTAGTTAAATATGGCCATGACTAAGTTCCATGCACTGGGATGTAAACAGAAGTGCTGTTTACTATGTCAGAACTGGTCCATAAAAATCCTCCATGCAGAACTCTCATTTTCTAAAACTTCCACTGGTTTGAGGCCAATATGCATGGACACCTTGGACTCACTGCATATGACAGAGGCATAGGGACAAAGGTCCTAGGTACTATCCCCTTGATGAAAGTGCCATTTATAAATCAGATACATCTATTTTAGAATGTATGTGAATAAGATATAAACATCTATCATGTTTGAACCATTATACATTATACAGCAGCTAGTATCGTTTTGCCTGCATATCACCTGTATATTACAGATCTTTCTTCATACTGATAAGACCTAGAGAAGCCCATACAAAAGGGCAACAGAGCTCCATATACCGACAAACTGGTAAATAACTTTTATTTTATTATTATTATTTTTGTAAATAACTTTTAAATAGAAACATAGAGATGAGAGATTTGAACAAACAGGAAATACTTCATCAACTTTTTTTTAAAAGAAATTCATTCATAAAGGACATTTCTTGTTTTTCTAAGTTATCAACAAACATCTCAAGAATTTTGTGTAGAGTTATAAAAATATAAAATCTACTAAAGGATAGCCCTTAAAATGGATATATTGTGTGTAGGCCAATACCGTGTACACAGAGATATTCAATATTTATTTTTATTTGATAAATTTTATTTGAAAAACTGAGAAGATGGGGGAAAGAAAGGCAAAAAGAATCAGTATACTTCAATGAGATAATTCAAGTCAGAGCAACAAGAGTCACTTGCAATTATGTAAAATTTTCAAATTCTTAGGGATATTAAACTTCACTTCTGTAAATTCTACTGATTGGGAATGAAATTGGACTCCTTTAAACATAAACATTAATGTGATGAGGTTTCAGGGTGGTTATGTTTGTATGAAAACACATCCCTAAAAATCTACATTTTTTTGTGCATCTGTCTTTTCTCATATGAGAATCGAAATATCTAAAGAAGCCTTTGGGATGATGGTGAAGCTTTGTCATAAAAATATTATAGAACTAAAACTTAAGTCTTAATATCTACAAGGAGAATAAGGCTGCTCTGAGAGGAGCTGGGACAGTGGAGAAAACTTCTCCAGCAGTTGTCCAAATAGAGGTCTAGTCTGACCTGGCATTGCTGTCTGAGGGTGCCGTGTGGTGGCATCTCCGGAAGAGGAGATCTTTAAGGATGGCTGGTGAATATGTCAAAGTTCTAGAGAATTGGCAGTGAAATGAGGTAAGCAGGTCACAAATTCTGGAATTAGACACATCTGCCTCTCCTACTTTTTTTTTTTTAACTCTTTAGGTTTGGTTAAGACATTCTGAATTGTGGTTTATCTGCAAAAGGGGACAATGCCATCTACCTTGAATGGTTTTGGTAAGGATTACCAATAATGTAAAAGGAACTCCTGGCAGAAATAGATAAGTGGAGTGGCTGTTATCATTGTTGGAGCACAATCCAAGCACAGATCAGGGTTCAGTCTCCAGAGGAGAGAAGTTGACAAGACTTGGCTGGAAGGCTCCAATCTAGGGTCAGAATAGGATTCTAGTTCAAGTGGTGAAAACGTTGGTATACAAACACTTAGAAAATAGATGCTCAGTCATAAAGATGAAGAGAAGATTTCAGGGAGTATGTGGAGGATCACTAGGTACTAGGCATATGCCTACCTAATTGCCTCCAGACCTCAGTCATTGACACAATGGAACCCCTAATATATGGACAGATATGGTCAAAATTGTCTCAAGAACTGGTGAAGCTGAGCCTTCAGGCTGTAGGAACATAATATCCACAACACGGGAGTTTGAAGCAGACAGGGACAGAAAATTGTTATGGAAAGTGAGCTATGTTCCTTAATTTGTTTTGCTTTTATATTATAGTCAACTATAAGCCTTTTCCAAATTTTTATTTGCAATTGTTGGAAAGAATTCTTCAAATGTACAAACTTATATCATGAGATCTGAGCCTCTCTGTCTTCTAGAGTGGACAGCAATTCTTCCTAAGGGAAGCCTGGGACTCCTCTAGCTTCCACCACCTGACTTTCTTTTATTATATTTACATTCAATAAAACTTTACAAGAAACAATCCTTATTGCACAGGTCACGGCCCTATGTGGATGAGGCATTCCCCCAGGTGGAGTGAACAAGAAGGATCAGAACTTTTATCTTCTAATTTTTTAATTATTTGTGATCCTCATTGTATTTCTCCTTGAATGATCTTTGTTTATGTATTTAACTTCACTTACCCACTCAAATAGCTCCTTGGGGATAGAGAATGTGCCTTACTGTCTTAGTCGGGGTCCCATCTGGAAACAAATGGCACTCTCCAACATGGTAATTGAGACAAATGGAATGAAGGGACTGATTACAAAGATTTGAGCAAGATAAATCATAAATCAGGAAAATCAACAAGGGAGGGTCCAGTGCCCTGGGACTAGCAATCCACAGGTCTACAGGAACAAGAAAAGAAGAAAGTAGTGCTCATCTGACAGGGACTGTGGCCATTAGTAGAGGCTCACCAGCAATCAAAGAGAAAGAAATATCAGGACTTCATTTGCCCCCTGCCCCCTTATTCCTGCCATTGTCACCCATTAGCCAAATCCAACTAGAAGCCAGAGGGTAAAGGGACTGTTCAGCCAAGGCTAACCCCCACCAGGAATGAGATGGGACAGGGAGGGGGGGAGTTAGGGGAAAGGTGAGCCTGTAAGAGCAAACAGAAAATATCTACAGTTTTAGCTTTTTAAACATCTCTTATATATACCGAATATATCATTAATGAATTGAGCAATATATTTTGTCAGTTTATAAGGACAAAAACAAAACAAAACACCCCCCCCCCAAATTATACTGTCAACATGTCTTTTTATTAAAAAACTCCTTCATATAAACCCCATATCTCTTCTCTGTTTCCCTTCCTTCCTCCCTTTCTTTCTTAAACTGAAACTCAGCCTTCTGGGGGCCCAGGTGTAAAGTGGTGCTTCTCTATATGATGAGGGCTATAAAAGGAGGAGGTGGAAGGATGTGTACAAAAGGCTACGAGAGCAGAGAACAGTACTAAGTCTTTCACGGAGAGTCAGGAAGGTTGGTGCAGGAACTGTCTTGAATGAGTATTCCAGCTCTGTCAGAATGAGAAGCAGGAAGACTGCTAAGATGCTGGCCAACCATGAAGGGTTTCCTGCTGCTTCCCTCACCCCCAAGCTCAATCAATGAGCTCTGTCAGCAGGATGCTGGGACAGCCCCTGGAGACAATCGCTCTTAAGGCTCCCTTGCTCCAGCGAGAGGGAGGAAGGACACAGGGGTGAGCATCACTAACTGGAGGAACCCCTATTCCAGAAGTCAGCTTTCACTGCAGGCCTTCTAAGGTTGGATATGGATATGATTAGGGTCTGCAATAAGTGACATCTGTTTGCTCTGACCTTTGGGTAATGTGGCGTTTCTTTCTCTGGGGCAGATGCTAGAAAGGTGTTTATTGTGAGTTGACAGGGGTCTTGGTGGGTGGTGAGGTGTGAGTCAAAATTCGGCTATGCATTTTGGCATTTTGTCTACAGATGTTTCTCAGATGTTTGTGGGCGGGCATGTCTTTAAATAAAGAAATACTAAATGTATGTTTCTTTTGTGGAGAAAAGGAAAAAAACTCACGCTTAAAAACTTGGCCCTTTTATGCCTTCATTGGCACTCTAGCTTCATGGCCAGATTGGAATTAGTTGTTGCATGTCTTTTCTGAAGAGAAAATTTGCTCATTTAAAGAAAAATCATCTATTGGTTTGAAATTAATATGCTGATAAAGAACTTGAATATGGCAGGGGGCAGGGGGAGTAAGGGTGGGAGGAAAATTCCAAGAAGTAACAGGTACTAGTTTTATGTAGTCTAGCTTTCCTTCATCCTCCCACTAATGTGCCATTTTCTAGCTGAGAGAGAGAGAGAGAGAGAGAGAGAGAGAGAGAGAGAGAGATCTTGAAAAATACTCAGCTTTCAATTTTTTAAGAATTATGTTGAAATATAAAAAATTGATATGCAAAGGAAAGAGGAAAATCAAACCATGCTTTTGAAATTATCTTCCTTTTTTCCTACTTTAACAAAGGCAAACTAAAACAAAGTCTATTTTGTTTTTTAATTTCAGAACTCTCCTGAGTTTCTGAAAAAAATCCTCTAATTTTAGTTTACTTTGAGAAAACCTACTCGAAAAACTTCAAAAATGGGTGAAAAAAAGCCTCCTTAAGAGTTGATTAATCTGATTAGTGAATAAATGAAAAAATAGTGATGATGGAATGAACCTAAAAACCAAGAGCTTAAACATTATGTAGAGTTTTTCTGTTTTCTATCAAAACTTCTTAAAATAATGTTTTTGACAGATATTCACTTTGACCTCTACTTGCTAGCAGTTATATGGAATTTACCCCCGACCCCCAAGTTTACTTCCAAAATAAGTTTGTAGTGTATGGTTAAAGAGACCAACTTTTTAACTTTGGCTCATTTAAAATTCTGAACCTTAATGACTGTCATAACAGAAAGGAAATATTTTATCTAATGTTGCTGCTTTTTAAAAAAGATAGCTGATGAATGACTATAAGGATAGTTGAAAACAAAATAAGACTTGCTGTTACATTTGTTGGTTCTGCTATGAATATAAAACATGCTTTTTAACTTAGCTACCACATAGACCTGTCTCCAGGCCATACACAGAAATAAAACAGAGAAACATGGGAAAACCCACATAAAGTTTGCTTACAGTCTTGGTTTCCTTCTCCAAAAGCAGGACAGTGTAGAGGACAGACCACCTGAAGACATTTATGGTACACTATTTCTTCACTTCAACTCGGTACACTAATGACTGACTTTGCTTATCAACCTCATGTGGAAAGTGGGCCTGTCTTTACTGATATTTGAGGGCCTCACAGAGTCTAGTTGTAGCCACTCGTGAATTGTTGCTCAGTCAGAAAACCACATGCTGTTTCTTGCTTGCATTACTGTCTCAATCTTGCACCACTTCTTCCCTCCTTTTCCCCAATCCTACCTCCTGGGAAGAACAACTGGCCACAATAAAGTCCCATTTTTTTCTTACCCAAAAGGTATTCAGCAAAAGGTTCTGGGAACAGAAAACTGGGCTTTCGTTGCCAGTGTAGCAGGGCGGCCATCGGTGTTTATTAAGCTCAGTATTACACGTTGCTTCAGTACCCGCAAGGCAAATGTGCCTTGATGACCCTGTGGAAACAAACAGCCCAGAGGCTGAAAATAACAAAGGTTCACTCCTTGCTCACATTGGATGCCCAAAGCAGATTGGGGGGAGGCTCTGTTCCCCCAGACCCAGGCTCACAGGCCCTCCCCATCCTGGAGCTCTCTCTTCCTTCTCATCCAGAGCTTTGGGGTTTGTTGCAACAGGGAACGAGAACGTAGAAAACTGAAGCCATTCTCCTGGAAGATTCATGTCACTTCCCCTCCATTTCACTGGTCAAAAATGGATATAGTAATGTGTCTCTTTGAGACGACAGGGATTATGCCCTTCTGCCATGTGAGGAGACAGCGAGAAGATGGCGCTCTGGAACCAGAACTTGCCCATGCTGCTCCCTGATCTCAGACAGCCAGCCTCCAGAACAAGGTGAGCACTGACCTGAACACCCTTCCTGTGCCCCGCGAGAAAACATGATGTGCATTGTTCAAATGTGATTATCCCTTCAAACATTTTGATTCCCTGGTGGACATTTTACTAAAGACACATTTTGTGTGTGTGTGTGTGTGTGTGTGTGTGTGTGAAGTGGCCATTAAAAGTAAATTCCTGAGCATTTTCACACCTTATATGAACTGAATAATAAACCAACACTGATAAATAATGACTAACTCTTGAAGCTTAGAAAAGTTATAGTGACCAGATTTCTTACCTCCAACACCATAGAAAAAACAGGAAGTAGATATTAACAGCAAAAATGCTCAATGTTAGGCCTCTGGCCACCATGAAGTCACGGAAGATCATCACAGGTCTTGCTTCAAAAGATGAGACAAAGAGGCTGCAGACGGGATATAAAATAATAAATGAAGCCTTCACTTGTTTAACAGTAACCTCCTTTCCACTATCACATTATTCATACCATCATAAGTTCAAAGGATTCTTTCCATTAGGAAAAAAGACAATAATCAATGTCTATTGTGTATTTACTGACAAAAAAAAAAAAAAAAAAAAAAGACAGCAGGGATTATAATTCACTATATCCCCACCAGTAAGGAGAACTAGTAATCTTGCCACAAGTCTGGGGAATTGTTTTGGTTTTATTTTTTAAATTAACCCTCCTAGACATGGGCACAAAATAAAGTGACCTGAAATAAATTATGACTGTCTTGCGTGTAATAAGCATTCAATAAATATTTATGAATAGAAGTTTATTAGTTTTCTATTGCTGCTAACAAATCACCACAAATTTGGCTATTTAAAATCACACCCATGTAATATGTCACAGTTCTGTGATTCGGAAGTTCAGCCTGCGTGACTGGGTCCTCTGTTCATAGTGTCACAGGCTAGAATAACGTTGGCCAGCCTGAGTTCTCTTCCAGAGACTCTGGGGAGGAATCTGCTTTCAAGCTCATTTAGGCTATTGGCTGAATTCAGTTCCTTGTCCTTGTGAGGCTGAGGCTCCCATGTTTTTGCTGGCCGCCAGCAGGGTCTGCTCTCACCTCCTAGAGGCTTCTGGGATTCCTTGCCACTGGGGCCTCTCCATCTTCAAAGCCAGCAACAGAAAATCTTCCTCACATCGAACCCTTTGGTTGCTTCAAGTCTCCCTGACTTCCTCCATCTCTGATCTCTAGATCCATATTTTAAGGGCTCAGAATTAGGTCAGGCCCACCCAGAAAATACCCTTACCTTAATTTAAGGTCAACTGATATGAGACCTGCAAAATTCATTTTGCATATAAAGTAAAATAATCACAGGAGTGGTACTAGTATATCACCGTATTTACATACAGACCTTCCAGGAGAGAAGACTATATAAAGGTGAGAGTCACTAGGAATCACATGAGAATTCTTCTACCACAAGCAGCTAGGGCAGAGTGGGAAAAGCATTCCTGAATTGAGCCAAATCACTTGGGTCCAAGACACGTTTCTGCCATGAAGCCCTTCTTCTCTCAGTCTGAGTTTCCACAATTATAGAATGGGAATATTGTTCCCTCCTTACTAACCTCATGGAGCAGTTGTGAGAATCAAAGGAGATTAGGTGAAAACACTTTGTAAACTGTAAAGATCATTACAAATGAAAGTTATTATTATTGAATTTGAATTTACTTTTACTTCTGAGGACCTGTGAGAGCAGATCTTTTAAAAACAATGCTGGGAAAGCAGGCAGGCATAGGGGCTAACTAAGGAAGGGTCTTAAGAGACACAGGCTTTTTGACTTTCTGTCCCTGCAGAACACAAATTTGATGAGCTAATCGTAGCATAAGTGAAAGCATATGTTACACATTTCTATTTTAATGCACGAAATAGGTTTAAAATTTCAGAGGCTCTTTGGCAAGAGGGGTTTGGCCTCTGCTCTATATAATGATAATAATACATTACTATATATTTATGTGGTGTTTTCCAAGGGAACTAAAACACTTTACAGACAGTACTATTCCTTTTCTGAGTATCCAGTGAGGTAGCAGCAGATGTGAAGTGTTTACCCATGTAGAATGTTGGCATGTAGACAAGGCCATTCCAGAACACAGCACCCCAATGCCACACATAAGTATCTTGTGTTTTTCTCCTTGATTTATATCTCACACACTTCATGAAAGTTCAGTATTTTTATGAAGCCCAAGCCCACCCTATTAGCACATTTACTTCGTATTTCTTTTATACTAGGGGTTGAGCCTGCAAGTAATTGCATATTTCCAAATAGGCATTCTCATTTTGTTACTGGTATTAAATACACAAAAGTTCACATGGATCGAATGGATTCTGTGAAGGTATCATTCAATGTACAGCCTTTGAAGTTGCTGGCTTATACATAAGTACACAAAGTAATTGTCAGACATCCAGTTATGTCTTGAGACATAGAACTAATTCCTATGGCCTAAATCCATTATTTTGGTCTAAATTCATTATCAAAGACATTACCAAGAATGTTTTTAATAACCACTTATGGAAATGTACTCTCAAGATCATTTAGTACTTTCTCCTAATCTTTAGTACTTTCTCCTAATCCTGTGAAGGTTTGAATTTAGCTGGTTTTGTTTCCAGTGAAAACTATGCAGGAAAAAAAAATGCTTTAACATGCACCATGAAAAATTAGGTAAGATATGAAGAACTTTCTGACAGTAACAGTGGCTCAATATTGCAGGGAACAAATGAAGGAGATTTTGTGAGTTGCCCTTCAGGAGAATTTCAATGAGAAAGAAGTCTATGGCATTGGCCCTGGTGTGATCCGAGAGATGAATTTGGGATCCAGTTGTTATGGCTTCTTTCTGTGATCTTCTCATTCTTATCTCTTTCTCTGTGAATTTTAGGCTAAACTTAGAATGGCCACATATCTTCCCTAAGTTTTCATTCCTAAAATTCTTTTACAAAAATCCAGTTAATTATTTTAAAATCTGATCCTCTCCTCCCCAAGTCATGGGCTCTAGGTTTCAGAGTTCTAGTAATGTTCTTTCACCCCCGTGGATTTGTTCTTCCTTCAGTTCTAATACTTATGACCCTCTGACACCAGAGAACCAGGCTTGCATTAGATTTTGCAGGATTATCATAGGAAGAAAAACTATTAATTTAATTTCTGAAGATTTGACAAATTTTATGGAATTTGTCTTATACCTCATAGTAATCACTAATTTCACATATTATTTAGATGATCAACAGTAAGACAGAGGATAAATTTAAAGCTCTCTCTTTTGATAGCAAATCTCTATACTTGTACGAGGTATAGAAGGAACAATAAAACATACAAGTTTAGGTATGGGTAGAGTTTGACTACCAATGAATCTTAATGATGGCATAATATCAGACAGTAGGTTGGTAGTTTTGTTTCTTTTCCCTATGCTAAGGCTAGATATATAGCAAGATTTTTAAAAGTAAATTTATAGCCAATTAACTCTGGAAAAGAAAATACAATAAAAAGGCCACCCAGTTGATAGCAGCCCTTAAATAACCTGTTAAAAAATACTTGTATTCCAAAGACCCAGGTACAGTTCTCATTTTTTTAATTGCTTGTGACTTCTTGGTTAAAAAAAAAATCAACAACAGACAACAGTGACTTCCTAATTGCTCACAAAGTTATACAATATTTGGTGACCTTAAGATACTGCATATTGGACACAGGTAATGTTCTCTAGATTGTAATTCCTACAGTGCAGACAGTATGGAGTGCCAGAGCACTGAATAGGATACAAAGCAATGAGAGATTGATTCACTCTTAAATCTACTCTTTATTAAGTGAAATGTACCGTTAACCCAATACACACACATGCACACTCCTTCCTGACACCCACAGCCTCCACCTCCCAACCCATGAAGATACAAAGGGGGAAACTGAGAAGGTTGGCACGCCCAGAAAAGCTGATGCATCCAGCTCTGAAATCTTTCTTGCCCTCCTAGACCTCATGTGTAAAGTTTTTCTCACATAAAGAAGATGAATAATGAGTCAGGTTTGACCATACTGGTCGCTTCTAAGCTACTCTGTACATCTTAATTTTTAAAAAGTCTTTTTGGTGCCTCCCTGTTAGTCCCAAGCAGGCTTAAGAACCTTCTGGTTCCTGAATGTTTCCATATTTTAGGAACATGCTTGAAACTGATTTAAAGTATTATTGCTTTATTGCACTTTCTTCAACCAAGACTGGGTGAAGCTGAAGGACAGCAAGATTAATTCTGAATCTCTATGGCTAGTAGGGGCAAGGCCACTGAGACAAATACATTAGCTGTTCTCAAATGTGAAGCGCTCACAAAGCAGCCAGCAGATGGGCTCTGAGAGTAGAAGTATTGCCCACTTCACAAGCAGGAAATGCTCATGAGGCCTGGACTCTGCAGAGTGTATTTCCATATTTAACTCTATCAAGAGCCATATGTAGTACATTGTTATCTCCATTTCACAGAAATGAAAACTGAGATTTCAAGAAAATAAGGAACTTTCCCATGGTAAGCTATGATTGAAAAGTCAGTTTGATGAACTAGAAAGCCCATAACCTTTGTTTTACTTTCCTTCAAGCTACTTGAAGAACTAATGATGACGTTTTTCTTTTATTATCCATTACTATTTGAATGCCCAGCTATACTGGTACACCCAGCTGGTCTTCTTGTTACGTATTTCACTAGGAAGTCTTTAGGGCAGGAACTAGAAAATTCTGGGGTGATAGACTTCCAAATGAAAAGTTAAGGGTACTGGCCATCACAACTTAGAATGTCTTATCAAAACTCTATCTAACCTTAATAACCTTGGAAAGATGACTCACAGAAACTGGAGGCCCTTGTTGACTTAAGGGAGAGCTACAGTGAATGAAGGGCAGGTCTGCTTGGTGCAAACCACTCATTGAAGGATCTAAATTCTGACTCACATGAGCTAAATGACTGAAATGGCCCTTCCTTAAAAAAAAATCTGGAAGGAATGCTGCCCTCTTGGACTCCATTTTTCTGTGTCACTAACATGGGGTAATGATCCAAATGTACTGATAACAAGTGTGACATCAGAATGGGCAGTCTTCAGGATGCAGATTTCATAGTGGTTTTGGCACAGTCTAGTCTATTAAGTCTTGTATGTTTATGGGAAATATTAAATAATCATTTGGTTGGTGATTGGGGATAACAAATTGAGGGCTGGGGAATATAAAAGGGTGGGGTCAACAAGATTTTCTTAACTACAAAAGATAAGGAGCTACAGGTTGTGGGATGCTCTAATGAGATGGAGTAGTCTCTATGTAGGAATTCTAGGCTGGATGTACGGGCATGAAGCAATTCAATCTGCAGACAAGATGAATAAAAAAATATTTCCAAGAAATGTTAAAGGTGTGAAGAATTTGAAAAGACAGATGGAATAGGGGAGAGGGCAAGCTGACCTGACATGTTTGCTGGTAGACTAACTAAAAGTTCTTGATCAGGAGAAGTGCTAAATGAATAAAGTCACATAGATTCATAAAGAGAATACTGCAGAAATGCACAAAATTCCAGAGACACTAAATTCAGCACTTGTTTTATGTGGAAAGGCAAGAGGCTACAGGAAAGAAAAAAAAAAAAGCCAGATGGCTTCATAACAGTTCTAACCCTGATTGAGGCAGGGACAGAAATATTCCAGTTGCTTCACACCTCCACCAGCAATACTGCGCCCAAAGCTTTTGCGTTTAGTGACCTAATCAAATAAGCACCCTCAGTTTACAATGGAATTCAGCCCAAACTGTAGAATAGTTATGTGATTTTGTATCACATCAGAGGACATACGTAAGAAAAAAATAAGACAAGAAAGGACTCTTCATGTCCAGGCCAAGACATGATACATTTTGCAAAAGTTATCTCAGTAAGTCTTGAGTGTTGACCGTGTCATTATGAGGTAACTTTGGTTGTGTGATATCTAGCTGTTTATCAACAATGAATCGGTTTTACTCTTAGTGGAAGAACACTTGTGAAGAAGCATCTAAATTGGCTGGAGGAGCTGGGCTGAGACATAGTGAGAGGCCACAATGCTAAGCATTGGGAAGAGCATGAATCTGTCATTCCTCTGAGACCCAGGCAGGAACATCAAATGGGATTTAGGGCAGGACATCAGATCCTAAGGAGGGGTTGTGGTATGATGCTTGTTTTGAGGAGTCTTGGAATACAGTACAGATGACCAGAAAGGAGCTTGCCAGAAGAGGTCAAGGAAGTTGCCAGTTATAAAAGGAGGGCATTAAGACCATGACTCTCACCAGGCATTCATGCACAGCGAGTCATCAGGAGAAGGAGATTCTGAAGATGGGTGAGCTGCGACTCAAGGTCAAATAGAGAAAGTTATTATGAGGGCAGAAGGCCTGCTGTCAGACTCAGCAAGGAGTTCCACAGCCCTGCCCTGGGCCCTGACCCCTGCTTTATAGGAATGCACGATACTAGGCCCCACGTGGCTGCCAGGAGTGGTGCTGTTAGGGAAAGGAGATGAGAGTAATGTAGGTTCTGGCTCAGGCAGGATGGCCTGGAGAACTTTAATAGGCACTACCATTCAGGCAAGGCTATCGTAGACCCGATGGAACCAGGGAAGACAGGTAAGAGTGAGTGAGGCCAAAGGATGCCCAGAGCAGGTTATGGTTTATCATATCCAAATTACTCATGTCCAGGCCAAGACAACATCGGCATCAAAGGAATCAATAACGATTATTTAATGGGTTCTTTAATTATTCCACTCTAATTCTTATGTTTCTTGCCTTGATTATTATAAAAGCCTCCAAATTAATTTTTCTTAATTGTGGCTGGCAGATTTTAAGGGAACTTCTATGCTCCCAGATCTCCTGGTATTCACATCTTTGTGTAATTTCCCCCTCTTGAGTGTAGATGGGTTCTGTGTCTTGCTCTCAATGAAGACATTTGGCAAGGTAATGGCATGTCATGTCATGATCATGTTATGTTATATAAGACTCTGTATGTTAACAGAGTTGCTCTAGTCTCTCTCTCTCTCTCTCTCTCTCTCTCTCTCCCTCTCTCTCTCTTTCTCTCCCACCCCCTTCCTTTCTCTTTAATCAAATAAGCACCCTCGGTTTACAACTTGGCTTTGAATAAGATAGCTACAGCTGCAAAAAAATGAATTCTGTCAATAACCTTCTCCATTCATGTCTCCAGATGAGAACTCATGCTTATCTGACATCTAGCCTGGAAAGGATCCAGCTAAGCTCTTCCCACACTCCTGGCTCACAGAAACTGGGAGATCGTCTATCTGTGTTATTTTAAGCCACTAACTTTGCAATAATTTGTTACACAGCATAGAAAACTAATACTCTGATATTACCCACTATTCCAAATAATACCTATTCTCAACAAAGCAGCCAGAGAATCCTGTTAATATATAAATAGTAGTTAAGTTTTGGGGCAGTCAAAAGTTACACATGGATTTCGACTACACAGGGTTGGGCACCCTAGCCTCCATGTTTTTCAATGGTATTTTTGTGTAGTTAAAATCTTCCAGTGGCTTCTTCAGCACAGAGCAAAAGCCAAAATGTATACCATGGCTCACAAGGCCACACAAACCCATCATCTTTCTCACCTGATCTACTGTGCTCTCACTGATCACTTTACCCATCCTGGCCATCCTGCCAGCTCTCTGACATGCCAGGCATACTTCCTCAGCCTTGGTGCTTGTTGTCCCCTCAGTCCAGAACAA
This sequence comes from Myotis davidii, assembly GCF_000327345.1. NCBI lineage: Eukaryota > Metazoa > Chordata > Mammalia > Chiroptera > Vespertilionidae > Myotis > Myotis davidii. The sequence goes on along the minus strand of NW_006297811.1, from coordinate 3,388,538 downwards.
CCTTCCCTCCAATAGCCACATGACTCACTCCTTCAGCTTTTGCACATCTCTGCTCATATATCACTCTGAGTGAGGACTCTCTCCTCTCTCTACAAAAAAAAAAAAAAAATCAATTCTCCTCCCACTCCTTCATGTCCCACACCTTTTTCTGCTCTTCTTTTCTCCATAGTATTTACACCATATGAGATACTATATGCTTTACTTATTTCTTCCTTTTCTATCTTCCTGAAGCAGGACATCAGCTCCATGAGCACAAGAAGTTTTATCAGCTTTGGTCACTGCTTTATCTCCAGCATCCAGAACAGGTCTGACACACAGCACGTGCTCAATAAGTAAAATCTGCTTTTAGGCTATATTTTCAAACTCAAAGTAAAATCTCCTGTTTAAGCATGATGTAAGCATCATCAAAAATTCTTAAGCCTATTACCTTGATTATCTGCTTTATGATCAAAGTCATGGGTCATTTCAGGAAAAGCAATTTTGCTGTGGAAGAAGACCAAAGTCAACCAGACTCAGTGAACCCTCCACATATTCAAATTTCCTTTGCTTTTCCAGACCCAGAAACCCAACTCTGCTACCATAAGAGCAGACTTTCCAATAGGGAACTGATAGAAATCTAAAGCTCTAAAATCACGATGCTATCCACATTACATAGTTATTCTCAAATCAAAGTCTTTTCAGCTAACCTTTTCTATAGCTGTGAAATGAGAAAACTTGTTTCTTTAATTTAAGAATAAATTTTGCCAACACCTGCTCATCACTAATTGGCAGAAACAATTCTTTAAAACCTTGGGTCTGGAGTCTTTACCAATATCTGCTGAACAACGAGAGTCCAGGCGTGGTCCTGCAGCCCAGCCCCCATGCTGAAAAGGACTTGTGGGGTAGGATATCTCCCTTCCTGCTGTGTAGCAAACAGAAGTGAATGGAGAATAATTGCATGTAAAGAGAGAACCTTGGTGTAGTGAAAAGAGACTAGACCTTGGAGTCAGAAAGACCTGTTTACTTTAAATCCCAACTCTGCTCCAGACTCCTGATATTGGGGAAATTATCGCTTCTTGACTTTATTTCTTTACCTATAAATTGGGAACATAGTTCTTGCCTCATAGAATTGTTATAAGTAAATGTGACAATGTGTGTAAGTTCCTTGGAATGGTGACTGGCATATAGTAGAAGCATGGTTATTAGTAGCTATTAATAATAATAAAGACACATTAAAAAACAACTTTAAGCAATGCATTATTGGTGTGGAATAAAAGCAAACATAAAGAAGAGTTTCAAGCAGTGCATTACTAGTGTGGCAATAGAAACAGAATGGCTAGATTTGAATAAAAGACATACACCCAGGTGAGAGCACAGAGGTCTTCACCTATATGCACACAGGCATTTACTCATATATGTGACCCAAATGGATGATGACTGAATAGCAGAGTTTTCAACTAAATATAAACAGTTTAGTTTGATGATTCATGTTTCTATGCAACTTGCTGTTATGAGTCATTGGATTGGCTCTAACTCCTGACAACGCTATGAATGAGTGACGGCCACAAAGTCTTGTCCACAGCAACCCTGCTGAGCTCCTGTAGACTCATGGCTATGGCTTCTTTTGTGGAGTCAGTCCCTGTCTTATTTGCTCTTCCTCTTCTCCTGCTGCCTTCTATTTTTCCCAGCATTATTGTCTTTCCCAAAGAATCCTGCCTTCTTATGATGTAGCTGAAGTAGGACAGCTTCAGTTTTGCTATTTTTGCAATTTTTGCAAACAGCCTTCAGCGATGTTTCAGGATTAACTTGCTCTTGGACCCACTTGTTCATCTTTCCGGCAGTCTAGGGTATAAATAGAGCTTTCCCCCAATGCCACATTTTTAATATTTCAAATGAAGCGATCTATGCAGCTAGAGAACCAATATCTCACCTGGGTTTTAGGTCATTTATTTGTATTTAGCATAGATGTACTCTGTACTGGCAGGATGGAATAGGTGGCTTCCAAATTTTTCTCAAGGCCAATATTTAAGAAAAGTTTCGCTGAGAATAGTTCCACTCTATTAGGGTAAACTTCTGGAGCACTTACCTTTCATCCACAGACCATCACACCTGGCAAGGCTACATTGTACTATGATTAGGCCAGGGATTTGGCAGCATGAGGGATCCAGCTTCCCAGAGCCTGTGCTCTATTGCTACCATCAGACAGAGCAGAGAAGTCCACAGGGACCTTAGGAGCTGATCCAAACAATAACCAGACTTTCCAGCTGGGTGTGGTTTCTGGAAACAGCTCCCTGGACTGTGGCCATATTTTCCCAGCATGTGCTGCTTCAGGAAGGTTTGCTTGCTTATGGTGAGGGTGGTGCTCTCTGTGATGGGGTGTGGATAGCACCAAAGTAGAAACACTCCACCATGTCTCATTAGAGCCACAAAACCTCTCCTTGGTCTTTTTGTTCCTGTGGTTAATGACTTAATGGAAGCCTCGGTGGTCACATCAGAATCTCACCTGCCTTTTCAGTCCTTCGGTGTGCCCTAGTGGTTCCCAGACGTTGGGATTCCAAGACAAGTAACGTTTTTCCAACTAAGAGCATTAACAAAAAGCAACTGAAAACTAATATCAGAAAACAATAAAGTTTTGGCTTTGAGCACCAAACTATCCAGCCTGTATCCCAGCTCTGCCATTTAATAGCTGTGCGACCCTGAGGAAAAGGCTTCACCATTCTGTGCCTCAGCTTTAGTCTCTTTGCAAGGGGGATGATAGCTATACTCGCCTCACAGGCTTCTCCTGAGAATTACCGATAAATTACCCACTATATGTAGACAAAGCCTGCAACATTTTGTCATCATCCTCATTATTGTGGTTTCATAACAAAAAGATTACTTTAACCCCCCAAAAGTAGAAAGTATATCAAAATAAAGAACAATCCTTTCCAAGAAAACATAGCTAGCAAAATTATATGTATTTACATATATCTGTGCAAAAAGATGATCCAAGTTTTATTTTATAAGTGATAAAATACAATGGTTTCCTTGAGACCTGTTGGCCAGTTTGCACATATATTCAATGATATTATTCAAAGTGAAAGTCAAATTATTTTATTTTTATATATTTTTAATTGATTTCAGAGAGAAGGGAGAGGTATAGAGAGATATAAACATCAATGATGAGAGAGAATCATTGACTGGCTGCCTCCTGCAGGCCCCTTACAGGGGACCAGGCAGGTGCTCTGACTGGGAATTGAACCTTGATCTCCTGGTTCATAGGTCTCAACCACTAAGACACAAGCCAGGCTACTTTGTTATTTAAGTGGACAGTATTGAAATATAGTTTCTTTTAGGCTTGTTTTGAAAAAACTAGAAGTAACACCATGTTAATAAACACAATTCAAAATATTTGGAGCTAATCAAGAGAAGTCAAACATGACTAGCCCCCCAACACCGGGATGATAGTTGGCTGGATTTTAGTTTGAGGAAGGCAGCAGAGAGGGGGCTGCTGAACAATCCTAGTCCAAGGTGCTATGCCAGGGCCCAATCCACAGATAGGCTGCCATGTCTGTCTGCCATAGACTTGTGACTAATTCTCAAAATACCTGGTCGGGGACTTCCAGCTTTAGAAAGCCTTGAATTATTTCACCTATGGGTTACATTATCCTTGTCCATCACTCTATTTCTGTCTATAGTTGATCATTATAAAAATGACACTAATTATCATTATTACCGTTATCCTCATTGAACATAATACAAAGGCAATGCTTTAGTCAGGGTGCTAGCTGAGAACAAAATTCACTTGTGAGATTCAAATGAAGACACCTATGTAGGCGAATAAGCAAAGCATATGAAGGCATCCAGAGACCAGCAAGAGTGGGAAGTCTGAAAGCACAAGGGAAGGAAATAGTGTTGCTGGAGCTCACTGAGAGAGGGGGGCCCAGAGGGAGAGAGAGGGAGAGAGAGAGTTGGAGCTCCTACTGAGAGCCTTGGTTGGGGAGAGACCCAGCTGCTGACAGCAGAGCAGTGCTTAAATAACAAGGGAGCAGGGAAGAAGTATCTCAAGCCCTCCCATTGCTCCTGCTCTGCCATCTCTGGTCAATGCCTCCCATTGAGTGACCTCTGGGGGCCCAGCAGCAAGAGGAGCCAGTCTCACAGGCACAGGGTGGACCAGGATGACAAATGGACATGGGGGCCAAAGAGAGAATGACTAGAACAATCACTTAAGACATGCCAGGCCCTAGATTACTTGGATTACTTTATCTAATCACGAAAAGGCTTTTATGCTACAGGTACCAACTAGTATTGTCCTTGTTTTATAGGTATGAAAACTGAAGCTTACAGAGGTTAATTAGCTTGCTCAGGGAGAGCATTGCCTGCAAATAGTGCAGCCAGATAGTCTGACTCCACTAGGCAGAAAAGGTAAAAAAAAGTTCGAGATATTATACTAGATAATGGTGTCAGCAAGCCACTACCTTTGGGACAAATCCAGCTCACCATTTAATTTTGTATATAAAATTTTATTGGAACACAGACACATCCATTCCTTTTCATTTTGTTTTTGACTGCTTTCACGCTAAGTCAGAATTGAATAGCTGCAACCGAGGCCAAATGTCCCACAAAGTCTAAAATATTTATTATCTGGTCTTTTACAGAAAAACTTTGGTGACTCTTTTCCTAGATAGAAGAAAAGATTTTTCTTGGAGCTACTTCCTGACTTTTCTGCTTCTTAAAAGGCCATCCCGATACCCTCATGAAACACCCAGAATGAATTCCCTCCAATTCAAACTCATCTCCTGCTCACCGGTGCAACAAGACATGGTCTCAGCATAACACTAAACTATAGATGAAAGCAGCTGACTTAAAATAACTGAATAATTTCAAGTATTAAAGTAAGTAACATTGATTGCACAGATTTTGGGAAATACAAGAGTAAAGGTGATAAAAATTATATGATTCAACAATATTTTAGTTATTCACAGACACATAAAATTTTCACTTTTCACAAAAATGAGTTTATACCATCCACATTGCTATGTAACCTACCAATTTAACTGCCTTCTAACCCAAATGTTCTATGACATAATATATTTTTCTTCAAGGATATTTCAATGACTATTAACTTAAACTTAAGCAATTATTATTTATTTGAACCAAGTTAGTTTTACCGAAAAAAACTGAACTTCTTTCATATACTGGACACTTTACTAGGTGCTGGGGATAAAGCAATGAACAAGAGACACTGTATCTGACTTCAGAGACCTCATATTCTTAAAGGAAAACATAGTACCAGTAAACAGAGAAATAAATAAAACAATTGAAAATTATGATCAATGTTATAAAAAGGAAGAAGGAAGGAAGGAAGGAAGGAAGGAAGGAAGGAAGGAAGGAAGGAAGGAAGAAATAATGCATTATACTGAGGTCAGAGAAGGCCACTCTGGGGAGATGTCATGTAGCTGAGACCTTAAATAATGAGAAGAAACCAGCCAGGTGAAGAATTGGGGAAGAGCATTCCATGCAGAGGGAACACCAGCTGCAAAGACCCTGAAGATTCAAAAGAAGCTTGTTCAAGGAAACAATCAAAGTTCTGTGTGGCTGCAGGTTAGTGAGCACAGTGACAGCATCATAAAACGTGGTCAAAGCAGGAGATTAACACCTGGGGTATACTGAAATACTGGAGTACAATGAAACATTACTCAGCAATAAAAAGGAATAGGCTCCCAACACAGGCAACAACATGAACCTCAAAATCATTATATGGAATAACCTCAGATGCAAAAGAGATGATACTATATGCTTCCATCTGTATGAAATTCTAGAACAGGCAAAACTCATCTATGGCAATAAAAATAGTAATGGTCTCTTAGCGAGGAGGGCAGGGATGAACCGAGAAGGGTATTTTCCTGGGGTGAGGAAATGTTTTGTATCATGATAGGGGGTGGGTCACACAGATGAATTCATCTCTTAAAGCTCATCATAGGACACACTTACATCTGTGAATTTGATTGTGTATAAATTATACTTCAATATGAAATAAAAATGAACACTAAAGGATGTGCACACAGAAGCAATAGCAGTTGGGGCCATTTTATGTAAGGACTTTGAAGTACTAGTACAAGTTAAGATTGATTGATTGATTGATTTTAAATATATTTTATTGATTTTTTACAGAGAGGAAGGGAGAGCAATAGACGGTTAGAAACATCGATGAGAGAGAAACATCAATCAGCTGCCTCCTGCACACCCCCAATGGGGATGTGCCCACAACCAAGGTACATGCCGTTGACCAGAATCAAACCCGGGACCCTTCAGTCTGCAGGCTGACGCTCCATCCACTGAGCCAAACCAGTTAGGGCAAGATTTATTTTTAAGCTCATTGGAAAGCCCTCCATTTTAATCAGTGGAATGACATGATCTGATATATAGCTAAGATCAATGTTGCTGCTACTGAAGAATGTATTGAAGTGTGGAAGCCCTAAGCTATTTGAATTAGGGTCTATGCCAGTAGGGCAGGTGCGAGATGATGGTTGACCTTAGGTGGGGAGCATCTCAAGATTAAGGTGGAGGCAGTGGGCTAGTATGCATCTCATAAAAGTGCCAGGATGGGCCAAATTAGCTCCTTTATAGGTGACATTCATTCTGTTTCCTTTTTACACAATTTCCATTATAAGCTATGGAATAAGAAATCAACATTTGAGCACCTCTATGGTTATATTATGAATTAAATAAATTCTTAGAAGCAGAACTTCTAAGAAAAAGGAAATAAACATTTTTATCTGATACAGGTTATCAACTTAAGTAGCCAGAAGTCAGAAAGATAAGCATGAATAACCTAAAGTTTTGTTAACACAAAATTTGAATTTTCATATTGTTTAGGCATTTAAATGTAGTTTTTTACTTACCCATTTATTTTCTTTGGAAAGTGGTGGTTCTTTAATAACTCTCCATGCTACTGATATGGTTTAAGAGTAAAGCTAAAAGCAGATCCATGTTTCTGAGCCTTGTAATTGAGTTTTATGAGTTTCTTCCAACAAAAAGAGACAGAATTGTACATTGTAAAAGCATCAGACAGCCAGATTCCATTTCCCCCTGTGAGACTTGTTTTAACACACTATCTTGGGTTGGCTATTTGAGTTCCCAGTAAATCAGTTTTCTAGCTAGGTCAACATCCTTCCAGCAGGATCTGTGTGATTGTTCTCTGTTTCTCTCTTGTCATTGTTATAGGGAGATAGCACTAGAAGTCAGATAATTTTGCTGGAAATTCTGAAAGGCCTTTATCTGTCCTCTGTTTTCTATGCCTCAAGAGCAATTGGTAAAATTAGGTTTGTTTAATGGTTGAGCCTTTCAACCACACTCTTCCTGAAAAGTATTGTTTCTCAACATCAGCATCTCCACAGCTTATGACAATAAGTAAGTTAACTGGGATCCACTTTTTTCTTGTGTTCCCCAATGTTCCTATCTCTAAATCTATTTCTTTCTTTCTTTTTTAAGTATTTATTGTTCAGATTATTACAGTTATTCCTCTTTTTTCCCCCCATAGCTTCCCTCCACCCGATTCCCACTCCACCCTCTGCCGTTACCACCCCCCCACTGTCCTCATCCATAGGTGTATGATTTTTGTCCAGTCTCTTCCCGCACCCCCACATCCCTTTCCCCCTGAGAATTGTCAGTCCACTCCTTTTCTATGCCCCTGATTCTATTATATTCATCAGTTTATTCTGTTCATCTGATTATTTATTCACTTGATTTTTAGATTCACTTGTTGATAGATGTTTATTTGTTGTTCATAATTTTTATCTTTACCTTTTTCTTCTTCTTCCTCTTCTTAAAGGATACCTTTCAGCATTTCATATAATACTGGTTTGGTGGTGATGAACTCCTTTAGCTTTTCCTTATCTGTGAAGC
>NW_006297811.1:3370800-3380166 GCF_000327345.1 Myotis davidii | reverse complement strand
TAAGCACTTCATGCTTTCCTCCATTTCTGTCATTTGTGACCTGTTTCTTTGTATCCATATTTTGGCTGCTTTCCTGTGTTGTTAGATTGGCTTTCTGTGTTAGGTGTCCTATAGGGCCCAGTGGCTCAGCCTCCCCAATTGCCTGGGGTGGACACTCTTGGTGCACCCTTTTGTGGGCTGTGTGCACAGGCTTGTTGTAGTTAAGCCTTGATTGGTGTAGGTATCACTGGGAGGAATTGACCTCCAGGCCAATTGTCTGTGAGAATCAGCTGTGTCTACAGTGGGAGAACTTCTGTGCTGGAGACACCCTTCTGGGGCAAGACTTGCTTCAGTGGGGCTTTGGTGCTCACTGAGTCTGCCCCCTGAGTGTGTTCCTTATGGATCTGAGGAGTTGTAATCTGGATGGTCCCATTCTAACCACTGGGTACACTGGCACTTGGATCTCTAAGGAGGTGCTAATTTAGCCTCTGCCTGAGGCTACCCAGCAGGAGCTATGGAGAGATCTGCAGATTCCTCTTCTTTGTTTGGGATTTGGAGGTGCCCAGATGAGGCCCAGCTGTGAAGCACAGCAAGCAGCTGTGGGGCCTTGGGCCTTTTTTGGAAGTTCTGGGTCTCTCTGACCCAGCAGTGTGTTAGGTAATTTTAGATTGCAAAGGGCCAGGTCATTCATATGCAAAAGTCTCTGTGTACAGCTTGGGTGGGGCGGGGTCTCAGGAACCAACAGGGTGGAGCAAATAGCTATGGCTGATCCTCAGCCCTGCCCTAAGAGGCGCCGGGTCTCAGTGTCCCGCGATAATCACTGCAAGCACCTCTGAGAAGCTTGGCTCTCCCTCCCGATTGAAAAAGACAACCAGGTCCTCAGTTGCCAGCCCTCTGCACTTCTGCACCTCCTCTGAGTCTCAGTGTGCTTTCTCTTTCCTTCTAGTTGTAGAATCTCCACTCATCCAGCCTTCCTGTGGTTCTGGATGATGTCCATTTTGTCTTTTAGTTGTATTTTTGAAGTTGTTGTGCTAGGCAGCAAGTTCAGGTGTTTATCTATGCCGCCATCTTGGTTTCTCTCCTCTATTTCTTTTCAATATTTATACATTCTGATAGAATTAAATGTACATTTAATGTTTATTACTCTGTTAATGACATGCAGATTTATAGTAAAATTAACTGTGGAAAGACTATTGTCTGCATTTACTCCCTTACTTTTTTTAAAATATATTTTATTGATTTTTTCACAATGAGAAAGGGAGAAGGATAGAGAGTTAGAAACATCAGTGAAAGAGAAACCTCGATCAGCTGCCTCCTGCACACACCCTACTGGGGATATGCCCACAACCAAGATGCATTCCCTTGACCAGAATCAAACCTGGGACCCTTCAGTCCACCGGCTGACACTCTATCCCAGCCGTGGGCAAACGGCCCGCGGGCCGGATCCGGCCCGTTTGAAATGAATAAAACTAAAAAAAAAAAAAAAGACCATCCCCTTTTATGTAATGATGTTTACTTTGAATTTATATTAGTTCACACAAACACTCCATCCATGCTTTTGTTCTGGGCCTCTGGTCCAGTTTAAGAACCCATTGTGGCCCTCAAGTCAAAAAGTTTGCCCACCCCTGCTCTATCCACTAAGCCAAACCAATTAGGGCCTCCCTTACTTTTATTAAAATAAAAATTTATGAATGTTAGCAACTACTTCAAGACAAAGGATTTCTGTTCCTTTATGAAGGTTCTTAGTGTAATATTGACCCTAGCTCTTCATTCTATGAAAGTCTTACACATTCTTTCTATTAATGTTTAGTAGATGTTTTGAGTAGTCATAATTTACAGTAAAGAAGTTAAATACCTGTAGGCTAATATTTTTGTTTGAAAGCTTGTTAGATCTTTCCCTTTCAAGGTTCTTTGTTTTTTTCAGAGTAGTACCAGAACCTTCCTAATCTTTTACTCAATAATTTGATTTTATGAAATTGGTTATTTGAATTCCTAATATTCATGGAACAGGTAACTGCCTATTGTTACCATAGAGATTTATGACTTGGTAGATTCACAAGTTCCTCAAGGACCAAGAGCATGTCTTGTAGGCTTTTCGATGCCTTCAACCCATCTACCCATCCTTTTTTTTTCTTTTTTTCTTTTTTTTTGCCAACTGCAGTGCCTGCCCCATAGTCAATGCCCAACATATGTTTGTGGGTGACCTAATAAAAGAATGAACAAACAATGGGGGAATGATGAATTAAAGATACCAAAATACAGCCTGTAGCTGTGAAAAAGTCTATGGAGGGATCCTGTGTATTTTCTCTCTTTAGTACCATGTTATAACCAGTCACATTTTCAAAAAACTGAAAGAGCTTAAATATCAAAATACCTTCTGCTCAAATTTATATCAAGGGCCTTAAAAGAATAGGTGTATTTACATAAATAATTTTATTAGAAGACTGAATTCCTGGATTTTTTTCTTCTATACCTAGTTTAACATTGTGCAAGGAATTTAAGCATTTGTATCCCTGAGTCATTATCCATAAAACACTCTTAGTGTTAAATTTCTGGAAAATATTGGGAAACTTTTCTGAGATTGCTTTGAAACTACTGAATTTTTATAACATCAAATAATTACACACCAACAACCATAATCACATTAAAAATAAGTGAATATTTTAAAATTTCCTTTAAAAACATATTTAGTTGTAAAAAGCATGAAGAAAAAGATATGATGCAATTCAGTTACCAAAGTATATATAGAAATTATATTTTTAAATAGAAGATTTATATGCTAATAAATACCTACCTTCGGAAAATTTCACTTGCCAAACCTACAGTTCAATAAACACAGCTTAGCAGAAATGTGTGAGAAACCTGAGAATGGTAAGAATCTTCATTACTGATTATTTTTCAGAAATAAAATCTGGGTGAAAGCACCCTAACTCTGTGAATTTCGGGACATGAATGACATGCAAGGATTCTCCTGATGGTGCAGTTTAGCTTTTGTGGTATGCAGTAATACTGAGTAAGAAAATGCCTCTATTTTCCGCTGTGAATTTGTATTTATTTGCCATATTTAATACAAGGACACTCTCATGTAGTGTCCTTTCCATTAGAGGGTTTACATTCTCTGTGAGAAGAGAAAATGAAATTAAAAACAAGTGCCTAATCAGTTAAAATAGTCTGAATGCTTGTCAAACTGTAGGCCATGATCTATAGTGGGTTCTATCAATTTTGTGGGTCACAACCAGCAATTTTTCAAAAGAAAATATCAGAGGGCATTAAATGGAATAATGTTAAGGGTTCTTTTGTGAAATTTTTGTATAAATTGTGTGTTTGTGTATAGCTATGTATCAAATGTATTTTCCCCCCCAATGGTCGTGTCCCCAGAAGTTTGAAGGCCACTGACTTAGCAGACCAGAGAAAATTTGTTATAAAAAACAAAAATAATAAAAATGATCTTGTACCCACACCTGAAACCTACATGATTATATTAACGAATATCATCTCAATAAAATTAATTTAGAAAATAAAAATGGAAAGCTGCAGCCCAATTTTCCATTTATATAAGCCATTTATAAAAATGTTGTGAGCTCCCATCAGCTGTATGGCAATTGTACCAGCTGCATCCAAATGTAAGAAGCATGGGGGAATTCAGCCCCCATCTCCATGACAACAGCAGCAGGTGGGCCTCGTGGGAAAGCCTCCCTGGCCATTCAGGTAAAACAACTCAAGCCCTACCTTCACACTGAAAGACCAAGTGACAGAGTTTAGGAATAGAGCATGTTAAAACTCTGGAGACCCCCTCATTTTATATCCTAGCCAGGAAGGGAGTGTGAAAACCTTCTGGTGTCTAGGGATGGCTCTAGAGCTTCTCTCCCTTCCCCCCTGCCTCCACTCCTCCACTAGATAATCCTGCCTGCCTGACGTGTGAGATTTGATAGGATAGAAGTATGTTGGCATCCTCAAAATTGGGACCTTTCCATTTTACATAAAACTAATCGACATGCGGTCTTTCCCAAGCTGAAACTTGCCCATGATTACCAAATGATGTACGGTTGTTTGCAATATAGATAACGTTCCAATAGGGACCTCACTAAATATTCTCTAAAAACTCCTATTATACAAGACCTCTGGCTGAACTTCAACCCTCTGCTAAGGAGTGAAAAAGAGTGGTGCTGTATCTGCTAACCCCCTCCCTAGCTCTACTCCAAATGCTGAAATCATTAGGCAAATGATCCTATTTACCTTGTAAAAATTTGGACAACATGAGGCATTAATCCATAGAAGAGTGTAATTCATCAAAGATAATTGTGTTGAATGAATTTAATATTCAACTCTGGAGTTCCTATGAAAAAGACAAGGTGACCATCTATTATTAAATTCTTAGTAGCTTTTGGCTTTCTTTATAACAGATGTTTTCCTGTGTTGGTCAGTAGTATCCTATGGGTTATAAAATAAAAAAGCCTGAACAATTGATTGGCAAATTTCCCAAACTTAGGTCAGCCTCAAGTATATGAGAAATAGTGCTATGTTGAGGGCAAATACCAAAAAAAAAAAAAAATCAATTTGATTTTACAAAATCTATTTTAGTTTGGCTGGATGCTGCCTGAACTCCCACTGCAGAGAATGGCAAGCAATGTATAATTCCAGAACTCAATATGAAAAATGTGTTTGTGTGATAGTACTACACAATCTCTTTAGGTTTGCTGGGTAGATTTTGTTAATCTAAGAGAGTTGCTCTCTGTTTGTCACTGGTATTTTTCCTGAGAGTTCAGTGTAATATGAACATACTCCAGTTGCAAAATTATTTTTGAAAATTCATCGTGACCAACGTTTGCCAACTATTAAGTGTGATTACAAAATATTGAGACTTTCTAAAAATCAGACAGGCCAGAACTTATGTATCTCAATGAAGCCATTTGGAAATTATGAAAATCATCTATTTTCCTTGCTCAGAACATAATTGGAACTAATTCTTTGGCTACTTAGAATTACATTATATTGGGCAAGTATTTTAAATGCTTGGAACCACAATTTCCTCATCAATTACATGGGGATTTTTTCCCATATATATCTACTAGTGGAATACAAATGCAGCATAATTACAAAAATATTTTTGAGGATTAAGGAAGATAACATATGCCAAGTTTCAAACATAGCAATTAGTGCATAGTAGGTCTTTAATACATGGAAGCTGTCATGTTTTATTTATATATGGTTCCTTCCACAAGACATAAATTTCACTCTTTCTTCTGAAATAATATCCTCAGAAGAAAAAAAAAAAGAAAGAAGAAAAAGAGAGAGAGAGAGAGAGAGAGAGAGAGAGAGAGAGAGAGAAAGGAAGGAAGAAAAGAAAAGAAAAATAAAGCATGAAGCTCATCATTCTTCCTGCCCATCATTACTGTCCCCTTTGTCCATTCTCTGCACCACAAACAGCTTCTTGGGGTTGGGGGGAGGGGGAGCTGCCTAGTGTCTCTGCTTAAGGACCTCTTCAATGTATATACATTCAGAATTCTTGACCATCTGGCCTCTGCCTGCTTCTCAGCCTAACCTCCATGCTGAGAATCTCATCACTGGTGCACCATTGTTTTGGGGTTTGAAAACAATTCCTCTCCACTGCAAAGTCTGTCTCTGATTCTCCCTCAGCAACTGCTCTATGATGTAGCTCCTCTTTATTCCACTTCTGCAACACACAGTTATTCTCTCCCTCTGCTGTTCTCTACCTTATGCATTTTGATGCATTCAAATTACTTGCTTGCACATTCTCCCCCTCCAATAGAGTGTACAGTGGTATCCCAGGGTGAGACCCTTGGAGATATTATTGTGTAGAGGTTAACAGCACACTCCAGAGTAGAATAAACCTGGACTCTGCCCTTTACCAGCTTAGGTGGGTAACTTAACCACTCGAAACCTCAGTTTGCTCATCCGGAAAACAAGGACCCTATTATTACCTGCTAAGTATGATTATTGTGAGAATTAAACAAATTGGTGGGTATTCAGCACTTCACACCATTTCATAACATCCAATATCTGTTAGCTGCTTTGATTTATTTATTTGTTTGTTTATTTTTGTATTATTTATTCTTGAGGCTTTACAATAGCCAGGACCTATAACATACTAGGTGTTTAGTTGAAGTTGAATAAATGAATGAATGAATGAATAGCAACTCAAAAAACAAATCTCAGAGATCTATCTCTTTAAGCTTAAGAAGTTTTAAAACAAAATATTCAATGATTCACCTGAATAACATAAGAAAGTAGCTTATAATTCATACAATGAAAGATGTGATGGAAGAGATGTAATAGAATTATCTTTGGAAGAAAGGATGGAATTTTTATGTTGTTATGATTTAGGGATGAGGCAACAAATGTGCTACTTTTCTGAAAAGTTGCTCCTATATGAATTATGAAGCAAATAATTATTCATATTGAGTTCACAGAGAGAGGCCTTCCCATGGAAAAATGTGTTTGCAAAACTGTACTAAAGGAAGCAACAATCCCACCTATGGGCTTAGAGCTGTAAGAACCATCTTCAGACTAATTGGTCTTTTTGTTGCCAGAGAGTCCCCCAGTATTTTAAAGGTTATGGGTGCTGTTAAGTTCTTTACTGGGAATAGATTTCCTAAGAGTCCCTAACCTGGGATATACCTGAGAACCTTGGTCCAAAGTTTGCCTTGATGCTCCCACAATGCCACAAAAGTGATAAGAAGATAGCTAGGGATAGAGACCCTTGATTCTTCTATTGATTTTCATTATTCCAAGAGATCTAATAGAAATAAGAGAATATGGATCAATTACTGTTTTATGCTTTCCTGTTTTACAATGGGACTTGGTTTAATGGTGTTTATTTGTATAATTATTACTTTTTAAAATAAACATTACCATGTAAATTTATTTTTAGTTCTATGTACTTTTTATTATTGTTCCAAGTATTCTACATTTTTATTATAATTTATCTTTTGAACAACAAAATATTTGGAATTCTGTTTTTAAAATTCCAACATTTGAAAACTTCTTATTATTTCATTATTGACTTCTTAATTACATTATGTTCAAAACATGTGATGGGCTTGATACTTATTTTTTGAAGTTGTTGAGATGTGCTTTTTGACATAGTATCTGATTAATTTTTTTAACTCTTCCATGTTTGCTTAAGAAAAATGGATATTATCTAATGGGTTCATTCAGGCTTTTACATTTGTCCATTAGATAAATATTGTTAATCAAATTATCCAAATATATTTATTGATTTTTTTCTGCTTGATTTACCAATAATTGAGAGAGAAATGTTGGGCTCACCCTGTAAATTTAATACATTTTATCTTTGACTTCCTTTTAAATTTTTTTCCAGTTTTTTAAAAAATATTGACAAACATCACTGCATAAGCTTAAGGGGTACAGCATGATGGTTTGATTTACCTACATTGTGAAATGATTACCACAAATAGGACCAGCTAACACCCATTGTCTCATATAGATACAATAAAAAGAAAAGGAAGGAAAAGCCTAGCAATGAGAACTCTTAGAATTTACTCTCTTAACAACTATCCTACATATCATTCAGCAGTGTTAGCTATAGTCATCATGTTGTACACTACCTCCCCAGTACTTACTTAGAACTGGAAGCTTATACCTTTTGATCACCTTTCTCCAATCTCTCACCCCTCCCTTCCCTGCTTCTGATAACCACAGTCTAATCTATTTTTTTTTATGAGTTCAATGTTTTGTTTGTTTAGATTTCACATCTGAATGAAATCATATAGTACTTGTCTTTCTCACTTAGTACTTGTCTTATTTCACTTAGCATAATGCTTTCAAGTTTCATCCATGTTACTGCAAATGGTAGAATTTTTATTATGACTGAGCCAGAGGCCCAGTGCACAAAAATTTGTGCACTTGGGAGGGTCCCTCAGCATGGCCTGTGCTCTCTTGCAGTCTGGGACACCTTGGGGGATGTCCAACTGCTGGCTTAGGCCCACTCCCCGGGGAATGGGGTCTAAGCTGGCAGTCAGACATCCCTCTGGCAGCCCAGGAGCCCTTGGGGGATGTCCACTTGCCAATGGGGAGCAGGCCTAAGCTGCAGTCGGACATCCTTAGCGCTGTTGAGGAGACGGGAGAGGCTCCCACTATCATCTCTATGCTGGCAGCTGGCAGCCTGGCTTGTGGCTGAGCAGAGCTCCCCCTGTGGGAGTGCACTGACCACCCAGGGGGAAGCTCCTGCATTGAGCATCTGCTCCCTGGTGGTCAGTGTGTGTCATAGTGACCAGTCATTCCCAGTTGTTCTGCTGTTAGGGTCCATTTGCATATTACCCTTTTATTATATAGGATAGAGGCCTGGTGCACAGGTGGGGGTCAGCTGGTTTGCCCTGAAGGGTGTCCTGGATCAGGGTGGGGGGTCCTGTTGTCAGGCTGACCACGCCCGCAGGCTGGAAGCAGGTATCTGGGATTTATTTAACTTCCATAATAAAGGGCCGTTTTCAGGCTGGCCACACCCCTTTCAGGGTCGGGGTCCCCACTGGGGTGCCTAGCCAGGCTGGGTGAGGGGCTCATGGTTGTTTGCAGGCTGGTTGAGCCCCTCAGTAAGGACCCTCACCACATGGGGGTGTGGCCAGCCGGGGTGAGGGGCTGATGGCTGTTTGCAGGCTGGTCACACCCCCTTCAGGGTGGGGTCCCCACTGGGGTGCCTGGCCAGCCTGAATAAGGGGCTGAGGGCCGTTTTCAGGCTGGCCACACCCCCTTCCGGGTGTGGGGAGGGCCTTCTAGGGTGCCTGGCCAACCTGGGTGAGGGGCTGATGGCTGTTTTCAGGCTGGCTACAGCCCCTTCAGGGTGCGGGGCATCCTGCTGGGGTGCCTGGCCAGCCTGGGTGAGGGGCTGATGGCCATTGTCAGGCTGGCCACGCCCGCAGGCTGGAAGCAGGTATCAATTATTTAACTTCTATAATTGATACTTTGTAGCCTTAACCAGAGCGCAGGTCAGGTTGCCCTTGAGCAGAGGCCAGGCCGGCTGGGAGCAGGTATCTGAGATTTATTTATCTTCTATAATTGAAACTTTGTAGCCTTGAGCGGAGTTCAGGGCCATCCAGAGCAGGCGGGAAGCTTGGCTTCCTCCATTGCCGGGGCAATGCAAGCCTCCTGCTCGCTCCAGCTCTGTGGCTGCAGCCATCTTTCTGACGGAGTGACAGAGTGAAAGTGTGATGGTTAATTTCCATATTACTCTTATTAGATAGATAATGTATATGTCACAATTTTTTTATGTATTTAAAATTTTATTTTTCAGTTACAGTTTACATTGAGTATTACTTTGTATTAATTATAGGTGTATAGCATAGTGGTTAGACATTTATATAACTTATATAACATGTGAAGTGATCCCTTGATTAAGTCTACTACCCATCT
>NW_006297811.1:3357391-3369228 GCF_000327345.1 Myotis davidii | reverse complement strand
AGTCCTTTTATTTCTTCTTCTTGTCTGATTGCTATGGCTAGCACTTCCAGTACTATGTCAAAGAGGAGTTGTGAGAGTGGGCATCAGTCACGTTCCTGTTCTTAGTGGAAATGGTTTTAGTTTTTGCCTATTGAGTATGATATTCGCTGTAGGTTTGTCATATATGGCCATTGTCATGTTGAGTTATGCTCCCTCTATTCCCACTTTGGTGAGAGTTTTTATCCAATAGGTATTGGATTTTGTCAAATGCTTTTTCTGCATCAATTGATATGACTATGTGGTTTTTGTCTCTCAATTTGTTTATGTTATGTATTACGTTTATTGATTTGCGGGTATTGTGCCATCCTTGCATCTCTGGGATATATCCTACTTGGTCATGGTGTATGATCTGTCTGATGTACCGCTGGATCCGATTTGCTAAGATTTTGTTGAGGATTTTGGCATCTATGTTCATGAGAGATATTGGCCTGTAATTCTCTTTCATTGTGTTGTGTTTGTCTGCTTTTTGTATTAGGGTGATGCTGGCTTCATAGAATGGGCTTGGAAGTTGTCACAATTTCTTTATCCATTCACCCATTGATGGATACTTAGGTTATTTCCATGTCTTGGCTACAGTAAGGAATGCTGCTAAGAACATTTGAGTGCAGATATCTTTTAGAATTAGTGTTCTCATTTCCTCAGACTTGGAAATGCTGGATCATATGGTAGGTCTAGTTCAAATTTTTTGAGGAATTTCTGTACTGTTTTCCATAGTAGCTGTACCAATTTTAAATCCCACCAATAATGCACAATGGTTCCATTTTCTCCACATCCAGTGCCAGCATTTTTTTTTGTTATCCTTTGTCTTTTTTATGATTGCCACTCTAACAGACTGAGGTGATATCTCACTGAGGTTTTAATTTGGATTTCCCTAATGACTAGAGATGGTCAGCATCTTTTCATGTACCTTTTGGCCTTTTATATATCTTCTTTGCATACATGTCTGTTTTGGGTCCTTTGCACATTTTAAAAATGGATTTTTTTTTTTTTGCTATTGAATTGTATGAGTTTGTTATATACAATTTAGATATTAACCTTTTATCAGATATGTGATTTGCAAAAAATTTTTCCCATTCCATAGTTTGTCTTTCCCTTTGATGATGGTTTCCTTTGCTGTGGAGTTTGAAGTAGTCACACTTTATTTTTTATTTTTAAAATATATTTTTTATTTACTTCAGAGAGGAAGGGAGAGGAAGAGAGAGATAAAAACATCAAAGATGAGAGAGAATCATTGGTTGGCTGCCTCCTGCATGCCCCTTACAGGGGATTGAGCCTGTAACTAACTGGGCATGTGTCCTGACTGGGAATCGAACTGTGACCTCCTGGTTCATAGGTCAACTGAGCCACACTGGCCAAGCTATATTTTATTGCTTGTGCTTTCAGTATCATATCCAAAAAATCATTACCAAGACTCATATCAATGAGCTTTATTTTTATGTTTTCTTCTAGGAGTTTCATGGTTTTAGATCTTACATTTAAGTCTTTAATACATTTTGAGTTAATATTTGTAAGTAATATACAAAATTTGAGTCCAGTTTCATTATTTTACATGTAACTATCCAATTATTCCAGTGCCACTTATTAAAGACTTTTTTATCCACTGAGTATTCTTGGCTCCTGAGCCAAATATTAGTTGATTGTATATACTTGGGTTTATTTCTTGGATCTTGATTCTGTTCCATTTGTCTGGTTTTATGTTCATTACCATAAAGTTTTGATGAGTATAGGTCAGTGATGGTGAACCTTTTGAGCTCGGCGTGTCAGCATTTTGAAAAACCCTAACTTAATTCTGGTGCTGTGTCACATATAGAAATTTTTTAATATTTGAAACCATAGTAAAACAAAAACTTATATTTTTGATATTTATTTTATATATTTAAGTGCCATTTAACAAAGAAAAATCAACCAAAAAATGAGTTTGTGTGTCACCTTTGACACGCGTGTCATAGGTTCGCTATCACTGGGATATGTTGATAGCATAGCTTGAAATCAAGACATGTGATGCCTCCTGTTTTGTTTTTCTTTCTCAGGTTTTCTTTGACTTTTCGGGGCCTTTTGTAATGCCATATAAATTTTAGAAGTTTTTTTTTCTACTTCTGTAAAAAAAAAAAATCCATTGGAATCTTGATAGGAATTTCATTGAATCTATTGATGGCTATTAGTAGCATTAAAATTTTAACGATATTAATTCTTCTAACCATGAACACAAGATACCTTTCCATCTATTTGTCTTCATTGTTTTCATTCATCAATGTCTTGAAGTTTTCAGAATAGAGATCTTTCACTTTCTTAATTAAGTTTATTTCTAAATATTTTATTATTTTGATGTTATTATAAGTGGGATCAGTGTTGAGTGTTTCCTTCCCACGTCCCGCGTGGGTCAGGGTTCAGGACCTGGAAGCAGAACCGCACACAAATGAAAGAGAAGACAAGAGATAATTGGAAATATTGGGGGACCAGGAGAGCAAGTCCAACTCAAGGGGAAGGACTTCCACCCGTGCTTAGGCCTCACCAAGCTTTTATTGATCTGGGATGCACCCATAGCATAGCCCTTAGGCAGGCGACCCCCCATTAACAGGCAGACTAGCCCATTAGCAAGGATTTACATAATAATAAATGGGGGAGTAGTTTCAGCTACCACTGTCTGGACAAACAGAGGTGGTGCCTCATTCCAACCCCTATGCCATATAAATTTTAGAAGTTTTTTTTTTCTACTTCTGTAAAAAAAAAAAAAATTCCAGGGCTTCAAAGGCACCCAGCCTTGGGGGGGCAGGGGGCGGGATTCCCTGTCCATGTCTATCAGATAGTGAAGGCAATAAACAGTTTCCCACAGATCAGTTTATTTCTTTTTCAGAAAATTCTTTATTATGGTATGGAAATGTCACTGATTTTTGTATGTTAATTTTGTATACTGCCACTTCACTGAATTCACTGATTAGATTTAATGGGGCTTTGGTTGAGTCATTTCTACATATAAAATCATGTCACCCGCAAATAGAAATGATTTTACTTGTTCCTTTCTAATTCTGATACCTTTTATTTCTTTTTCTTGTCTAATAGCTCCACCTAGCACTTCCAGGACTATGTTCAATACGAGTTGTGAGAGTGGGCACTCTTGTCTTGTTCCCAATCTTACAGAAAAAGCTTTCAACCATTCATCATTGAGAAAGATGGTAGCTATGGGGTTGTCATATATTATCTTTATTATAAAGAGATATATTCTTTCTATGCCTAATTTGTTGAGTTTTTATCATGAATGGGTGTTGAATTTTGTCAAATGATTTTTCTGCATCTATTAAAATGATCATATAATTCTTTTCTTTTATTCTATTAATATTCTGCTAACTTTGAGCTCAGTTTGTTCTTTTTTTTTTTCTAGTTCCTTAAAGTGTGGAGTTAGGTTGTTTATTTGGAATCTTTCATGCTTCTTAAAGTAGTCATTTATTACTATGAACCTTCTTCTTGGAACTAGTTTTGCTGAATTCCATAAATTCTATTATATCATGTTTCCATTATTATTTTATTATTCTATTATTTTTAAACAAAACTCCACCTGTAAATTTAAATGCATTGTATCATTTACTTCCTTTAATTTTTTTCACTTTTGGCACAATATTAAGTTCACAGAAAAATTAAGAGAGAAGTACAGAGATTTTCCTTTTAACCGTTTCCCCCACATTTGCATAGCTTCTCTCATTATCAATAATCCCCATAAGAATGGTACCATTGTTAGAAATGATGAACCTACATTGATACATCATAATCATCCAAAGTCCATAACTTACAATAAGATTTGCTCTTGGTATTGTGCATTCTATTGGTTTGGACAAATGTATAATGACATGTATCCATCATTGTAGTATCATACAGAATATTTTCACTGTCATGAAAATCCTCTATGTCCCACCTATTCATCCCTCCCCCTGCCAAACACCTCTTTTTATATTTTGATTCTATCCCTGTGGCTCCTTCTAGTCTACTGTCTCTTAAAAGAGCATACTTTTTTTCATTGGCAGAGAGTAATTGGTGTAACCTTTGCTTTGTATGTGTAGAAGGCAAAGTTTTCATTATGTTTAAGATTTGTGTTCTGTGCCTTTCCCTAGCAATACATTTCAGGGAGAAATCTGCATTCTTTATGAGTCTGGCCCTAAAGCTTCATAGATTTCAATTATTCTCAGAGGCTGGTTATGCATCAAAAGATCTCTCTCTCTCTCTCTCTCTCTCTCTCTCTCTCTCTCTCTCTCTCCTTCCCAAAATATGAGGCCTAAAATGAAAAGCTGCTATGTTGTGCATACACTGTGCCTTGAGGAACAGCTTTTCACAGATGGAAGGGCATAAAAATGATGTTCTGTTATCTTGTAGCCTGAGACTCCACTCTCTGAACACATGAAATATTGATATTAAATCAAGTTGTACCTGATTTCCTCCATATGAGGCTTTCCAAGTTCTTGACCTCTGTTCTGTTGCTGTTTCATTTTAGGCAGAATTCCAGTGGTGGGCTGGGGGTGGGGGAATTATATGGCCAGTGAAAAACAAATTAAAATTGGACTAGTTTGTTTGTGTATTTTAGTAAACACAAGGGTGGTAGAAAACAATAAAAATAAGTGTAGTGACTATATTGTCAGACACTTTATTCAATGTGAACTGTTTCACTCATTTGCAATGACATCATTGAAAGCTGACAAACCGCACTTCTAATATTCATAAATAATAAATTATTAAATAAGATAAATTATATATAAGATTCTAATTAGATGAGATATTAGTTAAGGAATTCTTGCTGCTGTTAAAAAAAATTAATCCAAAGCTTATAATGGCTCACTCACTTATTTCCTCACCCATGTACAGTGAAAATGAGTGTTCTTGGTTAATTGGGGCTCACCTCTGAGCAATGATTCAGAGCCCTGGCTCCTTCCATTTTGTGGCTTCACCAGCTTTAAAACACAGCTCCTATGATTAGCATACTCCTCTGCTTCCAATCATGTGGAGGAAAGAGCATAGAGAATCTACCATGGAAGTGTTCTATACACCAGGCTCAGAAATGTTACACATCGCCACTATTTATTTGATGAGCTATAACTCAATCACCTGGCTATATATAAGTGTAAGACAGTCTGGGCAATGTCATCTGACTGTATACCCTGGAAGAGGGAGAAAAGCTTTTGTTGATCATCTAGAATTTTTTGCAATAGCTAGCACACTTTCAATAAGAACATCTTCAAAAATTGTATTCACAGATAATTTGACAAGATCATGAGACAAGTAAGTTATTGCTATAAAGAGTCCTTTTCATAAAACAGAAAAAGAAATTCATCTTTTTAATATATCCTGAAAATGTGATCTGCCCTTTAGGTCTCTATCTTACCCTCCTGTCTAAAAGCAATACTGTGAAGGGAAGTTAAAAACATCTGAATTTTCCAACTTCACATAGATAGGAAGGGAGAGATAGCAATCAAACCCAGATATGTCAACCTTCAAAGCCCAAAGAATCCAACTCCAGAGGATTCTGCCTCTCATTGATTACACTGGGTCTAGTCCAAACCTTAATATTTGGTAGAACAGCTACAGAGTCATGAAGACAAGGAATGAAATAAAGAGGATAGAAGTGATATTTCTGGAATATTAGTCATAAAAAATTTCAGTGTCACTAACAAATAACTACTATTCTTTCCAGTGACTCCTGTATACATAACAATTATTCCACCTTCTTTTTAATGACACTTATTTAATTATAGATTACTTATATCCATACTGGGGATAAATTGTACACCGTTTGGAGGTTAACTATTTCAGGACCTGGCACGTAATTTTGACTAAGAATTCATTAATTGGCCTCCAGGGAACCCCACCACCAACAGAAAACTACTTTATTTTTCAAGTTCATCTTTGCCACCAAATTCTTTTTATTCAAGTTTTATTTCTAGATTTAAAATCTTATATTTCAAAATAGGTTTTGTATATATTTTTGAGGTCTGTGCGCAAAGTAGGAGAGTGACATTTTCATGCTGAAATTCACTAAAAGTTTACTACCTATCCCCTGGTATTGGTTCTTAAGCAGAATTCTGCCCCTCTTTCATGTTCTATTGTGTTAGTCTATCATTCTTAAAAGTCACTTGAAAAATCAGAAAATTTTTCTAATGTCATTTACATATAACTAACATGATGTTGTTGTTGTTGTTTTTCTAAACACAGGGCTTCTGTGACTCAAGAATTGGGCTTTTTCTTAAGGAAAAAAAATACATACTTTCAGCTTTCCACCAGTTTGTAAGCAAATTTTTTTGGACTGTCCATTAGGTGAAGATATTATAAAACATTGAGCATAGAAAGAAAAAGGACATGTTTGGCCCCCATGAGACAAAGGTAAAGAAGTAATATATTTACACAATGTAAACCAAGAATATCTACTAAGCAATAAATAACAAAAATAAATCCTCTCATAAAAAGTAATAAATCAGCAAATGCCAAATCCTCTCAGAGGACAGCAGCCTAAAGAAGCACTTGTTTTTGTTTAGATCATGATTCTCTAGGAATGAATGATTTAACTTAAATGTATATGCCTTCCGCATATTATTAAACATAGTTTTTAAAAGCTAAAGAGTAATCTAATAATCTGCTTTAATATTTAGGATTCATAAGAATGAGTAAACAAAGTAATAAGAAAGTTTAAGAATTAATTCCAGCCCTGGCCAGGTGGTTTAGTGGTTGGAGTGTCATCCTGTACACCAAAAAGGTAGTATATATAAAAGCCTAAGCGACTAAATGACCGAATGACCAAACCACCAGTCAACTGGTTGCTATGATCACACTGACCACCAGGGCACCAGGGGGCAGATGCTCAATGCAGGAGCTGCCCCCTGGTGGTCAGTGCACTCCCACAGCAGGATTGCCACTCAGCTGACCAACCAGTGCCAGGCGCAGGGCTCATGGGCCGGTGAGTGCAGCTGTGGGGGCGCGAACCTCTCCCAATCATCCCAAGCCTACGGCAGGTGCAGGGCTGGGATGAGCAGGAGCAGCAGGCAGAAGCGGCAGGCAGCCCGGCAGCCCCCCGAGGGGTCCCAGGTTGCAAGAGGGTGCAGGCCAAGCCAAGGGACTCCACTGGTGCACTGAGCCCCTAGTTAATTCTATAAATACCTAGGTTAAAAAAGGAAAAAAAATTAATAAAAACCATTCCTTTTCTGGGTATTTACCCTTAAAATGTTTTATTTTAAACCCTTTTTATTTAGCAAAAGTGGAAGAAAAACTCCTGGAAAACTTCAGTTTCTGTATGTTTATTGCTCTTGAGTGAGAAGAGAAGAGCTAATCCCTGATCCCACTACTCTTGAATAATCCTTCAGAGAAAATAGTTTTTAAATAAATGATCTACAAATGAAGACTAAGGAAAATATGTATCAGTCACAGAAAAACAGAACCTTTTATTTTCGTAGGAAAATATTTTAGTAGGAAACTTCAAGCAGTGATTCTTCAGCATAGCATTAATCTCATTAGCCAACATTGATAAGCATTATAATTATAGATTTAAACCAACATGGAAAATATAGGTTGCACTTAGGTTAAAATATATATATATATATATTTCACCAAATTAATGAGCGAAACCTATGCCTAACTCATATAATAGTCAGGGTATGCCTAAAAGAGGAAGTGGTGATCAAATAAAGTGAAGAAGCAGCTACACTCTTGGTCTAAAAACTCTTTCAAAATATAATAGCACCAAATTGACAGAAAATCAGTTTGTTTGGATTCCAGTGGTCTTGATTCTGCAAGTAATAATTTGCACTCTAAATTTGAAATGATTGGAAGTAACTTGAGGAAGATGTTACATTCCTGGACCCAGAGTCCACATGAACTATCTACTGCTCCCCAGCTATGACTTTGGGCAAGATCCTTTAACTCCCCGAGTCTTGCCTCTGACACCACATGTACTGGAGGACTCTCCATCCCACCTGCCGCTTCCCACTGCTGATCATTCTGCTCTCAAGGATCTGACAGGCTACAGACCCAACACTGCTGGCTGACTGTGGTAGGGTGAGTTTGGAAGATGGGTGGCCACACAAGAGTGCTCTGGAAAGAAAACCATGTTAGATGAGGTTTCTGGACGTCTTTAGAAGAGACAGCTCACCCATTCCCAGAGTCATAAATTGTCACACAAAGACAATGATCTCATTTTGGTGATATTTGTTATTGAAAGAAATATGGATAACAACTTGTCTTAAAATCATCTCACGATGTTGTGGTAAATAATATCAAACCAGCCCAGAGCACTGGTATTTTACACTGCCTTTGAATAGTCACAAACAAAAAAGAGAAATCTTGATCCTGTTTGAACAAAAAGAGGTGAAAATGCAAAATCATCCTATCTATTTGAAAATACGAAAGATATCATTTTTGTCATAAAACTCAGTGCCGTGTTTGCAAGGTTATTTTTATTTTGCATGTACCCAATAGTGCTCAACATTTTAATTGCCACTTCCTCAATAAAATTATTGGAAATATTCCATCTTGCCATTAGCACTTGCAAAATAACTGTTAACAATATGTTATCCAGACACAGAAACTTTATAATTAATGTTGGAAGAGTCTTCAAAGTCTAGTGACTAAAATATATCCTATAAAAATTACTGGACTTCATTCAATGCTGTTCTGCTGTTTTAAAGTTCAATAAATGTGTTGAGGGGGAGATATTTGGCAACCTACGTTGGGCAGTCTGGCAGTGAGACCTGAGATGCTGAAGGGTTTGATTTCTGCTGTGTGGTAAGTGTACCAAAGGCCTCCAGAGTTTCAGTGCAACCCTTGAAAGACTGAAGGAGGTCTGACCAAATGCAACTCCCAGTGGGAATCCGCCTAACAGTCATTCGGGGCTATATTCCCACCTTGTCAGTTGATGAGGCGCTGGGACAGGTTCCATTTAAGCCATAAAACACAACAGGCCATGTATATATCTGGGTGATTATAGCATAACTCAGATTGTGTTATAAGTCATGAGGCTGAAGGCCAAGTGTCTTAACTCCAGGAGAAGTGCAATATTGGCCCTGAATCACACTGCCTGAAGTGTCTTATTGCTGTCAAGAAATGGAATTTCTACAGTACATTAAGAAAAGGAAAACACTTAGCACAGAGGATTTAAAATAGCCATGGCTATGACATCACTGACAGCTAATCAAAACTCTAATTGCAACCAGAGTTCTGAGGCTATTGTATAAAAGGTCTTAACAGACACAGCCTGGATACAAGGAAGAACAATGCTTGTGCCATGAGAAGAACTTCAGTAGCACAGGACCCTTTTGAAGCTAGAATGGGGTGGGCTGGCAGGTTCCAGACAATCTCATTAGCCGTGGTTCGGTAAGTTTGCAGCTAACTCACCTTGAGCAAGTACGCCAAGAGAAAGCAGTGCAAACACTCCTTGAATATTCTTTCTCCTTCAGTTGTAATCTTATTTTCATACGGCTAATTATTTCTTTAAATGATTAAGAGATGAGACAGCATAAATGGGGGAAAAATTACCCAGCTCAGATGCCCTGGGAGAGATGAAAGATTATAATGAACTGAGACGAGTTTGGGATCATGTGTTGCTCATGATCTGTGAAAGGAATTTCCAGTGATATTCGGTTGAAGTTGTCCAAAAGGATGGAAGTCAGTATGTGGTCATAAGAACCCAGCTCAGATTTTACATCTGAATCTGCCTGACAACACAAAATGGGACGTGCATTTCAAGGCCCAGTTAACAGCCTCAATAAATTTAACTCTGCCGAAGCACACACTGATAGGTATGTTCAGAAGGTGCCACAGGAAGGCATATAACATCCTTAATGGAAGTAAAAAGAGGCTTGCTTGTCTCAGGAGGCAGAGGATGTAGGCTAATGATTTTCTGGGTCACCATGGATAAGTATTTAATTTTTGTGGACTTTTGTTACCTCACCCCACACCCTCCAGCAAGCTCTTCTGGGCTCTGTTTATTGGCATTGCTTACTCAGACTCAAAATGAAGTTACTCTTCCATTTCCTGAAAGTTCACTGACAAAGCCATAAAAGGTACAATCCAATTAAGAAATACCGTCCGGCCAGCGTGGCTCAGTCGTTGAATATCGACCTATGAACCAGGAGGTCACGGTTCGATTCCCCAACAGGGCCATGCCTGGGTTTCAGGCTCGATCCCAGGCCTGAGACCTGCAGGAGGCAGCAGGTCAATGATTCTCTCTCATCATTGATGTTTCCATCTCTCTCTTCCTCTCTGAAATCAATAAAAAACATTTTTAAAAACCAAAAAAGAAATATTGCCTTCCATATATTGGACATACATGTATATTGAAAAATAAAATTACATAAGAGCCTCACCATCAGTAAAGATAGACTTAGAGATAAGCAGTTCCTACTGCACTTCTACTAGTGATACTGGAACAACAAATTCTTCATATTCTTGTGAGGAAAAAGCAAAGGGTTTTTGTCCCATCAGAGTTCACTTAAGTTCTGGAACAAAAGCTCCACAAAAACATGTCTCTCTCTTTTTTCTCAATTTATTAAAAATCTGTACATAGGTTATATCTATCAGCCATGATTATATTAATTTACAGATATTAACAAAATATTTATAATAGCTTTATATACATACATTTCTAATAATATTTATTTATATCAGGGTGGATTCCTTTGGAACAATAAAAATGTTAAATTAGTAACTGACAAAAGTTAGACATAAGTAAAATTGTAATTCCTTAAAAATATTATACTCTTATTCTTATGAATTAAAGCAAGCAATTATTTTATAATGTCAAAATTGCATATATTAGGATTTTAAAATTTAGCTTTTTTTTTTTAAACAATCCATTAAAGATGGTTAAAAGTCCTGCTGGTTTTAGTGGTATCTGAAGTTGAATATATATTTTAGTTTAAGTTGAAATAAGCCACACTTCCAAATTGTTTTAACTAATAATCCTATAGCACACCTTTCCTAAATTAGATTCTTTAGAATTATAATAACATTTGTCTTTGATAAGACAAAGAACTAGAGTCAAATATATAGTCAATTAATGACTTAGGATCTAAAATATCACTACAGCCTCAAAGCTAGTCACTGAATAGTTTAATAAGAAATTTCCCATTAACACCACTATTAAGAGAGTATTGTGTCCTGTAAAAATGACGTATTATGCAGAGATACAAGCACTAGATGCTAATGACTAGCTAGTAACACATTCATCAGAGCCACTATAAAATTACATTCTCTTTTGTTGTACGTCACTGCAATGAATAAGTACAAAGCCGCTTTGAAATTACATATTTCATACTTCCTGTAACATAGTTTCACCTTTGAAATGACCTGCCTAGAACATACCATGGACTAACATAATGTGGCCAATTTCCAATTATTTGAACTAATGAATGGCCTGAATAAGTTAAGTCAACAAATAAACCCAGCTTTCTTATTTTAAACCAGCGATTTTCAACCTTTTAATCTCATGGAACACATAATCTAATTACTAAAATTCTTCAGCACACCAATGTATATATACTAGAGGCCCAGTGCACAAAAAGTTGTGCACTGGGGGGGGAGGGGAAGGGTCCCTCAGCACAGCCTGTGCCCTCTCGCAGTCTGGGACCCCTTGGGAGATAACGACCTGCTGGCTTAGGCCTGCTCCCGGGTGGCAGAGGGCAGGCCCAATCCCTAGGTGCAGCCCCTGGTCGGGCTCAGAGCACGGCCGATGGGGGAGTTGGGGCGCCGCCCCCTGTCATGCACCGAGCGGGGCGGATTGGGAGGTTGTGATGCCACCCTCAGTCACGCTCAGGGTAGGGCCGATTGGGGGC
>NW_006297811.1:3334135-3356710 GCF_000327345.1 Myotis davidii | reverse complement strand
GGAACGTTGGAGTCCTCCGTCACTGAAGCAAGCAAGCCTCATGTTCAGTTTAAGCTGCCTGGCTGCCGGCCGCCATCTTGGCTGGCAGTTAATTTGCATATCTCGCTGATTAGCCAATTGGAAGGGTAGCGGTCGTATGCCAAACACCATGTTTCTCTTTTATTAGATAAGGATATTTGCAGATCTGATAAAAAAAAGACTGTCTAACTTAGGAGGGAAGGTGGGAGGTGAGGGGGTAAGAGATCAACCAAAGGACTTAAATGCATGCATATGAGCACAACCAATGGACACAGATTGGGGGAGGGGGATGGAATGTCCTGGGGGTTGAGGGCAGCCAGGGATAGGTCCATGTTTCTCTTTTATTAGATAAGGATATTTGCAGATCTGATAAAAAAAAGACTGTCTAACTTAGGAGGGAAGGTGGGAGGTGAGGGGGTAAGAGATCAACCAAAGGACTTAAATGCATGCATATGAGCACAACCAATGGACACAGATTGGGGGAGGGGGATGGAATGTCCTGGGGGTTGAGGGCAGCCAGGGATAGGTCAATGGGGGAAAAAGGAGACTTATGTAATACATTAAACAATAAAGAACTTAAATTGTTTTTAAAAATAGGTATAATTTTGATTGATTTACAAAAAACAATAATAGTAGCAATTACCTATGCTTTTTGCTCCAAAGTTACTTTTTTAAAAATCAGGAGCCTGTACTTATATATAAAGGTTTCTAGTACCAATAATTAACCAATCAGTCACAAATTTATTATGTAATGACCATTAAGATGCAACTCTATTATATGAACTATTATTTATGGTTCAAGACAGGGCATTCACACCAGATGACTACAGTTATGTTGGCTGTTGATTTTTTTTTATTTGACAATCTAAGGGAAAAGAGGTTAGTGCCTGTGACTAGATAGTCAAGTACTGCATGTTTTAAAAATTATTGTGGCACACCAGTTGAAAATCGCTGTTTTAGACATTGCTTATAAGATATTGTTAGGAGTGTTGTTGGGATGTTGAAGATATTTGGCTAAAGGATTCAAAATATGCATATTCTGCTCTAATAATCACCCCTCTTCAGATGGTCCTTAGAGGGAACACACACACGCACACACACACATAAAAGGAAAGCAGAGTACAAAGTAGCTGGGATTTTTGTTTGTTTCTTTCTTATTGGCTTAACCCTGCCCAAGCATCTCCAGTTCAGAATGAAGGTAAAAGTAGGTTGGTCTGTGTATGCAGTTATCCCCAACCTCTAACCATATTCGGCTCTTACCATCTCCTGGCCGGTTATATGGTACAGAAATCAAAGCAATGACCAATAAGCACAGGCCTGATCTGAGGGGAGCAGCCAGTCAGCCAGCAGCTGGCCTTTCATTGGACCTGCAGCATGACGGGGGATCACAGAAGAGAAGCCATTTGTGCATATGCATGGACACACGTCAGATCACTAAACAATCGTCCCAGATTCTCAACAATCAGGTTGGCAATTCTTCCTTATGGGGGAAGAGTGAGGAAGAGGATGAGCAGAGAGGGGTTGGAAAGGTAGAAGATTCTGTCTGTGCTTCTGTGTTTCTTCTCTGGTCAACAATCCATCAGTTCTCCATGTTTAATTATTGTAAACATACATACGCTGGGGAAATGGGAAAGAATTGTAAGATTTTCTTTTAAAGTGATACATGAAGTGGACCAAACAGAAGTCTGTTTGCCAAGGGTGTCCTCTGGGGAGTAGCTCCAAGGAAGAGAGCAAGAGGAAGGATGAGGTGGTGGGTGGGTAATAGAGAACTGGGGATTACCTGGCAGGGCAGGCACTTCACCGAGGTCTCCAGACCATAAAACAGTGTGTGAAGAAGTCTGCCGATGGCTCAGCATTCACCAAAATCGCCTTCCTCCACCAATCCATATTCTCCCTATAGCAAAGGGACAGTGAAAACAGGAGTCTACACTCCATGAAGCAGGGTGAGAGGATGAGAGAAATCATTTGCCCCACAAAAAGAGCCCGTCTTCTGTGTAATCGCCAACAGAATGTAACTTTAATCTTTCTCCTATGGATAAGCCAATCAAACTTTTAAAAAGAAGAAAGGGGAAAAATGGCTAAAAAGATAGGGTTCAAGTACCAAAGAAGAAAAGAAAAGAAGGGCCTAAAAGAGGCACAAAGAGAGGAACCAACAGTCCCCACCCCGCCAAAATTCACATCTACCTGGAACCTGTGAGTGGGACCTTAGTTGAAAGTAGAGTCTTTGCAAATATAATCAAGTTAAAACGAGGTCATATTATACTAGGTAAGCCCTATGTCCAATATAAGTGGTATTCTTATAAAAAGGACATTTGGACACAGACACAGAGAGAAAATAGCCATGTGAAGACGAAGGCACAGATGACTATTCATGCTGACACAAGCCAAGGAAAGACAAGGATTGCCAGTAATCACCAGAGGCTAGGAAGAGGCAAAAAAGGACCCTCCCCTAGAACCTTCAGGGAGATCATGGCCCTGCCGATACCGTGGGTTTGGACTGCTGGTCTCCAAAATTATAAGATTCAATGTCTTTTGCTTGAAGCCACCCAGGTTATGGTAATTTGTTATGGCACCTTAGGAAACTAATATAGACAACAATGGCACATCGTTAAACTTGTATGTTTGATATGTTGTTCTTTCTTTACATGACAACTTATGTCATTCACATACCAAAAAATTAGCCTTTACACAGGAAAATAATATATGCTCACTTCCAGAAAAACATGCACTTGAAGTTTTCCTCCACTTGTTGGAATTGATAAGCACAAACCCTCCCCACTGTCTCTCCACTCCTCTTGTAATTAATCATCATGCATTTGCAAATTTTTAAATCATGGAGTAGAACATTTCTCTGTGCCGAGGCCTACATGCAGATAAAATCTACAACCCAGCCTCACTAAGGCTATTATCTCCTAAATGACCAAATAAACTAACTGATCCAAGCCACAGGAGGCCATGCGAATGATTACACAGATAACGTGGACAAATTGCAGCACTTATTTTAGGTAGTGATTTCTTTTCACCGTAATAAATTACATATTCAGAAATTGTGTAGTATTTAGAATGAAATAAGCCTTGCATCTCTAAGTTGTAGTATGCCATTTTTATGTGTTTGAAAAGTTTTTTTCCTTGTACCTCATGCTACTGATTAAGAATTTCTTCTCTAAATTACTTTAATTTGCATCAAGGGATACATAAATGGAAATAGCACTAACCTTTTGCCTTGTAAATGCACTCAGAAATCATGATGATGAGAACTATCCTGCTGTGAGTTGTATCATAGAAATATCAGCGAAGGTGGATTTATCATGTAATGGGCCTAATGGGACCCGACTTTTGATTTCACTTACATGCTGCCAAGTATTGGACTTGAGTGGAAGTGTTGGTCCAAAGCCCAGCTCTCAGTGTTCTTATCTCAGTCCCAGTGTCTGCATCCTGAATAAATATGATAACAGTAACGATAATGACAGCTAACGTTCGTTAAACACTTACTCTATTTTAAGCACTATGCTAACAATTTTACCTACACTACCTCATTTAACCATCACACAAATTCTATGATATAGCTGCTATTATTATTCCTGTTTTACAAATGAGGAAACCTATTTAGAGATGAAAAATAATTATATTAGTCAAGATACAGCCTAGCAGGGAAGGGATGGCACCCTCAAAAGGGATAAAATAGAGTTTAATGAAGGGTCTATTTACCAAGTTGAGGGCAAGGCTAAGGGGAACCTAACGACAAGGGGCTAATTCGTCAGGAAGTCCTACTATCCCAGGCTGGAACACTGCAAGACCAGCCAGCAGTTGTTGTTTTTTTCTAGAAGGACACAGCCACTGCCAAATTGTGACTGGTAGGCAGGTGTCTAGGAGAATAAATACCCTGATCTCTCTCTTCCCTCTCTCTGATCTCCTGAAGCACCTCCTATTGGCAGACCCAACTAGAAATCAGAGGGCAAGGGAAGTTGGTAGCTCCTGGAACCCACCACCAGGATGCTGAATAGGATGGAGAAGAGTGGAGGACAGATTTGGAGGGAAGTCCACACAGCAAAGTAACTTATCCAGGACATACAAATACTCATTGAACCCTAGAGACCTGAAAGATCATCATGGTCTCCTTGTTAGAGTGAGGACTTAAAGATACCATATAATAAATGCAGTTTATTTATATATGGCTAAATATGACTTACAAGTTCCATGGCCCTACCAAAGGTCATTCCCTCAATTCCCTACCTTATAATTGGAATTAGCATGTTAGGCAGCTCAAGTAACCCCCACACTGGATCCTCAGTTTATGGAGTAGGAGTTATTACAGTGGGGAAAACCAAATGGATCTCCAGAATGCAGTACTTCATGAGTGATTTCTTTTGGAACACATTGGACTGTTTCATGAGTGTGTATGTAGGCAGATATTTGATTTATTCTTTTGAGCTGCAACAATCCTGCTCCAGACCACCCAGGAAAGATAGTCTCTATGGTCACTGCTCTGCAACCAGATTGAAACATGGGCCTTCAGTATATTCTGAGTAAATTCTATGACTTCCACAGAAGGTTGGGAGAGTTATCAACAGCACAATTATTGGCCAACTTATAGGAACTAGGGTGCTCTTTGAGAGCTTGGGGTACTATAGGAGCCTAACATCTGGCTCACTTATCAAGGAGGTCCTAGTCTGCCAAAGGTCACTTCAGCTGATGCAGTTCTGTACTCCAAGCTTCATACATCACTTTGCCCACAGAACTATGTCTGCCAAGTGCCAGAGAGGAGAAGGCTCTAACACAGCAGTATGGTCAGTTATAGCCCAACCTGACCAAAAACTATCTTAGGTTAGATCTTGTATTACTTCTCAAGCCACACAATTCTAATTTCACCGTCTGGAAGAAAAAACTCCTGCAATCAAAGCTACAATCAGGATCTGAGTGTACCACTTATAGTAAGCTAAGCACTATAGCATAATAAATATAAGTGATTGAACCTTTAAACATCTGTACACAAGTAACAATATGTTAGTTACTCTTTTGACCCTGTTTCCACTGTCTGATTTATTTCTCCCATGTTAAAAATGCACAAATATGAGGCACCAATAAATCTAGATGTATGTTTAACCAGTGCAGAAAGGAATCAACTACACATTAGGACCAAACAATATCACCATCACATAGTTGGATCCTTCATCATTGTTCAGGGGTGTGAAGGAAGTGGGATTACTATGAGCTTTTAAATAATAACCTGGATTCTCATCCAGGCTTCACCTCTTAATAGCAGTGTGACTTGGGCAAATTACTTTCACTTAATTAAGACTCAGTTTCATTGCCAGTAAAATGGGACAATCTGTTTAACTGAGTTTCAGCTTCTTCCTTCATATCATACAGCATCTCATTTTAAGACATGGTCTTTGCTATTGAATATATGGATCTAAAAGAAAAAATACAGAAATCCAGACAATTAAATATAATCTAAACACCTTCCAGTTGCTCATAGAAGTCTTGTCCCAAGTTTCCAGGAAAACAGCACAGGTATAAGAATTAGACACAGCAAAAGTCAATCCAATGTCTGGTAAGAAGAGACATTATGGACTAACAAAATCATGACTACTTAAGTTCACTTGGCTCAAAGTCAGTCACGCTCCTGGTCCCAAATGAGTGTTCATATTAGGCAGGCTTCTCCTTTTAATGTGCTTTTTTTATATGCAAACTAAAGGCCTGGTGCATGAAATTCGTGCATGGTGGGGGGGGGCAGGGGTGTCCCTCAGCCTGGCCTGCACCCTCTCCAATCTGGGACATCCCTCTCGTAATCCAGGACCACTGGCTCCTAACTGCTCACCTTCCTACCTGCCTGATGACCCCTAACCGCCTCTGCCTGCTGGCCTGATCACCCCTAACTGCCCTCCCCTGCAGCCTGATTGCCCCTAATTGCCTCTGCCTCGGCCCCCACCACCATGGCTTTGTCCATAAGGACATCTGGAAGATGTCTGGTATAATTAGTATATTACCCTTTTATTAATATAGATAAAGCCCATCACACCAATTCCATATGTTTCTGTCACAATATTCTGCCCTCCAGACATCTCAGCATAGTTGATCCCAAATTGAATCTTTACTACTTATTAGCTACTTGACCTCAGTTTCTCATCTATAACATTGGGTTTATGATACATATCTCACCAAATATGATTACATATTCATTCAAACACATCCCACAAATAATTATCAAACTCTTACTTGTCTCCTCAGCACTATGGTTGCAGTGATAAATAAGGAATAGTAACTATTCTTAAGGAGTCCTCAGTGAACATTCATAGCAGAGTGTCTGCCGTAATATACTGCTCTATAAAGAGTAGTTGATGGGATTACAATTATGACAATCAAAAAGATGGTCATCTATATCAGCGGTTCTCAACCTGTGGGTCGCGACCCCTTTGGGGGTCAAACGACCCTTTCACAGGGGTTGCCTAAGACCATCGGAAAACACATATATAATTACATATTGTTTTTGTGATTAATCACTATGCTTTAATTATGTTCAATTTGTAACAATGAAATTGGGGGTCACCACAACATGAGGAACTGTATTAAAGGGTCACGGCATTAGGAAGGCTGAGAACCACTGATCTATATGTAATCACAGGAGAAACACAATTTGTCTATGGCCATACCACCCTGAACACGCCCGATCTCGTCTGATCTCGGAAGCTAAGCAGGGTCGGGCCTGGTTAGTACTTGGATGGGAGAAACACAATTCCTTGCCATCTTGAAAACCTATTGTCTACAAGATTCTGTGCCTATGGCCCCCATAGTCTTTATTACTCAATGTTGTTGGCATGGACACACTCATGAAGAATATTGCAAAGTACTTTAGTTCTAGAGGACTCAAGGATAATTTATACCAACCCACATAAAAAGCTCCCACTAATATATACTTTTAATGTTGCCTATGTATATATCACTTCTTTAAATTTAATAGAAGGAATAGCATTTATTTCCCCAAGTGAGATGATACTACTCATTACCTATGCATAGTTTTAAGTTTATCAACCTAAGCTGTATTTTATAGTATTTCTTCTGGCTGAGTTTCTGCTTTTCTCATTTCACCGTAGAGTAAGTTATCAGATCTAATTTTGAAATATGAAAGCTATTATCCAAAATGCACCAATATTTCCAGGTGGATTTTATGGAAGTGTAGAACTATTTCTCAGAAGCATAAAACAGTTGTTGAAAAATGCTTTTAAGTGCCAACAAGTTAGAAGTCTTATGAGTTGAGCAGGGTCAAGCTCAGGGGAGTAGAACCTGAAGTCCATTTCCCCCCGTCCCATAGTCATAATAGGCCTCATATTCAGACCTTTGACAGTCTACAGTAAAAAGGGAATATAATACATTTTATTTTGAGGGTTAAAAATTTTATTTTATTCCATGTAAACATTTAAAATGTACCACATTATTTTAAGTTTATTTGGTATTTCTTCATTGTTTAATATAATGAAAGCATCAAACTTAGCCCGGGCTCTCTCAAAGAAAACCAGGAAGAGAAGAAACACCTTCAGGCAGCCTTTAGTGTCTAGTACAGTGGTTCTCAACCTTCCTAATGCCGCGGCCCTTTAATATAGTTCCTCATGTTGTGGTGACACCCAACCATAAAATTATTTTCGTTGCTACTTCATAACTGTAATTTTGCTACTGCTATGAACCATAATGTAAATATCTGATATGCAGGATGTATTTTCATTGTTACAAATTGAACATAATTAAAGTATAGTGATTAATCACAAAAACAATATGTAATTATATATGTGTTTTCTGATGGTCTTAAGCAACCCCTGTGAAAGGGTCGTTCGACCCCCAAAGGGGTCGCAACCCACAGGTTGAAAACCGCTGGTCTACTACATGTGATCTGCGCAAACATCAGTGATCAAACAACTTCTCTAGTGAGCAGACCTTTGGGAAACTCACATGACTGAAAGTCATAAGACTGATTTATGGCAAAATCCCAATTTAATGTTTTATTATTAGAAATACAGCCTCTAGCTTATACATAGGTGATTAGTGCATTCAAACAAAGGACAGGGGGATGTTAGAAAAGTCCACTTAGGGAATCTCATCATTAGCAGAACACATTTTGCTGATTTTATATCTTTTATTTATTTAACCAGCATTTACTGAGCACCTAAAATGTTCTGGGTTATATACCAGTGCTATTCAGAAAAAAAGAGAAGAAAACAATTCCTTCAAGTTATGGAGCATAGTATAATTTATACTATGTCAAATATTTTGCAAAACAGGTCTCATTTAATTATTACAAAAACAGGAAAGATTATAAGGCTCATTTTAACAAATAAGAAAAGTGAGACCCAGGGAAATAAAATAACTTGCACAATTATACAGTAGTAAGTAATAGAAGTAGACATCAAATCCTGATCTATTTTTTTTCTGCAAAACTGTAGGTCTTTCTATTACATCATGCTGTTTTTAATTTAACACATCAGTCAGCAAAACTAAGATGTGTGTTTAAAATTCAGCCTACAGCCTGCTTTTTAAATAGAGTTTTACTGGAATATAGCCCTGCTCATTCACTTGCGTATTGTGTGTGACTGCGTTCTCAGTATAACAGCTGAGTTGAGTAGTTGCAACAGAGACCATAAGAATATGGCATACAACGCCAAAAAATATTTACCACCTGGCCCTTTCATAGAATAAGTTGGCTGAACTCTGATTTAAGACATGACATTTGCTCTTGGAAATATCAATCTAAAAATGGAAGAGAGACAAGAAAACAAATAATTAAAAATATAATTTAAAAACCTTCCTATTACACATGGCTATCTTAGTCTGGGTCCCAGTAAAACAAAACCTGAGGCAGTTTATGTGCTCATATTTTATTATGTCCAATCCCAGGGAAGCAAGAGTGAGAAGGAAAGTGAAATAAGGCAGGAAAAAAGAGGAAGAAAATGCAAAGTACTAGTGCATTACCAAGATTGACCGTAGTTTCTGAAGAAAATATAGCTGGTTAGCAGTCATGTGGGATGTCTGCAGAGAGGCTGTTTGAACAACTGCTTCTCAGAACAGCCCTCCCCACTCAGGGGAAACTGGGGCTATCAGAATTATTAGAGGATGAAGTAAAGCAGCGACAGCCAGGTCTTTATAACTGCAGAGCTGGTGTGAGCATCACTGTGGCTGCTCGGACTGGGAAGGAAGGCAACACCTGAGATCCAGGGGATAGAAAATCTTGTGTAAATAAGAAAAGTTTGAGGTCTAGCAAACTTTATAAACTGGTCTAGTATAGTCTCCCTCTTGCACCCCTTAGATCTGCTCTTACCCTTTTACAATAGCTAAATCTCATGCAAGAGCAAGATGTCCTCATTTCCTGCCTGAGAGAATAGTTACAAGTTTCATGCTTGAAAATAATGGCCAGTTGAAATCTCTTAAAAGGATTTCAATAGGATTATCAAGTATATAATCACTGATGCTGGAGTAGTAGCTCTTGGAGCCATAGTTAATAGTTATCTTCATCATCTACCTCATTATAGACTTCCCCTCGCTCTTGGCTAGTATTGTACCAACTTAGAATTAGGCAGATATCATTCCTAAGGGGTCTGTGCCCTAAACTATATTGTCGTGTTTCAAGAAACTGCACACTTACACTTACCACTGGTCAAAAAAGCACCAATACATAATCTAGTGACTTCCTTGGGTATCAGACATTATTATTCTATACGCTCAATTTTGTTGTTCCAACCCAGGCTCCTCATGGTAATTGTGGTTCATTATTCCAAGCTTTGTTGGTTCACTGTTATGCGTAATAGAAAATAGCCAAGTGGTAATCACAACTCCCAGTTCAGTAAATCTTTGTCACCTGGAGGAAGTACCCCACCATCTATGACCAAGGAACTGTAACTCTACAAAGCCTAAGATTGCAGGAAGGGGAACTAAAAATTCCATAAATGAATGAATGGGAGTGATGCCAAATAGGATCAAACTTATTTCCAGCCGATGTTAGTTTGGATCATCCAAGAAATATCCCCCTCCAAAATGGGACTATTTATACGTTATTTATTGGGGGAAGTGTCTGTGATGGATAGAGGGAAAAGGAACAAGAATAGGCAGTGAGATGGCACAATGCAGGTCTGATATCTATGTGAGGAAATAGGGAAGGCATAATGCTCTCCTTGCTACATAATGAAAATTGCTTCAAATTCTTCCTACTGCAGCAG
The DNA here is from genome assembly GCF_000327345.1 of Myotis davidii. Classification (NCBI taxonomy): domain Eukaryota; kingdom Metazoa; phylum Chordata; class Mammalia; order Chiroptera; family Vespertilionidae; genus Myotis; species Myotis davidii. The sequence goes on along the minus strand of NW_006297811.1, from coordinate 3,346,490 downwards.
ATCAGAGGTAAGAATTCCCCAAGTGAGTAGCTGCACACCATGTGTCAGAGTCATACTGATGCCATAACAGGTAAGAGTGAAGCTACTCATGCCTCCTTTACCACCACCACACCTGCACCTTAAATTTACAGACCACATTCATCAACTGTGATCCATATGCTTTGTGCAGAAGTCTGGTTAGTAAACTGAAAGAAGATACGATAGAGACCGCATTGCAATTTTTAAAATTGTTTGATAGTGGTGCTAATTTCCTCAATACCTCTTAGGATGTTGTATTGTTCCTGATATGCATATCCCTGCCGAAGAGAATGGGGTGGAGGAGGTAGTTATGGGGCTTTCAATTGGCCCTTCTGTATGAGAATTCTATGAGCTGTTAAGTATATATCTGAAGTATATATAAGTATATATATATATCTGAAGATGAATCTGTGAACCCACAGGACTCATGATGAAAACAAAAACCTGGGCTAAAGGTCTTATATTATCTGACTTTCATAAATCCCCACTCTAACCAGGGGACTAGCATGGTATTGCAGATCTCCTAGTATCAGTATCAGCTCAGCGCTGATAATTTACAGCACTCAAAGAGTCTGGGTATTCCATGGGGCACAATTACCTTGAACAGAGGGCCATTGAAAAAAATCTGTATTTATGTATGTACTTGAAATGGCATTTCAGGTTTATTTTCAAGAGGACTGGCCTCTTTTTTAGACTCTAGCTTTGTGAACTATCCCATATCTAGAAACAGGGTTAAGTACCATGATTCTTCTATTGTTGAAATTGATAGCTGCCTTCTGCTTGCTGAGTACCCATTGTTTTCATTTACAAAGCAAGCAACACCCAAGTCTACTTCCCCTCTATCTTAGCCTTAAGAAATCTATCACCTATTAGCCATCACCAGTCAAGATTCACTGCTCTTGTCTTGCTGTCCATTACAGTGTGTCCCCCTTACTTCTGATGATTAATACTGACATCAACCTCTGTTATTATAAAATCCTACCATCCTCACTGATATTGGGGATGCAAGTTCCATGGCATAATTTCTTATTGTCCACTAGGGCCTTCAGAGGAGAGCCACAGCCTTACTGATGTAGAGAAGGAATTATTCTGTGTTGCGTCTCAGGGAACATAGTCAGGAGACCCAAATAGTAAATCCATTCTAAGATTTTCATCACATTAAGCCTTCTGAACTTTTCTTCAATCCTCTGTCAAGAAAGCTCCAGTATCAATACCTCATTTACTACAGGCCATTGCCATACCCAAGCTTTAAGGAGCCATTTCAGTGAGTTATTAAGACCAGCTATAGACATACTTGCCATAACACTGAATCCTGAGTCATGTGAGAATCCCACCATGACAGTGAATTCTCTCTTACCCACCTACATGCTGCACCTTTCCCTAGTTATCCCCCTCAATATCCTAGTATATTCCCATATTCTTTTGGTATGTGTGTATGTTGGTTCTACAATTCTTTTGGTAACCGCCTCTTCCTGAAGCAGTCTTGTTCGTCCCAAATTCAGGCTGTGCTGCAATCTGACCAAGTTCCTGTCTGAAGGCAATATAATATGGTGGGGAATCTATCTGATGCCAAGCATTATATTTTGAGGTACCTCCTTAAGGGGAGGTCATTGCACACTCTCCATGTACGGGTAGGCTCCTGGTCTCTAGCAAGGAGTAAAAACTTGCTTCTGAAGGTCAGGGGATTCAGAGAAACTAGGGGTTAATGGTTCTTAGGCTCATTCACACAAATGTTCTTATCCCAGTTCTCAGGCTTCAAACTCTCCCTATCAGAGCTCTGATTTAGAGATATGAGAACTATCTAGGCCGCACATACAGTTTTCTTTGCAGACTTGCCACCATTATATTCAGATCAAAGGCCTGAATTTTAGCCTAGTCAGTCCTGCAGCTGCAGGAGATGAAAGTTTCTCTAAAGCTGCCATAAGGTCCCCTGGCTCTCACAGCATGACATAGGTTAAAAGTTGTCTTTAGCCTATAATTTTTTTTTTTTTTTGCAAGGCTTCTGATGATGTCAAAAGCAGCCACCCAACATCACAATCCTTATAATTACCATTGTTCCCATAATGTTAAAGTACAGGCGACACAATGTTCTTATGCTATGTCATCCACCTGCACTGCTCAGCCCAATTAACGAGAGGTGAAAGCTTTAATAATTGTAATACCACAGCATACCAGGAGTTGTGACCACGACACTTCTCATACAGGCTACTTTATCCTGTGTTTTCTACAGCTTTTTTACTCAAAATCTGGCCCGTGGGCCAGCAGCATTGGCATCACTGGGGAGCAGAATCTGCATTTAATTTACTACCTCAGGTAATTCTTATGAATATTGACTTGTGAGGAGTTTTGTTGCTCTGGAAGAACACAGATCCTGAAGCTGAGCTAATATGCTGCTACTTTGTTGGAGAGTACAATCCCAATGAAACGACAAAAAGGGGCAGAGGAAACAGAGAACAAATGAAAGCAAACACAAGAAGGTGTATTGCCAATTCATTACAACTTCAGAACCTCCAGAGGCCTTAATCTCTCTTTGTTTACAATAAAAGAAGGCGTACTTGTAACCCTTCCAACTGTATTAGCTGTTACATGGCACCCAAACCAAGCTCTGAGACCAGTTTCTGTCCCTAAAAATAAGTTCGAAGACATAGTAAATCTTTGCCTAATCCAATTTGTAAGCACTAGTTTACCTGCTGGTTTACTTAACTTTTCAACCTTAAAAAGCCTAGGTTTTGGATTTAGTATTCTGAGTCCTGATCCCTCTTTCTCTGAATTCTTGTGAATCCTTTTCGCCTCTGCCTGGCTATCTCACCTGCTGCCCTATCTGACCAAATATAACTGCTGGTCCTGGATGAATGCCTGATTCTGATTGTTTTATCCCTCCAACTGTCATTGACCCCCCTCAGTTACAAAGGGGTTGACTTTACCTTCCTCCAACAATAGTTTTTAAAATACAAAAGAAGTAATGAGGACAGATGACAAAATTCTAATAAGCAAAGCAATAGTTAGAATTCACTATCATTAAAAAAATTCCCTATTATTAATTTCTAGTTTAATTCTGTGTGGCCTGAGAACATATTTTGTCTAATTTCAACTTTGTTCAATTTGTTGACGGTTTGATCTATGGTCCAGAACACAGCAAATCTTGGTGAATATTCTTAGTGTAAGTGACTATATGTTTTTTGCTCATGTTGATGGAGCGTTTTATAAAAGTCAATTAGGTCAAGCTAGTTTTCAGTATTGTTCAGATCTTCTATATTCTTACTAATTTTCTACCAACTTATATTAATTACTGGAAAAGAAATGTTAAATCTTCTACTATAATTGTAAATTTATTGATTTCTACTTTCAGTTATATCATTTTTTGTTTTATAGATTTTAAAACTATTATATACATAAACATTTATCCCAATTATGTCCTCTTAATGAATTGACCTTTTTAAAATTATTTCTCTTTATCACTGGTGATATTACTTGTTTTTAAAGCTAATTTGATATGAATATAACTATTCCAGCTTCCTTTCAAATAGAGCTTGTGTGGTGTATTGTTTCTCATTCTCTCACTTAGCACCTACCTATGTTTTTTATTTAAAGTAAGTTTTTTATAAACTGCATAGAATTAGTCTTGCTTTTTTCCAGTCTGAGAATCCCCATCTTTTAATTGGTATAATTAATGACCTATATTTGGTATAACCTTTGATATGGTTGGATTAAAACTTGACATCTTATGCCTATTTTTTATTTGTTCTTTTTGGTTTTTATTTCCTTTTTCTTCTATTCCTTTATATTGAACATTTTAATGATTCCCTTTTCTTTCAACTATTAACATATTAACTACACCTAACTAAACTTCAGATGTTTAGCTAAACAGAGTCCACTCTCAACTAGTATTGTTTTACATGTGCTCCCATACTTTGTGTTATTTTTGTCATATGTTTCATTTTTATATATTTACTTTTATACATGTTGCAAGTACATTGCCACTGTTCTTGCTTTAGACCACCATTTATCTCTTACAGGAAAATAAATTCTATTTTTCATCATTTATTTAATTTCTGACACTCTTCTTAATTTACATCCAAATTTCTGTCTAGTGTCACATCCCTTCTGCCCGAACAGCATTCCTTGGGACTTATCTCAGCACAGATCTTCTGACAATAAATAGAAAGTCATTATTTCCTTTTTTACATGAAAGATTTATTTGTGTGTATAGAATTCTGACAGGGTGTTTTTTTTCCATTCAGTATTTAAAATATGTGTCTCTTTTTGCCTTCTAATTTGCATTGTGTCTGATAAGAAACCTGCTGTTATTCTTAAATTTGTTCCTCTGTAGGTAATTTGTCTTTTATTTCTCTAGCTTCCTGAAAGATTTCCTCATTGTCCTTTGTTTCCAGTAGTTTGAATATATTAAATTTAGACTTGAATATTTTGTGTATTTGTGTATTTGCTTTTATCCTGCTTCATTTTCTCTGAGCTTCCTGGATCTGTCGATTGGAATCTTTGATTAATTTTAGAAATTCTTGGCCATTATTTCTTAAATATTTCTCCTGCCCTATACACTCTCTTCTCTTCTGGGACTCCAATTACACATACGTTAGACTTTCAATTTTGCCCTATAGGTCTTGAATGCTCTGTTCTGTTTCTCCCTCCCCTCCTCTTTCTCTTCCTCTTTCCTTTGGGTTATTAAATTACAAAATACTATTGAATCAAAAAGTAAAAACATGGTTTTTACATGGATTTCCAGATATCTTACCAAAACTATAATAATGAACAATGTCAATAACAAAATATTAGTGAACTGGCTTTACTGAAACTTCATCAATATTGATTATCATTCATTTTAATACATTTATTTAACAGATATAAACAGTTAAATCATTATTAAATTTTTGTTTTATTACTATTGAGCCAAATTCTTTTAATCTTTTATTTACTAATGGCATTTCCTTTAATATAAATGGTCTTTTGCACATCTATTCATTGAGGTGTGTCTTAATGTTTGTCTTAACAATGTTATATACTCTATATAATTTAAACAGTAACCTTTTATCATACTTGTTAAAAATTATATTCTATTGATTAAATATTATTGTTCTTTACGTTCTATTTTAGGAAGTATTTTTTAAAGGAAGTCTTTCATTTTATAGGATCGAATTTACTGACATTTATTTTTAAATGTATGTATTGCTTTCAGTTTAGTAAATTACTTTTTGAAATTTGATATTCAATGCTATTTGTTGCTTATTTTTCCTATATGTGCTTGAATTATTTAGTTATTAATTCGCCATATATTTGTTACTGTGGCAGCAGACATCATTGAGCACCATTTTGGGGAGATACCACAGGAGAAAAGATAAGCATGGTCCCTTCCCACAGGGGCAGATAACTGATCATTGTAAATGCCTGCACAACATTAAATTTTAATGTTCTATAGGCATGATCTCATCATGCCCTGATTTAATAAAATCATCTTTCTCCTTAACATTGACTTCGCTTTTGAGCCGGATATCAGTTAAAAGTATCATTACTCACAATGAAACTATCCGACTCCTCCCTGTCATTTATCCTGCATATACAACCAATCCTGGCAAGTCTTCCTATTTATTTAAAAACATATCTCACAAGCATGGCCCTCCATCCTGGCCGATGTCTTGGATCCTGTTCTTATCTATTCTGGAGCTGATTGCTGTATGTACTATTCTGCAGTAGATTCCTACCCTTTTGTTTTTATTCTTTTTCCCATTCAAGATATCTTTCACAGTGTTGTCTGATTTATTTCCCTAAGATTAGAGATCTTGTCATATCTTTGTTCTGCTTAGAAATACACAAATAAACAAACAATATACTTGAATGGTTCCCAATTGCCCACAAAGACTAAACTTTTAAAGAAAACATTTAAGGTCCTTCTAAAATGTGGATTCAATTTCCCTTTCCAGCCATGTGTCCCAGCCTCCCTGAGCTACTTCCCCAGTATGCCATGAACTCTCACTCCACTGTGGCCCTCCTGAGCTAGGGGTTGGGGGAGGGGAGTAGTATCCCACATCAGGACCAAGCTCCAAGGGCATTTTTTCTGTGAAGCCTTTCCCACCTCTCCTAACAATCCTGCTCCAAAACCAGACAAACTGATAGCTCCCTCTTTCACTCTCCTAGAATAATTCGTTGATGTCACTAACAATGGATTTTAAACAACTTGAGAGGAAGGGTTATATTGATTCATCTGTGTAGACCTGGCATCTAGCTCGGTGCTTGGCACATTAGTAAGAGCTTAATAAATAGAGGTGAAGTTGATCTAATCCATTTTAATATGCTTGGCTTCTACATTGCAGCCATCTGGAAGCAGAAACATTTTAAAGAAAGATTGTTCTAACTTCTATACACAGGCACACTGGGGTAGGAAGACCTGAAGCTGACAGAGAAAACAATCTTACAGGCGCAGTCCTCATAAGCAGGTAATTGTGGATGGCAGCGCATATAATCATAGCCCTTCATGGGGGAGCTTGTTAATCATAAAATATTAAATCATACTTTAAATTCTCTGCTCAAGGATTAGAAAAATAAGCTATGTTTTGTTAAATATATATTTTAATCAAATATTAGGATTTTAAAATTATACTTATACTAGAGGCCTGGTGCACAAAAATTTGTGCCCTCGGGGAGGAAGATCAGTCCGGCCTGTGCCCTCTTGGAGTCTGAGACCCCTCAGAGGATGTTCACCTGCTGGCTTAAGCCCACTCCCTGGGGGACTGGGCCTAAGCTGGCAGTCAGACATCCTTCTGGCAGCCTGGGAGCCCTCGACGCTTCAGGGTGGGGGTCCCCGCTGGGGAGCCTGGCCAGCCTGGGTGAGGGGATGATGGCTGTTTGCAGCTGGTCACACACCCTTCAGGGTGGGGGTCCACACTGGGGTGCCTGGCCAGCCTTGGTGAGGGGCTGAGGGCTGTTTTCAGGCTGGCGGGTGATGGAAGCTCCCAACCGCTCCTTTTTTTCTTTTTTTTTTAATTCTGGGCCAGCTTTAACTCTGAGGCTCCAGCTCTTAGGCCTCCTCTGCTGAAAGTAGGTATCTGGTTTGTTTCAGTTTGAAACAATGTATAACTCCAGCTCTGACTCCAGCTCTGAGATCCCAGCTCCGCTGAAAGCTGGTTTCCTCGGGGTTTTTTTAGCTTCTATATTTGTTACAATGTTCAAACTGCAGGCTCAGAGGCCTGCAGCGGCAGGTAGGGAATGTTGGAGTCCTCCGTCACTGAAGCAAGCAAGCCTCATGTTAGTTTCAAGCTGCCTGGCTGCCCGCCGCCTTCTTGGCTGGAAGTTGATTTGCATATCTCGCTGATTAGCCAATGGGAAAGGTAGCGGTCGTACGCCAATTACCATGTTTCTCTTTTATTAGATAAGGATTGCTTAGGATTGGGTTTAACAAATAAATGAAATACCAAAATAACCTTGGCTTTGAATATGGAATCTTATTTTTCCCCCCACATGCCCATTCTGACATGGCGTCCTGTGGTGGCACATTATGTCCACAGTGAAAAGGACCGAGGCTCCGTCTGCCATGTTGCTGTGATTTCAGGACCTCCATTTCCAAGGCAGCAAAACATTGGAGCCCTAGATATTATGGGCACATTCTAAGCCTTTCCCTTTCAGGCATCCCAGAAGTTGTCATACCACTCCTCCTTACATTTTATTGTCTAGAGCAGTGGTTCTCAACCTTCCTAATGCCGTGACCCTTTAATACAGTTCCTCATGTTGTGGTGACCCCCAACCATAAAATTATTTTCGTTGCTACTTCATAACTGTACTTTTGCTACTGTTATGAATCATAATGTAAATATCTGATAGGCAGGATATATTTTCATTGTTACAAATTGGACATAATTAAAGCATAGTGATTAATCACAAAACAATATGTAATTATATATGTGTTTTCCGATGGTCTTAGGTGACCCCTGTGAAAGTGTCGTTTGACCCCCCAAAGGGGTCTTGACCCACAGGTTGAGAACCGCTGGTCTAGAACTTAAGAAATGATCACACTTAGTTGCAAGGAGGTTGGGAAATGTACTTTCTATTCTAGGTATCATGAGTCCAGCTAAAGATTGTGGGTCCTAATAACTAAGAAGAAGACATGAAAGTTGCAAGACAACCAGAGACTTTTTAAAAATAATTCTGTATTGTTGAAAGTATTACATATGTTCCCTTTTCTCCCTCAATGACCCCTTCCAGCCTGCCCCTTCCCTCCAACCAGAGACTTCTTAACCAATATTTTAAGCTTCTATTTTCTGAAGCAATGTGCAGTTTCATAATCTCATTCTCTAATAATGGCCCATACGGAAAGCATTGCCACATTGGAAAGATTTGTGCCTCTCCCACATCGACATTCAACTGTCGAAGTAGAAAACAACTTTGAGAACATCCTCCAGCGCCAGTCCGTAAACTGCTTATTATTAATCCATACAGAGGCAAGGTAAAAAAATGGAGAATAAACACTTGAAACTTATAGTAATTTGACATTTCTGTGACATTAAACCCATCTTATTACTGTGTGTAGACCAGCTCACTTGTCATCTCATCCACTTGGTAGGTCACATATGGCACAAGCTGAGAATATGTCATATATATCACGGCTGTGTGTCAGTCCAAAATGGATTGGAAACTTTTAAAACTAGTCCTTTACAGAGAGTTTAAGAAGCATGAGTCTACATCAATTTAAGGGAAGCACTGGGACCAGAACTTGGGGTTCCTGACTTCTGATCCAGCATCAACTGCCTTGGTCCTTCACTGTGTAAGATGCTGGCATTGATGCTATCAACCCACATCTCTGACCACCTGAGGGGGCTCCAGAACCATTCCTAACCAGCTCTAAATTCACTGTGGGCACTTCTGAAATCTGATTGGCCACTCTGGACCTAGACTCCATTGTTCATGGGATGGGTCCTGTGGGTTCCATGGGCCATTTCACCTCCTGCATTTGCCTCTCTTATTCTCAACACCATTCTGGATCCTGTTCCAAACTGCATAAACTATAACCCTAACTCTCACCCAGCTTTGAAAATTTCCATCGCCTAGCCAGGCTGGTGTTGCTCAGTGGTTGAGCATCAACTCAGCAACCAAGAGATCACAAGTTTGATTCCCGGTCAGGGCACATGCCCAGATTGTGGGCTCGATCCCTAGTAGGGGGCATGCAGGCGGCAGCCAATCCATTATTCTCTCTCATTGTTGATGTTTCTCTCTCTCCCTCTCACTCTAAAACCAATTAGATGTATTTTAAAAATGTATTTTAAAAATGTCCATTGCCTAAATGGTACCACTGCAATGCTCTCCTTCCTCAAAACACACACACACACACACACACACACACACACACACACACACAGATGGGGAAAGCAGTTTAGACCCAACCCATTCCCATTTGAATCAACAGTCCTCCTTTACTGGTCTGACCAAGTTGTTGAATGATCAATTCAAAGTTATTGTTGAATTTTGTGATTGTTTACACCAGTAGTTTTCAGTGATTTGATAGGGAAGCTCAATTATCAATTTCCCATGTGATTCATATTTCAGATGCTTGAAGCCATTACCCAGGACTCAACATTTAAGATGTGAATGGCTGAGCTTTCCTTTGAATACATTTCACTGCCTTTTCAATTTCTTCAGGTGTATACCCAGCCCCTGTCTGTCCTTCTACTGTTGAAAGGGCTCTTTAAAAATTCTCTTTCACCTGGTGAAAGACATATGCCTCATGGTTTGCTGCAATTGGTAATTTAGCAAATTGATTTTCAGAGAACTAACCTGAAGCCGCCAAGTACCACCTCCTACTGAGTTAAATTATGTTTTCATTCACACAGTAAATGATATTAGGAGCTGGAAGCAAACTCTTCTTTTGTTGGGGGGGGGGGGTGCTGGGGGAACAGTTACTACCAAAATTACCTGTCATATACTTAAAGTGCCAAATAACATACAAAAAAGCAACCACCTCTATATCACCTCTACCAAAAGTGTCGTTTCCTGTTGGATTCTTTACTTGTGCTGCAATGAGGAGTCACAGCAGTGTGTGCGTGGATGCCCAGGTGGGAGGCAGATAATGCAGAAAGTAGAGAGAAGAGAGTATAAAATCAGGCCTCTCTCACCTTTGCCTTTCTGTAGCATGTACCCATTTTAAAGCACTTTCAAATATACTGTCTCATCAAATTCACATAATCAGCTAATGTATTTGCCAAGGTCCACACGACTCTATTTTTCTGTCGAGGAAGTGAAGGCTCATAAAAGGTAAAGAACTTCCTCAAAGGCCACACAACAGTAAGTGTACCAGAAGCAAATTCTCAACTCTTACTCCTTCATTTGGCCCTGACTTCTCCTTAGATTTTTTAAAAATATTTCTGCCTAAAGGAATATCGGCCAAATATTTTTACCTAAGTGTCCCTTAAATATTATCACTGATTTGCCTCTGACCATGCTTTCTCTGCTCTATTAATATAGTTCATTTATTTTTGAATTTTCACACAGTTCATTCAGTTATAAATTCTTTTCTGCTGTTGTTAATCCTCACTCAAAGATATTTTCCATTGATTTTTAGAGAGAGTGAAAGGAAGAGTGAGAGAGAAACATCAATGTGACAGAGACAATAGATTGGCTGCCTCCTGCATGCGCCCTGAAACCTTCAACTCAGGTACATGACCTTGACCCTCCTGTGCACGGGCCGACGACATACCCACCGGCCAGGGCTCAGCTTTAAATTCTTGAAGGTGAAGGCCAGGTCTTCTCTGTGGTCAGTATAGTTTACAGCATATGTCTCCTGGCATTCAATGTATCCCCATTGACTTCCTCTCTTTGGCTAGAATCTTCTTTGGGTTCTCTGAATATGGCCAAGGAACATTAACCAATCGTGCAGTTTCTAAGATTCTGGCAGGGCTTCTAAGGCCTTCTCACACACAAGTTCAGGAATGAGAATAATATGTCACGCTATTTTAAACAATAAATGTAACTGTTCTAAGAACAGACAACACAAAGGTTTTTCTAGTCTCTTTGAAGACGAGAAATACAGATCAATGAGCAGTGTCCATTATCTTTCCTAGCAACTTAAGATTTTGAGTGCTTTTCTCTTAACTATACCTCTCATCTGGAAAATTTGAGTGTACTGGTGTTGAAACAACTATCCTAAATGGTATTACAATATACTGTTCAGTGAGAAGGTAAAATGCAATAGCGTGTTGGGAAAAGAACTTAACAAGAAGGCTGTAACCACTTTAGAAGTGTAAAACTCCTTCCACAGGGATATTGGGACACTAAAACTTCCATCAAAGCACATGAAAATGACATCAGTGGTCTGTTATCCCCTCATAAATGAGCCAGGCCTGGGCAAAGATATTCAAGCAACATCAGCCTCTGTCAAACACATAACAAAGTTTGGCATCTGTTAAATCATTAAAGATACAAATAAAATATTAACAAAGACAGAAAAGGAAAGGAGAGTGCTGATAGCAGGTATTAAGACTAAAAGTAAAAGACCAGATAAGACATGATTAATTCCTGGATTTTGGAATATCACTATAGCTCATTGGCTAACCCTTCCCAAATTCCAAGTCACTGAAAATGACTTGTAATAAAAACACCATGGAAATCTGTAATAGATGGATTTAGGGTTTTAACACTGGATGGCTGTTTCCACAATAAGTGGATATCCTCTGGCTCCTCACATCCTCATCTTCCTCCAGGCACCATGTTTCCGTCCCAGGAACTGGAATTCTCCCTGACCTCTGAGAGAACTTTGTTTTTGACCCAACTCCATAAGAGCAAAAACCAAATATCAAAATATCAGCCTACAACACTCATCTTAGTTTGTATACCTGATTAAACAGTAGATTCTATTTTCTCTGTCCTTTGAGTCTGGAGCATACTAACTCTGGAAGTTCCCTTATGCAGAAGAGAGGCGTTTCCCTTCAAAATTTGTGACAGAGGACAAGCTAGGTAATCATCAAATAGTTTTATTTTTATTTCCTGGGGAAAACAATAAAATAAATACTATATTTCCAGTTCCTCTGCAGGTACGTGGAGCGTTGGGGTTGATTTCTGGTCAATAATAGAATGTGAACAGAAGTCTCAAGAGTCACTGTAATTTGAGGTAATTTACAATGAGTGTGCTCTCCCCAGACATTCGCTCTTCCCTTTCTATAGCAAACTTGGAAGCAGGGCCTCCAACATGCAAGACCCAAGCATGTGTGCAGTTAAACAGGAAGTTAAAGTGACATGGAGATAGTATCAGTAATCAAGGCAACAAGCAAGTCTAGCAACTTGGTGGCAGCCAGCAATAGCGGCAGAAGTTCCAGAAGCACCAGTCTGCCAGGGGAAGTGCAGG
>NW_006297811.1:3328531-3334121 GCF_000327345.1 Myotis davidii | reverse complement strand
TGTGCCAGCTGGTCCAGGCTGAGGCCTGGATGGGCCACAACATAAAGGGCTGCTTGGAGGAGCTCCAGTTTAAGTGAACAGAGAGGACTGAGCTAGAGGCCGAGCTAGAGGCCCAATGACCCAACTTGCTAGAATAGTGGAAACAAGGAAATGTTTTTTTTATGAGAATTTACTGTATCCTTCCCCCACCAGGACTGTTTTAGAAGACAGCCTATTGTTTCAGCCTGTAGCCTTATTCTGAAATCCATTAAAGCCAGAAGAGGAATTCAGATGCATACTCATTAACAGAGTATAGCTGTCTTCTCATTCTTTCCCATCTCCCTTTCCCTGAGAGAGAGTCAGGGAGTTGTCAAACATGGCCAAGCGAACTATGCCATAAGAACCAGCAGGCCTCTCTGAACCTCCTTCCCAGGACCAGGTGGGCTCCATTGCTGGCTGCACAGAACACTGTTCAATACCCACTATTGACCTGCATTAGGTGGGGAAAATTCCATTAGAAAAAGCCATCATAAATCCTGCTTTCCTCCTGCCACATTTGATGCATTTGGTAAGGAAAGAAGGTAGGTGTTTGTTCTGGATCATTTGGCCTATACCCCACACACAACAAGCACAAGTATGACTGTGTGCGTCCTGGCTGACATGGAGACAAGACAGTAGGATTTGACACAGGAGGCCTATGTGCACCAGTCCCACAAAATGGCAGAGTGTTAGCCTGCCCCCTTTTTACACCCAATTAATGGATGCTATAAATTACAGGTCAAATTTGATTCACTCAAAAACGGTTTGAGTAGAGTGGTGGAAAACACAGACTATGTTTTTCAGTAACACCAAGTCGACACCATTCCTGCATTCATGGGTCTTGTGATCTAACAGGGAAGATAATAAATCATTTCCAGCCTGGCTGGCATGGCACAGTAGCTGAGCGTCAACCTATGAACAAGAAGGTCACGGTTCCATCCTGGTTAATCCCCAGTGCAAGGCGTGCAGTAGGCAGCCAATAAATGATTCTCATCATTGAGGTTTCTAGCTCTCCCTCTCCCTTCCTCTCTGAAATCAATAAAAACACATTTTTTAAAAATAGTTTCTAATAATTTTAATGTAAGGTAGGATGTGTTACAAGCCTAAAAGAGGGAGAAATAAAATGCCATGAGGGCTAAATCAGAGAAGGATGAGATTACACTCAGCTGGAAAGTGGATTGAGTGAGGGTCATAAAATATCGGTACTCTGTGGCAGGCACCATTGGGATTATCTCATCTAAATACTTCAGGTAGAATCTCAAGATGTTAGGTAATTGCACAAGATCATGGAGTCAGCAATAGAACAACAAAGCCCTGAGTTTCTTCTGACTCCAGATCTTCTGACTCCTATCCGGCTGTGCCATGCTGCGTCTTGGCAGCTTAGTCATAGGAAGCCTCAACCTGAGACAAATTATCTGCTGTTCTAAATTCTGTCAATTAATGCATAAACATCACAAAGTTTATGACCTTGGGAAGCTTACAATCTAGTAGAACAGGTCAAACATGCACATATAATCTCCATATTTCTCTAAGATATAGCTAACCTTGGGAAATATAGAGACTTGGCTACACTGGATTGATATTTAATCCATTATCAACCCACAGCATTTAGTAGGAGGAGAAGGGTGAGAGTTTAGTGGGAAATGAATAGGTGAGACATGGAAGAAGGAAGAGGGACAAAAGAAGACTTCTAGGAGGCCAACTGCCTTAGGCGGTGAAACCGGATGAGAACTTGTCTCTATAAAACCTAGAACCACTACTGGGTTCTTTGCAAGTACTTAGTTTAAAAGCTCTACACAATAAGTGGCTGGGCAAGGAAAGTGTCACCTTGTATTTAGCTCCTGCCTCAAATCCTCAATATTTATGACAACATTGATTTTTCTGTAGTGACCTACAAAACCGTAGTGTTCCTGACACTCTCAAAATAATAGAGATATACCTACTGCCTCTTAGAACTCACTCATGCCTTGTTTCATCTCAGTATCAGGGTGTCACCTTCACTGGTGACTAAGGATAGGCCTGCTAGAACACCCATGGAGACCTGAAGTCTCGGGCACTGATCTGTTGGTTCACAGCAAGGCCCCTCTTTACCAATATCCTCTTCTGTCTCCAGAAATTTTACTACTTCAGGCAAGTAGGAAAGATAAGTGAGTTTAGAGATCTTGTTCATCTAATTGTACTGATAGGTCTTCAAGTCCAAACTTTGGCATTCCCATTTGCTCTGAGGCCCAAAGTACAAGTGCCCTTGAATGCTGCATGGCTGTGGAAAAGAAGAAAGAAATCTAACATTTGTGTTATGTTAATAACAACAAAACAACAATAATAGCCTAACACTTAGAAAATGTTTCTTAGCTTCAGGCTCTGGAATATCTTCTCTATAAGCCTATGGGATAGATTGTCTCCATTTTATAAAGAAAACTAAGTGTCAGAGACAGAGATCAAGTGCCTTGCCAAGGGTTATAGCATAAGGATAAATATAAAAGCCAGCAATAAAGTCAGGTCTCTGATTCCAAAATTCTTTCTGAACACCAAACTGCCTCTATGAGAGAAGCAGCTCTAGTCTAACTATAACAAAGTAAAAATATCCCAAGAAGACTATGTGAGTGTATTGAGACTTGGCGGAGAGAGGGGCAACTGGTCTCCCAGAGAGAGCAGCATGTAAAACACACCATGGCCGCTGCTGCTGCTATTATCATTATCACTACTAACACCATTATCATCATCATCATCACCTTAGGGAATGTACTGCTTACTGTATGAAACGGATATGATTTCTCTCTGTCCTAGATGAGGATCATATTTCACCTTTTACTCTTGCTGCTAGGAAGCTCAGAGACAAATTTAAAGTTTCTCTTCAATAACTGTCTAATACTCCATGTGCATATCAGAGTTCATTTTCTTCTTCCCATCTTGACTCTGGATTGTGATTTCTTTTTACCCCATTCTCATCTTTTATTCACCATTTCATATGTATTTATTGTATGTATTCTCATGAGACTCCACAAAAGTAAGGTATACCTGATATTCATTTTAAAATACCTTACCTGGATAGAGCTTTCATCTGTGGCATCACACGGATTCTTTAGCCCTTTGAATTCTGTTGCTAAAAAAATCTGAAGAAAAATCAAGACACCATCTGGCTGCCTTTAGAAAGGCAGAGGTAATTCAGGTCTTTGATCTATTGTACATGAACTGGGATAGGGAGAGAGGACCAAATCTCCCTGACACAGACAATCATTTGCTTTATTAAACAAGTGTCTTGTATTACACACAAGGAGTAGTGCATTATGTGGATGCACAAGAAAAAAATATGATGAAAAGTAGATACTGAGCATACTGAATACTTTAGGTTTTGAAATATTAACATCACAGCTGTTTCTAATAAATTTTTTCTAACTCAACCTTATTTCCACAACATGTACTAATGTAACTGTAACTGCCCCAAAATGTTTTTCATTTTTTAAAATAAAGTTTTCTTAGAAATAACTATGCGACTGAGAGTCTAACCATCTTAGATCATGACCCCATATACAGGTTATTTTGCATTCATTTTTTTTTTTTTGTCTACTATGATTCAAGATGGGAACAGATTGAAACAGATGACCTACTGATAAACTTGTGAAAGTTACCTTTTTAATCAACAACAAACCAAAACAAAGAGAACCTCACTAATGAGAGAAGTCAAGAAAGTTATTAGGCGAAGTGTCCTGGGATTTTAAATGGAGCAATAGGGGAGAAACTTATTCATAGACCACTATTTGGGGTAATGATTATGGTAACTGGGAAAATTTAAGTACTTTTTGTTTGAGGGTTAGTTTACTTTGGGGTAAGGGACACTTGATTGCAAAGAAAATGCATATTCCTATTCCTTTCAGGTTTCTCCTTCTTTATTTCTAATTTGTCTCTCTCCATCCATGTGGGTGCCTCCTCTTCCAGATGGGTTTATAATAAGTTTTATAAGGTGTTGGGAGACTTCGTCCTTCCTAGACTCTCTCTGCAGAGGCTTGACAGAGAGGGCGATGTCTTCCCTGGGGCTGGCACTGCATGAGTCAGGGTTGCCTCCGTGTCACAGATCTCCACAGTCTACAAGCCTTTCCTTTCAGCCTGGGTTCCCTGGATATTCAGCTCCTGCTGTGGCCCCGGGTTCTGGAGTTTCCCGTCGTTCCTGCCCCTCGGCGAGGTGGAGGGATCGGCACCAAGCCCAAGACGGGGTCAGAGCCGGCGAGGCGAGGGGAGTACCGGCGAGGCTGCTCCGCCTTAAGCCGCGCTGGGGCCGGCCGCTCACGGTCCCCAAGGGTGCCCAGTGTCTCCACCCAGGGCCTGGCCTTTCTGATCATCCGACGCTTGGCGGGCTGAGCGGAACCTAAACGCCCACGAGTTTCGTTCATTAGGGAGGTTTCCGCAGGCCAAGGCCTGAATTACCCGCCAACTTCCGCCCCCAAATCTGAGCGGTCAATGAACAGTCACCTAGGGACAGTGGTCTCTGTCAACCCCCCGCTTCCCCTACCGGAATGTAACTGCCACCACCACCGGGCGGGCGAGCCGGGCAAGGATTATTATCCGCGTTGCACAGCGGAGGCGGTTAAGGCCAGAACGTGGTCAGGATCGCGAAATAAATGGTAGGAAAGAGCGTCTTGAGCGAGCTCCGTTCGCCTCCGCATCCTCCGAATCCTAACCCGAGCGGGAGGAGGGCCAGCGCAGGCCGGGGCCAGAGGCCCGGGTGCATTCGTCTTTACGCCCTCGGGGAAGGAAGCGGTGGGCCGCCCGGTGGCTGATCGGGACCGCCGAGCCAGGGCAAGAAGAGGGGTGCAGCCGAGCTCCGAGGACACGGCCGCCAGACCTCAGCAGCGGACGGCCAACTCCCCGTGCCGCCCACGGAAAAGCGGGGCCTGCGCCCCCGGGAATTATAGCTCCCCGCCCGGGCTTTAGGTTTTACTCACTTTAACCTGTTTTTAAAGGAAACTTTTCATTAAAATACAGATACGACGATAAGAGCCCGCAACGCCATTCCCTCCCGGCTCCCACTCAGATGGCAATCGAGAGTGACAAGCCGGGGAGCATCCGCACCTCGGCGCACACGCTCGCGCACGCGCACGCACGCGGCACACACGTCGCGCTCGCAGTTTCTAAGGTCACGGTCGCCCCCCGGGATGCGGCCCAGGACGTCGCTTGCGCGGCGGTGCAGTGTTATGGGTCTGGATTGTTTCTGACGGCTTTTATGACCGAGGATCCAGGCGCCGAGCTGCGCGAGTGGCGCGTAGTGGCCGGGCCGCGCGTCCTGCTCGGCCGGCCAGGGGAGGCGCAGGCGCGGCGCGGGCGCCCTCTCTAATCAATAACCCTCCGCGGGGTCGACGCGGCAGGGGGTTGAGAGGCCTTTTCTAGACGGACGCCCGGGGAGGTGATGTATTTATTCTCCGCACTTACTGTGCACTTAGCACCCAACGGGCTGTTCTTTGCACTGACCAACAAAAACTCCGGGCTCAGCGGCCCCTACACCCCTGGCTGCTGAGCTTGAGTCAGACCGGTCTGCACCTGGTCGCGGGCTACACCGCTGCGGCTGGGGGCCGGTGGA